>NC_057403.1:28573039-28918248 GCF_019320065.1 Cervus canadensis | reverse complement strand
TGAAGAAAGTAGGAAAAACCACTAGACAATTCAGGTACGAGCTAAATCAAATCCCTTATGATTATACAGTGGAAATCACAAATAGATTCAAGGGATTAGATCTGATAGAGTGTCTGAAGAACTATGGATGGAGGTTCATGACATTGTACAGGAGACAGTGATCAAGACCATCTCGAAGAAGAAGAAATGCAAAGAGGTAAAGTGGTTGGCTGAGGAGGCCTTACAAATAGCTGTGAAAAGAAGAGAAGCAAAAGGCAAACGAGAAAAGGAAAGATATACCCAACTGAATGCAGAATTCCAAAGAACAGCAAGGAGAGATAAGAAAGCCTTCCTCAGAGATCAATGCAAAAAAGAGAGGAAAACAATGAAAAAGACTAGAGATCTTTCCAAGAAAACCAGAGATACCAAGGAAACATTTCATGAAAAGATGGGCACAATAAAGGACAGAAACAGTTTGGACCTAACAGAAGCAGAAGATATTAAATAGAGGTGGCAAGAATACACAGAAGAACTATACAAAAAAGGATATTCATACCCAAGAAACCACGATGGTGTTATCACCACTAGAACCAGACACCTGAATGTGAAGTCAAGTGAGCCTTAGGAAGCATCACTATGAACAAAGCTAGTGGAGGTGATGGAATTCCAGTTGAGCTATTTCAAATCCTAAAAGATGATACTGTGAAAGTGCTGCACTCAATATGCCAGCAAATTTGGAAAACTCAGCAGTGGCTACTAGAAAAGGTCAGTTTTCATTTCAATCCCAAAGAAAGGCAATGCCAAAGAATGTGCAATCTACCCCTCAATTGCATTCATCTCACATGCTAGCAAAGTAATGCTCAAAATTCTCCAAGCTAGGCTTCAACAGTACCTGAACCAAGAACTTCCAGATGTTCAAGCTGGATTTAGAAAAGCCAGAGGAACCAGAGATCAAATTGCCAACATCTGTTGGATCACAGAAAGAGCAAGAGAGTTCCAGAAAAACATCTACTTCTGCTTTATTGATTCTGCCAAAGCCTTTGACTGTGTGGATCACAACAAACTGTGGAAAATTCTTAAAGAGATGGGAATATCAGAACACCTTACCTGCCTCCTGAGAAACCTATATGTATGCAGGTCAAGAAGCAACAGTTAGAACTGAACATGGAACAACAGACTGGTTCCAAATTGGGAAAGGAGTACATCAAGGTTGTATACTGTCACCCTGCTTATTTAACTTATATACAGAGTACATCCTGAGAAATGCCAGGCTGGACAAAGCACAAGCTGGAATCATGACTGCCAGGAGAAATATCAATAACCTCAGATATGCAGATGACACCACCCTGATGGCAGAAAGTGAAGAGGAACTAAAGAGCCTCTTAATGAACGTGAAAGAGGAGAGTGAAAAAGCTGGCCTAAAACTCAACATTCAGAAAACAAAGATCATGGCATCAGGTCCCATCACTTCATGGCAAATAGATGGGGAAACAGTGGAAACAGTGACAGACTTTATTTTTGGGGGCTCCAAAATCAATGCAGGTGGTGACTGCAGCTATGAAATTAAAAGATGCTTGCTCCTTGGAAGAAAAGCTATGACAAACCTAGACAGCACATCAAAAAGCAGAGACATTACTTTGCCGACAAAGGTTCATCTAGTCAAAGCTACGGTTTTTCCAGTAGTCAAGTATGGATGTGAGAGTTGGACCATAAAGAAAGCTGACTGCCGAAGAATTGATGCTTTTGAACTGTGGTGTTGGAGAAGACTCCTGAGAGTCTCTTGGACTCCAAGGAGATTAAATCAGTCAATCCTAAAGGAAATCAATCCTGAATATTCATTGCAAGGACTGATGCTGAAGCTGAAGCTCCAGTATTTGGCAACCTGACGTGAAGAACTGACTCACTGGCAAAGATCCTGATTCTGGGAAAGGCTGAAGGCAGGAGGAGAAGGGGACGACAGAGGATGAGATGGTTGGATGGCATCACTGATTCAATGCACATGAGTTTGAGCAAGCTCTGGGAGTTGGTGATGGACAGAGCAGCCTGGTGTGCTGCAGTGCATGGGGTTGTAAAGAGTTGGACACGACTGAGCAACTGAACTGAACTGAACTTGGGGCTGGCACTCTTGAGCAAGTGAGAGGCCCCAGCTCTGGAAGGCCTTGGAAGAGCCCTGCAAACACAGGCACAGTCTGCTAACTGCTCTCTGCCTTCCTCAGAGATCAACAGGGTCTGCTCTCATCTGACCCAATCTCACTAGTTTTTCCCCATGTCAGCAAGAATATCTTTCTTGGCCCCAAACCAAAAACTTCCCCTTTAAAAATGCACCAGGCCACCATAGGAATCAGCCAGGGAGGCTCAAATTGCATGACCGGAAGATGTGGAGAGAGAGGATCCTTGTTCACCAGGATCTAGAGGTTACTTTCCCTCCAAGGGAGGCCAGCACCCCCTCCTCCCCTCCCCAGGAAGGCGCAAGGCAGGGCCGGCCTTACACAGAGAGAGGAGGGAAGCGGTTTTCTTGGAGCTGGTATTTCCCAAAGCATGACAAAGGTCCATGAGATGACATTATGGGATGGGGTACACCGATAAACATGTTTTGCCCTAGGTGTTTATTTTAAAGTCACCTTCCACTTATGGCAAATTACACTGATAGGAATACAAAGCTTTCCTTTAAAGTATATTTCAAGAAAGAAGTAAGTCAATTATTAAGCAAATCATACAAGAATGGGGCAGAAGCTTTCTGAGGAAAAGCCTGTTTTTAGTTCTGGGTGGGAGGACGCAGTCCAGATGCTCCCCGTTCCCAGGCGTCCCCCAAATCTGCCGGCCTTTGGAAAACAGCTGGTGGGATGGACTCCAACAGAACCCAGGCTCTTACCCATGTCCCCACCTGCTCCTGTGCGCTGCTCAGCAGCCTGGACCCCAGGTCACTGTTGACCCTGTGGATAAAGGCCAACGGATAAACAGGCCCTCTATCCTCAGCACTGGGGGTACTGGGGGGGCTCAGGGAACAAAGCCACCTCCAGCAAACCTGACTGCCGAGGGCCCCAGACAAACAGATGCCAGCTCTTATCACAATGCTCTGCTCCCTATCACGTGCAGGCTAGTGAGAACTTCCCTTCAGCCCAGGATCCTGGCTAGAGCCTAGCTTTCTACCTTCCCTTATTCAACAGCTGCTCATCAGGCCAGATCATTGAGGGAGCCTGGTCAGGGCAATGGCCGCCTCTCAGGGTGTCCACTCAGGACCATGGTTGCATGGCACCTCGCATGCTGGAGGCTACCCTACTCCACCCTGGGGTGTCTTTGGGGCACCATTTGCCACAACTCTCCCCGTTCCATGAGCTCTCCTCCCATCCCCAGTGGAAAAAACAAAACCTGGAATCTTTCACCAAACAGGTGTTTCCTGAATACAAACCCTACAGGAGACAAGGTCCCGGGTGCAGCCCAGTGCAGTCAGGATAGCATGCCTATAGCCAGCCCTTCTTTCTGAATCCCTCTGGGCTCTGCTTTCTGAATCCCTCTAGGGTGCTACAGAGCCCAGTGCCACTTTATTTCCAAACATCAAATTTCTTTTTCGGCCTTACAATCTTAACATATTTCACAAGTGTGTCATTTCAAATAGAAGTTTCTCTGGAAAGCACCATTTTATGTCAATGCCTTTCTCATGTCAAGCGCCGGCTCCCTCTCCCGCTCCCAGGCGGCAGAGAACCCAGCTTGAAGTCAAAAGAACCAGGAAGGGAGGCCTGGACACTGGCAGGACCCAGGCAGAACCTTGGTAGAAACAACCCTTCCCAACCTGTGTGTGGCTGTGTTCTGGGGGGTAGCATATTGACTATTTCTCCTTCATGCATCACAGACTTGTCCTGGCGAAGGGAGTGTGTGACTCAATGAAGCTATGAGCCATGCCGTGCAGGGCCACCCAAGACAGACAGGTCCCAGTGAGGAGTTCTGACAAATTGTGGTCCACTAGAGGAGGGAATGGCAAACCACTCCAGTATTTTTGCCACGAGACCCCATGAATCGTGTGAAAAGGCAAAAAGATATGACACCAGAAGATGCATCCCCCAGATCAGAGGTGTCCAGTATGATATTGGGGAAGAGTAGCGGGCAACTACTAATAGCTCCAAAAAGAATGAAGAAGCGGAAATGAGGCTCAGTTGTGGATGTGTCTGGTGGTAAAAGTAAAGTCCAATGCTATAAAGAACAATATTGCATAGGAACCTGGAATGTTAGGTCCATGAATCAAGGCAAATAAGTTGTGTCAAATAGGAGATGGCAAGATTGAACATGGACATTTTAGGAATCAGTGAACTAAAATGGACAGGGATGGGCAAATTTAATTCAGGTGACCATTATATCTACTACTGTGGGCAAAAACCCACTAGAAGAAATGGAGTAGCCTTCAGAGTTAACAAAAGAGTCTGAAATGCAGTACTTGGGTGCAATCTCAAAAACAGAATGATCTCGGTTCATTTCCAAGGCAAACCACTCAACATCACAATAATCCAAGTCTATGCCCCAAACACTGATGATGAAGAAGCTGATGTTGACTGGTTCTATGAAGACTTATAACACCTTCTAGAACTAACACCAAAAAAAGATGTCCTTTTTATCATAGGGGATTGAAATGCAAAACTAGGAAGTCAAGAGATCCCTGGAATAACAGGCAAGTTTGGCCTTGGAGTACAAAATGAATCAGGGCAAAGGCTGACAGAGGTTTGTCAAAAGAATATGCTGATCATAGCAAATACCCTTTCCAACAACCCAAGAGACAGCTCTATGTATGCCTATCACCAGATGGTTAATACTGAAATCAGATGGATTAGTTCTTTGCAGCCGAAGATGGAGAAGCTCTATACAGTCAGCAAAAATAAGACCTAGAGCTGACTGTGGCTCAGATCATGAGCTACCTATTGCAAAATTCAGGCTTAAATTGAAGAAAGTAGGGAAAACCACTAGGCCATTCAGGTATGACCTAAATCAAATCCCTTGTGATTATACAGTGGAGGTGATAAATAGATTGAAGAGATTAGATCTGGTAAAGAGGGCCTTAAGAACTATGGATGGAGGTTCGTAACACTGTACAAGAGACAGTGACCAAAACTATTCCAAAGAAAAAGAAATGCAAGAAGGCAAAGTGGTTATCTGAGAAGGCCTTACAAATAGCTGAGGAAAGAAAGAAGAGAAGCAAAAGATAAGGGAGAAAGGGACAGATATACCCAACTGAATGCAGAGTTCCAGAGAATAGCAAGGAGAGATAAGAAAGCTTTCTTAAATGAACAATGCAAAGAAACAGAGGAAAATAATAGAATGGGGAAGACTAGAGATCTCTTCAAGAAAACTGGAGATTTAAAGGAAACATTCCATGGCAGAAAGGGCACGATAAAGGACAGAAATGATAACGACCTAACAGAAGCAGCAGAGATTAAGAAGAGGTGGCAAGAATACACAGCACTATACAGGAAAGGTCTTAATGACCCGAATAACCACAATGCGGGGCGGCGGTCACTCACCTAGAGCCAGACATCCTGGAATGTGAAGTCAAGTGGGCCTTAGGAAGCATTACTACGAACAAAGCTAGTGGAGGTGACTGAATTCCAGCTAAGCTATTTCAAATCCTAAAAGATGATGCTGTTAAAATGCTACATGTAGTATGTCTGCAAATTTGGAAAACTCTACAATGGCCACAGGACTGGAGAAGGTCAGTTATCATTCCAATCCCAAAGAAGGGCAATGCCAAAGAATGTTCAAACTACTGTACAATCGTGTTCATTTCACATGCTAGTATGGTTATGCTCAAAATCTTTCACGGGAGGCTTCAGCAGTACGTGAACCAAGAAGTTTCAGATGTACAAGTTGGGTTTAGAAAAGGCAGAGGAATCAAACTGCCAACATCTGTTGGATCATGGAGAAAGCAAAGGAGTTCCAGAAAAACATCTACTTCTACATCACTGACTACTCGAAAGCCTTTGACTGTGTGGATCACAACAAACTGTGGAAAATTCTTAAAGAGACAAGAGTACCAGACCACCTTACCTGTCTCTTGAGAAACTAGAATGCAGGTCTAGACGCAATAGTTAGAACTGAACATGGAACAATGGACTGGTTCAAAACTAGGAAAGGAATACGTCAAGGCTGTATATTGTCATCCTGCTTATCTAATTTCGAAGAGTACTTCATGCAAAACACTGGGCTGGGTGAATCACAAGCTGGACTCGAGATTGCCAGGGAAAATATCAACAACCTCAGATATGTAGATGATACCACTCTAACGGCAGAAAGTGAAAAGGAACTAAAGAGCATTTTGATGAGGGTGAAAGATGAGACTGAAAAAAGCTGGCTTGAAACTGGACATTAAAATAAAACTAAGATCATGGCATCTGGTCCCATCACTTCATGGAAAATAGAAGGGGAAGAAGTGGAAGCAGAAGTGAGGCAGATTTTATTTTCTTGGGCTCCAAAATCACTGTGGATGGTGACTGGAGCCATGAAATTAACAGACTCTTTCTCCTTGGAAGGAAAGCTATGAAAAACCTAGACAGTGTATTAAAAAGCATAGCTATCACTTTGTTAGTCACTCTTGTTTTTCCAGTAGCCATGTATGGATGTGAGAGTTGGACCATAAAGAAAGCTGATTGCCAAAGAATTGATGCTTTTGAATTGTGGTGTTAGATGGAGAAGACTCTTGAGAGTCCCTTGGACCGCAAGGAGATCAAACCAGTCAGTCCTAAAGAAAATCAACTCTGAATATTCATTGGAAGGACTGAGGCTGATGCTGAAGCTCCAATACTTTGGCCACCTAATACTTAGAACTAATTCACTGAAAAAGACCCTGATGCTGGGAAAGATTGAGGGAAGAAGGAGGAGGAGGCGACAGAGGATGAGATGGTCGGATAGCATCACCTATTCAATGGACATGAATTTGAGCAAACTCCAGGAAACAGTGGAGGACAGAGGAGCCTGGCGTGCTGCAGTCCACTGAGTTGAAAAGAGTTGGACACAACTTAGTAATTGAACAACAACAATTGACTATTTGGTGTGAGCTGCCGAGACCCCTCTTCTCATGACTCTTTCCATCCCCGCTCAGGACTCCAAATGTTATTTTAGGCACACTCAGCTGAAGGAACAAAGGAGGATGTTATTGATCACTTTGAAACTCATCATCTGCTTAAGGTGACAAATGGGAGTTGCACTTACGCTCTCCTTATAAAATGATCAGCCCCGAAAAGAGGAAGTGCTGCCTGCGGGGACACTTGGCAAGTATGGGGTGTGGTCGGGGGGCAAAGGGGCCAGAGCTTTAGCCCGGGCATGGCAGGGGCCACATAGGTGCTCCCTCGGAAACTGATCAGCGGGGCCTCGGCCACGGTTCAGCACAGTGAGGACACGGCCATCTTCCACCACCACGGTGCTCCCCACTGTTCCCGACTTGCTGCCGGACATCTGCTCGGGGTCTGAGGGGACAGAGGAGGTGACTTAAGAAGTCACTCCTGGGGCAGCCAAGCCCATGCTCCACAAGAAGCCACTGCAGTGAGAAGCCCGCTTGCCACAACTAGAAAAAGCCTGTGCAGCAACAAAGACCCAGCACAGTCAAAAGTAAATAAAATAAAAATATTACACCCATAAAAAACAAACACAAAAAAGAACTCACTCTTGTGCTCTGAACCTTCCTCCCACTGATGCCATCCCAGGGTTGCAGGGCAGGCTCCTAAAAGCAGTCCTCTAAGCCCCATGAATTAAATAGTTTGGTAACTGGAACCTATTTATCAATAGCTAATTAATAAGGTCCAAGTCCTGTGATGACAGAGTGATTGAAGTGTTTTCGAAAGAATCCATTTTTAATTAAAATGCTACCCCTCTCTTGGTTTCTGGATAGATTCAAAAGAAAGCCTTAACAGATGTCTCGTTTTTAAATATACATTATATAAAGCCAATAATTAGAAAAATTCATGCTTTTAATTATATTTTAATTATTCTTTGCCTATTGATGCAAAGTTAAATGATCTTTCTTCATGGTACTAATGCTGCTAACCAAAGCCGGCAGACGAGTAGCTGGTGTGAAATCCCCTTGCAGGGAGCTGGAGAGCAGCAGAGGTACTTAGAGGAACTCTGTGCCCTGGTCCTGGCAGACGGCAGTCTAATTCCAGCAAACCGCCTGGTGTGGAAGTGCTCTCCTGGCTCCTGGTCTGAGCGAGGCGGACACGCCAGTTATGTGATGAGGGTCAGGGTTTCCCCTTCTGCTGTGCAGTCACAAGGCAGAAAAGCCCCTTGATGTCCCTTCCCGGCACACCCTGCAAGGTTTCTCGTCGGAGCCACCAGATCAGACAGCAAAATTCAGAGAAACTCACAAGAGCCTGGAGGGTGAGGAAGAGGGGGCCACCCTGAGAGGCGTGCTTCCCCCCCAGCACGCTGACCACCACAGGGAGCATCTTCACCCTGCCCGGCATGCCCCGAGCTCTCCTTCCTGGGCTCCACCTCCAGCACTGCCCCCTGCCAGCCCCTCGGCCCCCACCAGGTCCCCTCTCCCCAGCACACTGCAGCCCCTCCTCGTGGCTCCCTCCAGGCCACCTGGCTGCCCTGCTGGCCTTAACCAGGTTCTCAGGGCCCATCTGCCCACTCTGCAGCCTCCCCCTCCTCTCCCCACCACAAGCCCTTCACAGGTGAGCCCTCTCCTCCTCCCCCGACCCCCCGCCACGCTCCCCAGCACGCCCCCATGGCCAGTGGTCTTGCAGACGCCTGTGCCACAGAGCCTGTCCTTCCCCCTACAAGGCTCAGAGGGAGCTCCCAGAGGCGGGCCCGAGTCACCATGTGCCCAAGGCTGGGCACAGTGAAGAGCACGCGGTCAGTCCTCTTCTGGGGGCAAGAGTAACAGCTGGTATGGGTGGTTGGCCTGCACAAGCCTAATGACCAAAACAGAACACGCACACATGTGAGTACACACTCATAGCCTTAAGCCTCGCCTACAAACGGAGCCCCGGGTGGAGACCTGGCCATGTGTTTACCACTCCACTTCCTCTTTCTGGACACATTTTTCAGACTCCCTGCAGTTTGGCTGGGACCAGGGGCTGACTCTTGTCAACGGCAGTAAGAGGGGAAGGGACGCGTGCTGCTTCCTATGAGACGTTTAACTGGATGCATGCTCCTCGTGCTTTCTCTCTCTCCTCTCAAAGGGGATAGAGTCGGACAATGCAACTGACCCAACACTTCTGGAGGAAGGCCACGGGGCCTGATCAGACCTCAGTGTAAGTCAGAAACAAACTGTTCCTGGGCTAAGTCACTGAGATCTGGGGTTTTATTGTTACTGCAGCAAAGGCTATCCTATGCTGACTAACACACACAGGAGTTCAGAACACGGTAAAGGTGAAATTATGGCATCACTGACTCAATGGACATGAAACTGGGCAGATTCCATGAAATGGTGAGGGACAGGAAGGCCTGGCGTGCTGCAGTCCATGGGGTCACAGTCGGAGATGACTTGGCAACTGAACAACAACAACAAAGGTGAAATTATAAGTGAATAGGGAAAAGACATTATTCCAAAGACAGCGGACCAACTAGTCACTTTGTGAGGGCACAAGGGCCAGGATCCTCGCTTGCTCATCACTCTTAAACGCACTTCAAATAAAAAGTTAAAAGTAAAAAATGAAATCACACGGATATGTGAAACGACACGTACCAGTGTCAAACTATTTCATAATCATACAGAAAATATTGTTAAAAGAAAATCATGAAATCATAAAGATAGATGAAAACACAGGCAAACAACTGAACTGTGCTGAGGTGGTAGAAATGATCTAACTATGCAAAAGGCAAAAACTATACAAGAAAAACTCAATTTGAACCAGTATATTTAAATTTCTTGTATATCAAACTGGGAAAAATATTTTAACAGAACAGTAACACAAAGAGCCCTATTATAAAGTGTTCTTGTAGAAAGTCCACCTACAAATGTCCCAAGGGCAAAATTGTGCCGAGGACAGACAAGCCACAAAAGCAAATGCCCAGGAAATACCTTTAAGAGAAGTTTAATCTCACCAGTAAATAAAGAAGTACAAATAAAGGTGGGATACTTTTATCAGACTGGGCAGATGGTTAATAAAAACAATACTAATTAACTTTGAAGCCCAAGTGGACACAGGCCCCTAAGGATGGATGCATGGCATGTGTGTGTGTCCAGTTCGGTAGGTGAGAACTTGGTTTCTGAACAGAGGCCACCTGGCTCCTCTAAGACCCATCTGTCTGCTGTGGGATCTTGGGCCAGTTCCTTAAAGCTCTGTGCGGTGTAAAGTTCAGAGGATGCCATCCCCACCTTACAGGATTAAATGAGAAAATCCCCAGGAAGCGCGTAGCGTGTACTCACCAGACAGACATCAATGTCACCCAAGCTGTGTGGGAGAACAGCTTCGAGAAGGCAGTTATGCTTCGCGCATCAAAATCCTACCCCCGCCCCAACCCCAGAATTTACCCCTGAAGAGATTATCAGTTAAACACCCAAGAGGGGGATAGATAAGGCTGATCATCACAGTGTCATTCACACCGTAAAGTCGGAAACCACCTGGCCGCCCTGGCGGAGGGCTGGATAAGCGGATTATGACACAGCCCTGCAGGTGCGGCAGGCCCCGGCTCACTGATGGGAGAGATTTCCCCCTCTCAGAAGGAGGAGGGAAAACTCTGCCCGGTGTGACCCCGGCAGACCTGAGTCTGTGTGTCTGTGCCCCCGGAGAGATCCACAACACGTCTACTGAAAAAACAGGGGTGAGCGAACCTCTGCATCACAGGAGATTTTTCATAGCTTGCCTATAATGCTTTGTGCTGACTGAATTTCCTGCTGGCACAAGCAATATCTCTTCATCTTTTCATCCGAGAAAACTGTTTTCATTTTGACAATATTTTCCGGAAGGAATGAAAGCCACTTGTTAAAGACCAGCTCCCCTGCAGCCAGCCTTGCCGCACCAGCCCCAGTAGGCCTCTTTAAAGACCCATGTGCGGGGCTCAGTGGACACGACCCGCAAAGCCACCAACTAGGACGATGCTACGAAGCTGCCACAAGGGGTCGCTAGTGCACACTGCCTGCTGCCCACACTGAGTACCTTGAGAAACCTGCAGTCTGGCTTGAGGGACCCACGGTTCAGAAACAAACCCTGCAGGAACTCTTGGGCATGGGGTGTGAAGAATCCAAGCCACAAGAATGTCTGCTCAGTCTTGCTTCAAAACCGCACTTACTTGTCTTCTCTGGAACGGAATTCTGTCTGCATGAGGAGGGACCCCCACTGCAGCGTGAGCTGGGGATGTCAGGGACTGGCTGGACCCCCTCTGTCTGACCCCAACATGCACACTGCCCTTCCTGGACCACCTGCCCACCCCCTCGGCAAACTCATAGGGCTTGGCCTCCCTCTGGATGGAGGGAGCTGCTGAGAAACCCCAGCTCTCTGTCTCTCCTGGGAGCAGAAGGAAGCTTCTCTGCCCTGGGGACTGGGCTGTCTGGAGGCAAGTCTGCTACTGTAAACAGACTCAGCAGGTACAGGGCAAATCCTACCCAGGACGCGTTAGGCATGAGTGAAAAAAACAAGTTAAAGCGGTAGTTGCTCAGTCGTGTCAGTCTCTTTGCAACCCTATGGACTGTAGCCTGCCAGGCTCCTCCGTCCATGGAATTCTCCAGACAAGAACACTGGAGTGGGTTGCCATGGCCTTCTCCAGGGGATCTTCCCGACCCAAGGATTGAACTCACATCTCCTGCACTGCAGGCAGATTCTTTACTGCCCAAGCCATCAGGGAAGACCTGACATTCACCAAATGCCCCTGGAAAGAGCACTTGAATTCAGCAAGTAGCTCGGAGTCGAATGGATTTCCATTCATAGCTTCTAAATCCCCAATGCGACGCACTGCTGCACGGCAAAGGTGGGAAGCTGGGGCTCCCTACACGTTGTAGCCTGGAGACGGTCCCCTGACATTGCCTGAGTCAAATGCACACACGTCTCCCAGAGGCCCCTGGTCCCTCTCTGCTGTACCAGCTGCTGCTGTCGCTGGGAGCATGGCATCAGACCCTTCTGCCTGCCTGCCAGCAGCAGGGCGTCCTGGGGGAGGATACTTTAAGGGAATTGTTTCTGTCTACACCTCCCACCCCAGTTCTGAGACAACTGGTGGTCCCCAGGGATTGGGGAGCTACACAAACACTTGAATGTGGCTTCCAACCAATTCTACCACTTGAACCTGGTCGTCTCTCCCGGCCTTCCTCGCTCGGGCACAGGACAGGCTTGGTGAGGCCACAAAGTGCCAGCCTCCCCAGAAACTTCACCAACTAGGGAAGAGATTTCTCTATGAAATTTCTGTGGTCTGGCTGCTAGTTCTTGCCTCTTCTGGGGTGAGCAGGGGTTTTATCCTTAAGTACGGAGACGGAGTGCTCCCGTCCTGGCTGGGCATTCCCACTACACACACACACACACACACACACACACACACACACACACACACACACACACACACAGGGCACACGGAGGCCCTTCAGACGGCCTTAGAATAATGATGCCCACTGGGAACCTCAAGGGGACTTAACTAATTTATAAGGCAATTTTAATAATAACTATATATTAATTTTGCATTCCCTTTTTACCTATTTCAGTGACTACGAACTGATAGGAATTAGGTAATATATTACAATAGGCTTCTGGGGACTTTTTATTAACTAATGTCCCATATTTAAAAACCTTCCTGTCAAATGAGAAACATTAAAAAAAATGCTGTCCCTTTTATAATTGCTTCTAATAGACTCAATATTCAGGTCCTGGCCTCAGTAGACAGCCCGGGTGGTGCTTCCCCAAATTACACTTAACTTTTCATTTTTCTCACTGTCACTGGCCAACGGAATCATTCTGGAAGCACACAAATGGTCAGCTTACTGCGTCAGCCTGTGGCTCCCGAGACGCCTATAAATTTAGAAGGTACAAAGGCCGCTTAGGACAAGAGACATGCAGCAGCTTCTTGCCTGGTTACTGCAGCAGCCTGCCTTTTTGTGGAGTTGTTTAGTATTTCTTTTTTTTTGGTAACCCTATTTATTAAAAAATAGAACATACATACAGTAAAATGCCTGCAATGCAGGAGACCAGGGTTCACTTCCTGGGTTGGGAAGATCCCCTGGAGAAGGAAATGGTAACCCACTTCAGTATTCATATCTGGGAAATCCCACGGACAGAGGAATCTGGCAGGCTACAGTCCATGGGGTTGTAAGAGTCGGGCATGACTTAGCGACTAAACCACCAGTAAAATGCACACATCATAGGCGTCCAGACGGATGAGACTTTACAAATGTACCCTTTAGATCAGGACACAGAACATTTCCAGTCCCCTGGCAGGGAACACCGCTGCCCCTCTCCCTGGCCCCTGCTCCTCCATCACCTGAATTTTGCCCGTTAGGGAACCTGAAGGAATGGAACGGTTCTCCTTTCTCTCGACACTGCCCCCATGGGAGCTGCCCGACCCTGGTCTTGTGTGCTGGTATTCATCGTGTGAACACACCATAGTTTATCCACCTCCACAAGCAGGCTTTGGGTCCCCCTGGTTTTAGAGCACTCCCAGCCCATACACACAGCGTTCTCGTGTGCGGCTCTAGCATGTCTGCTGTGAGCCGAGTGGACCCGCTAGTCACCAGGTAAGGAACGCTCAGCTTTCACGGACGCTGCCAATAGTCCTCCAGTGTCTCTGCTTTTCAAGTTTGCTACTTTTTCCCTGGCACAGAAGAAACTTTCAAGCCCATCACTTTATGAACTAGAGGAATGAACCCGAGGGTGAAGCCTGAGCACCTCACCAGGCCTGGGTCCTGCCTCCCTTGGTCATTTTGGCCAAAGCTGGAAGAAACTGCCTTCTCTGAAAGCCAGACCTGGGCTTCCCAGGTGGCGCTAGTGATAAAGAAACCACGTGCCAAAGCAGGAGACATAAGAAACTCGTGTTCGATCCCTGGTTCAGGAAGATCCCCTGGAGGAGGAAAAGGCAACCCACTCCAGTATTCTTGCCTGGAGAATCCCATGGGCAGCAGCGCCTGGAGGGCTACAGTCTATGGGGTCACAAAGAGTTGGAGAAGACTGAGCGATTTAGGATACAAAGCCAGACCTACCCACGGGATGACGGCACAACTGGCCTTCCCCCAACCCCAGAGGCAGGACCACACGTTCCTGAGAAGCAGAGCTGCAGGTGGATTCTGAGGCCCCTTCACCTACAGGTAGAGACCTCCGCAGACACAGACACTTGATCCAGAACAAGGCAGAGGGGGTGAAAATCACACACCCGTCCAACTGGGAGAGAAAGGTGTCAGCTGGGGGCATCCACAAGTGGCTGGGAAAGGTCATGTCTTTCGAGAGGCTGCTCAGTCTTGGGAACAGAGTCAGGAAGGAGCCAGAGGAAGCCCAGTAAACAACATTTGAGGTCCAGCCCTCCCTGCTCTGAACGATGGACTGTGGCAGGGCGGGCGTGGGGGTGGCGCGCAGACCCTGGACAGGCGAATGTGTGAAGACAAGCCGGGGAGAGGAAGCAGCCAGACACCAGCTTCCCTGGGAGGGAGCCTCAGGACGCAGGCCTGCTGCAGCATGGGGGCCCAGGGACGACCAGAGTGCAGGCCAGACGGAAGCTGAGGGACGACGCGGGACAGCGGAGGTGGCGGACAGCCCTGGGCACGGCGGGCGGCCAAGCGCAGGCAGCTGAGCTGACAGCTCCTTATTCACCCTGCACTTCCAGGCAGAGGAGAGAAGAGGCCCAGCCTCCCAGGGCTGCCGGAAAGACGCCAAGCTAGGGGTCCTTTGTTTTCCTTTCCCAATTCAAAGGGCCCTGGGCTGGCGTCAGCCAGTGTCTGATCCTGACTCAAAGCCACAGCGGATCCCTGGTGAGCCCCAACACAGAGGCTCAGCTGTGCCAGCGGGTGTGGGGGCAAGGGGAGGATGGAAAATGAAGGCCCCAGAGGCCAGTTTTAGAAGTTTATGAATAATAAATGCAATTAATGTGATGGAAAACAGAAGCGGAGTGGAGGCCTCGGGGTGGGTGATGACTCAGCAGGTGGCCTCCCTTGCCACTTCTGGCTGCCCAGTCCCTCACAAAGGACAGGCAGTCAGGAGGCGGGGGCGCCGGGCCCCTCCCTCACCTGGCCTCAGCCCAGAACAAAGGACCATCGGGGTCTGGGTCTGGGTGCGAGATACAGGCCCCCAGCACCCTCCCCCTGGTTCGGTGCCAGGCCCGGCCCGCCCTGGCGGTATAGGGGTCCTGGCTTCTGAGCGTGCCTCTCAGGCCCAGGTCCCCTCGGCTGTGAACTGGAACAAGGACCACGCTCAGACTGGATGTCGTCACCCCAGTGCTGATCCAGTGACCCTCCACTCTCACTCATGTCGGCATCCTGGGGTCAGAACGGCCACAGGCTGCGAGGTGAGGGCTGCTTGGGGGTCCTCACACCACATTCCCACGGTGGCCCCTGCCTGGACTCTGACGCTGGCCCCAGGGATGTGCTCCCACTAGTCCGAGCTCCCGCCAGCCTGCAGGTGGGTACCCTGCCCCGCCCCAGGCTCTCAGGAGCTCCTCTGCTTTCCCAGTGCCTGGCACCCAGTTCCCCTCAACAAGCGTCAATGGAAGGCAGAGCAGGTATGGAGGAGGAGAGACGCCGGCCTCTGGAGCTGGGGGCAGCAAGGTGAAGCCTGAGGTCAAAGTGGCTCAGAGCTCCTTCTAACTTCTGGGCTCCCAACTTGGCTTCTGGTTCCTTCTGGTGAGAGGACCAGGAGAGGGGAGGGAGGAGACGGCGAGGGGGAAGGGAGGGGCAGGAGGGCTCAAGCTGGAGCCTTCCCAGCGGGCCCCCAGCGCCCCACCTGGAGGCCTCTCCACTGGCCCAGCCCAGGCTGCTCCTGCCTGACCGAGACCAGCCCAGTCCAGAACTCCAGTGCCCTTGCATGCTGAGGAGACACCTTCCCCTGGCGTGGGCTATGAGCCGAGGGTCCACTAGAGCGGGGGGTGGGGGGGTGTCTCAGTGGCTACCCCCGATTAGGTCAGCCGAGAGACGGTCCACTCCCCCCGGAGGGCCTCGGGGCCCACTGGTGAGGAATTGCCAGGAAGCTCCTCTTACTTACTATAAATTGTACCTTTATGGGAAAATCAATGATACTGTCTCCTCGATCTTCCACACTTGTTGCTGGTCTAAAGTAATTTCTCCGTAAGGCAACAGGCCAAAACCAGGCCAGTGCTCCCTGGAGCACCTGCCAGCCCCCACCCCTGCATCCCAGGAGGGCCCGGGATGGGAAGCTGCCAGAAGAGACTCATCACGCCCAGCTCCCGTGCGTGTCCACTAGGCCTGTGGGCGATACTGTTGTACACCTACTATATGCCAGCTGTCACACACTGTGACCACAGGATGAGGGAGACCCGGGCCCTTATCCACGGAGAGATGGGCATGACCTGATTAACCGTGGCAATGGGAAGTTGGACAAAGCACAGCCAAAGGGATGGAACTCACTGGAGGACTTCCTGGAGGAGGGGGCAGAGCAAGTGGGAAATTCAGAGGGAGAGGGAAGCAGAACATGTGAGGGGGCAGCAACAAGGCCCGAGGAGGCAGCCAGAGCTCAGGGGGCAAAGGGGGTGGGGTCTGACCCTCACAACACGTATGCCGCCTGCCCTTCGCACTCTGAACACTAACTTCTCAAAACAGTCTACTTTTTTCCTCTTTCAAGGTTCTTTGAAAAGATAGCTTGTTTAACTAGCAACATCAATTGGCCAGCCATTCCACGAACAAATGGCTCTCTGCTTATCTCTGAGTTCAATCACTTTTATTTGTCCCCAAGTATTTGGCAGGAACCAGTTACATCAATAAAGAAACGTCAATTTTTAACAGCCACATGAGATGCAAAAGCTTCAGATGGATTTTCCTTCAGCAAACAGGGCGCCTGGAGGACTGTTATTAACAGCCATTAGAGACACGCGGGCGGGCCTGGGAGACAGGGCTCTAGATTTAGACTGGATTAAGGAGATAGCATAGACCCAGGACTTCTCAGCATCATAAATAATGCTGAAATTTGAGACGGTGGCTGCACTCTCCGTTGTCACAATCGTTTAGGCCACCGTGTGTCTGATGCTGTATAGCAAAATGACAAATATCTTTCTCAACTGCTAAGTGCACAGAGCCCATCGGAATAAATCCAACCAAATTCCCCACTACAGGCAACCAGGTGGTGACAGGGGGGTTGAGGGGGGAGTGGTATCAGAAGCGACTCAGACAGTGATTTCTGGAGGTGTGTGGGCCATGCAGAGAGGCCTGCTTTCTTGCCAACTCTCACCACTTCCTGTCATGTCATGTCACTGTTTCCAACCCTCAATAACACGTGGGGTCTGATACTCAGCTCTCCCCAACAACCACCACATCACAGCAGAGACAGTGAAATGGGAAGAAAAAATAAATAAATACAGAGAATGATGGAGTGCAGTGTCCAACCGTGAAATATAAGGAGAGACATGCATTAAAGCAATGGCTGATGCTCCTGGACAGCGGGAAATCTCCCTCCACGTCCTACTGGCTGACCCACTGCCAGGAGGCAAGCCCTCAAGGGTGTTGCCAACCAGCGAGACTTTGTGCGCCATCCAGGAACTGGGGTGGGTGCTCAGAGGGCAGCCCCCCCACCACCACCCCGGGGCACACAGGTTTCTGGTATAGACATTCAGCTGGGGGCACAGACATTCATCTGCCCCCAGGTCTGGGGAAGAACCGTCAGAGGCAGGGACACCACACCCCAACTCACGTGCTGTGCCTGTCCCACAGGAGAAACAACACCTGTCTTAGGATCCTACCCTGGCTCAGAGCTTCAGCCAGCACACTGGGCTGCTCCTTTCTCTGGCACCAGGCCAGCCTGATTTAGTGGTTGCCAGAAAATGTAGCCTGCAGGGTTTGAGAGAAGAGGCAGGTCAAAGGGTCCCTTTAGTCCTATTTCCGGCAAGGCCAAGACCTCCCTCCGCCAGGGTCCGCTGTGCCCCGAGCCCTGCTGGGTGGGAGCTCTTCCACTGCTCAGCTGGCCAGGCCAAACTGGAGTGGCCCCTGGGAGACCGAGGTGGGCACGGAGGGTCCTGCTCTCATCAACAGCTGGCCCTGGCAGAGCAGCTGCACTGAAGGAAAATGTTCTCCCGGCACTGGCCGCTCTCCCCGGAGCAGAACTTCCAGAGCCCAGCCAAAGACACCTCTGGGACTGAGGCGTTTTGCTCTAAGAAGGTAAGATGCTTTCTAACCAAGAGGAGCCTGTGCTCCAGGACAGGCCGGTGACACAGTTCTCCTCCCTGGCAGTGCAAAAGTCGCTGCTGTCTTGGGTCTTCCCTGCCGATCCAGTGGTCAGGACTCTGTGCTTCTACTGCAGGGGGCAGGGGTTCAATTCCTGGTCGGGGTCCTGCATGCCATGTGGCGTGGCCAAAAATTTTAAAAGTGGCTGCTCTTGAAGGGGAGGTTTGAGGGGCTGCTCCAGACGGGTCACGGTCCAGGGAGGGAAAATCGTGACCTGGCCGGGGCTCCCATAACCTGCCTCGTCTCACATGCACCCACAGGTCCCAGGGGGCACCGACACCTCCTGCAACCCCTGGCCCCGCCTCCCCTGGCTGGGCACTCAGGACAAGGGGCCCCAGGTGTTGGTGACCATGACTTTCGTCGGGACTGGGGAGCAGTCCCAGAGCCCCCAAATTCTCTCATGGAGGAGCCAAAGCTTCAGAAAAAGGCTTTCTCCTCCATGCACAGGGGCGGTGGGGTGGGGGGGCGGGGCACAGAACAGGCTGGCAAGCCTCCCCAAGCAGCTGGGGCTCTGGCGGGGGTTCGCAGGGGGAGACCCAGCAGGGCTCCTGGGCCCAGGCAGTTGTGTTAGCTTCCTGGGGGCTCTTCAAAAACACTGCCAAGTGAGAGGCCTTGGCCACGAGATGCCCACCACAGCTGACTTGTCAGGGGTCTGTGGGCCACACAGCCTGGCACCATCCTTATGAAGGGTGGCCGGTGACCCCAACTGTCAGCGCCTGCGATTAAATCGGATCATAGCCTCTCAGGCACTGCCACCCTTGGACCTTGCTGAATGCCTTTCATATGCTCCCCAGAGCAAATGTCAAACTTCACAAGAAAACGGTTCCAAGAAATGTTCTGAATGACTTTATGCTGGCTTCTCCTGAAGCACAGAAATGGTTCATTTATAAAGATTCTAAATGACGTCCAGCGGGACCTGTCACAGGCCGGGTGACCCTGGCTAGAGATGAACTTTTCCCCTCTGTTGCCTCCATCTCCCCAGGGATAGGTGGTCTGGCCTCTTCCAGCCAGACTTCCCCCTCCTATCATTTATTATTTTTTCTTTTAAGTTTTTATTGTTTAAATACCCACACTAGAGCAAAAGTCCCTGAAAATATCACAGATATTTTTCCCTTCATCAGAAAATTACAAGTAATGGGAATTTCTACACAATAGCTGCTATGAGCCTGATTCTTTTTTCTAATGTTATTCCTCTCCATCATTTAATAGCAACTCTATTCTTCCAGATACTCATGTCGAAAACCCTGTAGTCAACCTTGATCGGACAACAAACTCTGCTGGTCTCTACCTTCCAATAAGACAGGGTTCCTCGATAACCTCTGAGCTTTCAGGTTCACCAGGTCCGGCGTAAGGTATGCCCAGAACCTGCCCACTTCTCCCCTTGAATGTTCTGACCCCGGACTGAGGCCCTGTCGCCTCTCACCACTGCAGCGGCCTCCTCTCCAGGCCCCTGCTGGTACCCTTGCCCCACTGCAATCTCAGCTCAGCAGAGCTGCCCGAGGCTGCTCTTTGCCATCAGACTGTCCCTGTTCTGCCCGACCCGTCGCCTCTCGGCCCTCACCCCCAGCCCTCTCCTCCGCGCCGCTCTGCTGTGGCCAGGGGCCCCTCTGGGTCCTCCACAACCTCTCTGCCAGGCTGTGACGCCACCCTACTCAAAACTGCAAATCAGTCCTAGAAGGGACTTCCCTGGTGGTCCAGTGGTTAAGACTCCCCCTTCCAATGGAGGGGGGTGCAGGTTTGATCCCTGGTTGGGGAACTCAGATCTCACATGCCTCGGGATGCCATCAAAAATAAAAATATAAAAAAACAAACACACACAATCACTCCCAGGACTCCTTCCATCACTCTCTATGGTTTCCCATTTTCTGTAGAATTTGTCACCATCAAACATTCTGTATTTTACTTATTTATTTTGTTTGTCTTCCTTCCAGAACTCCAGACAGGTTTCCCTGTTCTATCTCCCTGCTCCTAGAACACTGCTTGGCACCTGTGGTTCCCCCATAAAGGTCTATAATCCAACCAATTGGCACAGGCAAGCTGAGGCTGAGCCAACACTTGCTGGCCAGCGGGCAGGATGGGCCCCGGGGCGGGGGCCCGCTTTCCAAGGACGGGCAGCATGTGGGGGGCATCTGTCAGCCCGCTTGGCCAAGGCAGGTGAGAGGGTCAGGGGCTTCACTGCCCTTCCGGTGAAGCCTCTGCGTGGTCACATCAGCTGTGCAATGCACAGCCCTAAAGGTAGTTTCGAGACACCCCCACTGCATCTGGAAATGACTTTGGAAATACTGGTGTTGAAGGGACAGTGAACCTGGCTTGGCAGGTTCCGCCAAACCCAGAGAGGTCAGCCCTGGCTCTCCCGGGCCCCCGGAGATGGCCTCGTCAGCCTGCCATCTGAACATCCTTCCGGTGAGGCTGGCCTTTGCCTGGCCCTGAGACCACCTGTGAACGATTGCCACACGCGCCTCGTTGCGACACCATCAGACCTCTTATCTGCCAGCCCAGGGGCACGGACCCAATTCCTTGATAACCACTGGGCTGGCAGGTTCACCAGGGCCAGAGACCACATCCACAGGAAGCGAGGTGCCTGGAAGAGTGCGTGGCCGTGGGTGCGGAGTGGGGCGGGGGTGGCGTGTGACCTTGCCCTGACAGGCAGGACTTCGGCCCCGTCCAGCCTGGACACTCCTTGGACCTTGAATCCTCCGAAGGTTAAGCGAGGAGCCTGTGGAGTCCTCCTCCTCCTCGGGAACACTTACTGAGCACCTGCTGTGTACCAGGCCAGTCCTTCCCGCTCCATCTGCAGTCCGGAGCCATCCATCCCTGCGGGTGGCCTCTGCCGTCTCCCCCATGCCTCCTCATCCCTTCCCTGCCCAGCCGTCCCTTTGCTCTGGACCTGCGGTCTCTGCAGGGCCACAGAGAACATTTCCAGACGCTGGAGCAACCTCTGAAGGCCACGCCCTGGCCTCCAGACAACAGCCTTGACCCTGACTGAGTGTGAGTGGGTAGGTGGTGTTTTGAATGCCCTGCCATTTCTTAGGCAATCTCTTTCCAATTTAGGGGGCAGAGGCTTCTTCCTTACCTAGAGCTGGCTCCAGATCCTACCCCTCCCCCACTCTGGCATTAGGTTATGTCATCATAATTCGTAAACTGATAGATATTATCATTTTTAATCTGCACAGATATTTAAACAAATAAGAACTCCCCACAGAAAAGAAGTGGGCCTTTCCGGAACCCTGCACTGTGCAGTGACCACTGCCAGGCTGAAAGAAGCAGGCCCCCATCCACTGGGCAGAGGTCGCCACGGCCAAGCAGCAAAGGCTGCAGGCTCTAGAGCCGGCGGCTGGGGCGCCAGTCCTGGCTCCTCTGCGTGTCAGTGGCAGGGCCTTGGAAAAGTTACTCAGCCTGTCTGTTCCTCGCTTTCCTTGCCTATGAAAGAGGCAACTGTCCCTACATGCAGAAGGCTGATGGGAGGATGAAACGCACTGTCCCCTCCTCATTCAATATGAGAAGTGCAAAAGGGCCCAGGCCTCTGGAAACACCTGTGGGACTGCTGCTGCCGCCACCCCACATGTCACACACACCACACACACACGCACACACTCACACCCTACCACCACCACCACCACACACACTCACAGCCCACCACCACCACCACACACATATCCCCCCACATACACCCCACCACCACACACACACACCCCCCCCACCACACACACACACACACACACACCCCACCAGCACACACACATACTCCACCCCACACACACACCCCACCACAACCACACACACACATATCCCCCCCCACACACCCCACCACTGCACACACACACACACACCCCACCACCACCACATACACACTACACACTCACACATATATCCCCCCACACACACCCCACCACCACCACCACACACACACACACCCCACCACCACACACATATCCCCCCACACACACCCCACCACCACCACCACCACACACACATACCCCCACACACACTCACACCCCACCACCACCACACACACACCCCACCACATACACACACCCCACCACCACACATACACACCCACACCCACCCCACACCCATTCACACACACATCCCACCGCATACACACCCCACCACCACCACACACACACACACGCACACTCTCTCTCACACACCACACTCAAGGCAGACGTGAAATACAGCCAGGCCTGAATGAAAGTGCAGCGCCGGGGCCCTAGGGAATCTCTCCCCCATCCAAACCCAGGATGTCATAAAAGCACAGCCTGAAGGCAGAGCCTCTGCATTCCAGGGGCCGAAACTACAGTGCTTGGGAGGTAGGAGGCAGGAGAGAGAAGAGCAGGTGTCTGGGGGAGCAGCGCCTGCAGCTACCTAGACCAGACTCACCTGTAAGAAGACAGGCCAGGGATGGCGGGGAAGCATGACTCAGCCTGCCCAGCCTGGCCCGGCACCAGCAGGTGGCAAGTCAGGAGCCTGGGACCACTCCTTCCCCCTCACCCTCATGTGCCACACATCAGCGAGCCCCCAGCTCCAGCCCCTAACATCCTCCAACCCACCCTCTCCACCAGCCGCCCAGCCCGGCCCCATGGCAGCCCTGTCACTGCTCTCCGGTGGCCGCCTCTGTCTGCTCACCACCTGAAGCCACAGTCTCAGCAGGTCACGTCACCCACTCACAGACACCTCCGAAGGGCATCTCACTGAGACCTGGCCCCCCACCGCTCCTCTCACACCCCCCGGTCCCTAGTCCCTGTGCCCCTCACCACGTGGTCAGTGCCAGGCTGGCTCCTCAGCCCTTCTCGGGCTCAACACAACCCTCATGCTGGGCCATCGGCTCCCTGTTCCTTCCTGGATTCCGAATTATCACCATGTACAATTCTTCTGCTTGTCTGTCTTCTCTGGAATGTCAGTGGTGCACTCTTAGGGGCTAAGCTGTGTGCCCCCCAAATTCCTATGCTGAAGCCCAAACCCCAGTGCCTCAGAATGTGACTGTATGGAGATAGAGATAGGGCCTTTGGAGGGGTGATTAAACTAAATTGAGGCCATCATAGGGCTCTAGTCCAATCTGACATCCTTAGAGGAGGGGATTAGGGCACAGAGAGACACCAGGGACATCTGTCCACTGAGGAGAGACCACATGAGGACCTGGGGAGAGGGTGGCCATCTGCAAGCCAAGGAGAGAGGCCTCAGAAGAAACTAAACCTGCCCACACCTTGATTTTGGTCTCTCGCAGCTTACAAGGCTACAAGAGTATAGATTTCTGTGGCTGAAGCCCCCAGTCTGGGATATTTCGTTATGGCAGTGCCAGCAAACTACCATAGGGAAGCCAGAAGGCTGAGCAGTCCCCAGAAGCTCTCGGGGAGGCTGTGGCCACAAAGCACCAGGGCCTGAACTGCCCATGTCCTGAAAGCTGAACCAGAGTCCCATCAGGGTCAGAGCCAAGACCTCAGAGGCCAGAGAGAGGACGTGACAAGCCCAGCCCCCAGGTGAGCTCCAGCCACAGCTGTGTCGCCTGTCAGTAGGGGACTGTGTCTTCACAACAGAAGAGGGAAGCAGACCCCTCCCCGCCCCTACCCAGCCGGCCCCTGGCTGGCGTTCTGGCAACCCCCCTCCACGGCCACCCCAAGGAAGGGTGGCCGCTCTGAACCATCCAGACTGCAGCCTCGCGGAGATTCATTTCTTTCCTCTTCAAAGCATTACGGATTGATTGCCAAGTCTTGCTGTAAATCAAAAGAAAGTCACTACTCATTACCTACTTAGAATTCCCCGAGTTCTTCCTGGGAAACCATTTCTCAGCTGTTTGATCTCTGAGCCACCAGCACTATCTCCAGGCATGCCACCCATCACGGCAGCTACCAGACACTTTCTTCTTCCAGGCTCCTTTCTCAGCACCTGGATGAATTTTTACCTTTCTCCAGTTTCAAGAAGAGCTGCCAAGATAAATGATTCAAAGACTCCAGCTCGTGCTGAAAATATATGGACTGCGTAGAGCCTATTCAGAATAACCCCACGCTGGGGGAAACGGCTCCGACCACACTCTCATCCCACAGGTAGTGCTGGCAGGCGGGCCCCTGCACATTCCTTCCTGTGTCTTTTCACCTGCAGGACAGTGACACTTGTCCATCTGCAGCCAGCACCAGCTGCCCATGCCTCGGTCAAGCCCCTCCTACCCCTCAGCAGAATGTCACCCGTGGCCCTAGGGACATACACCAGCTGTGGCTAGTGGGAACAAGGAGGTAGCCCAATTTTCAAACTGTGAATGCAGGAGGACCCTCTTTCCCAAGTCCTGCAGCTGGTAACTCTTTCCCAAGAGACCCCTACCCATGAAAGGGCTGCTCACCACCCAGGGGGCAGGGCCCAGCTGATAGCAGCCTCCCCCACCCAGGGTGTCCATCTGCACAGCCACCAGCCCAGCTCTAGATCAAGCAGTCCAACCCCACTTCTCTTGCTGGGATGAACATCAAGACAAAGTAGAACAGAAGAAACAAGCCCAGCCAGGCCCCGACCCCAAAAGCTACCAGTGCCTGCCTGTGCAGGGGGCTGGATGGGCAGGAATGTCCACCAAGAAGCCATGATCAACCCAGGCTGGCGGGATAGGTACAGTGCGCCCAGCCCTGCCAGGACACCCAGGCCTCTGTGCTGCTCCTGAAGGTCAGGACATGAGAAGAGCCGCAGCCCAGGCCTGGACACAGGGGACTGCCACTCAGCAAGCGAGGGGACCCAAGGAGCAGTCAGGAGCGCAGCCCGGTGATGTGGGTGGGACACATTCAAGGAGGATGCCGGGGAGGGTGGGGTGGTGGGAAGCACAGGTGCAGGATGCTGGAGCAGAGGGGGATGAGGTGTGGCCGCCGCAGAGCTGGCCTTTCCAGCAAAACAGTGGAATTAACATAAACAAAGCCCGCTGAGTCTGGGGGCGGCGGTAACCACACCAGGTTCCTGCAGGTGCTGGCCGGGGGACACCAACCTTTTGCCCAGGGCCGTGACCAAGGGCACAGCCATCATCTTACTCTCCTTGGAGAAGCAAGGGACAGAGGGAACTTGAGTCCCGGCAGTGCAGTGGCTGAAGGAACCCAGGACACTCCACAGGGACAACAGGTGAGCCCAGACCCCTGACCTGAGGTCGATCACCAACACTGGACTTGGCCCCCAGTCGGGCAGTGGCAGCCTGGTTCCCGGACATCCTCATGTCCTCCAAGCCTCAAGCACAGCATGCGGAAAGTCCCAGGTCCATGGGAGCTGCAAGAGCCCATCTCCTGACCGTCCACCCAACCCTGCACTCTTCTTCCCCTGTTCTGGGGCAGCAGTGGGAGGAGAGGCCATGGCAGGCCTTTCCACAACCAGAGAAGGTCAGAGGTGCACCTGCCCACCCTCCAGGCCAGGGACCAAGGGGAGCCCTGGTGCAGGGCATAGGGTCTGGCCTGGCCCAGGGTGGGTGGAGGTGGGGGCACTCCTGCATGGCACCTGATGTTGGAACCTCTAAGCGGGAAAGTCTCTCTATGGTTCCACCATCAATTACCTCTGGGTTTTAAAAGCGCACAAGTCAGCTGGCAGATATGGGAACGGGCTTTCAGAGTTCCTGGATTAAACCCTTCATGACATCTACAGAATTCAGAGTTAGCAGGGAAAAACTCCCAGCCCAGAATAATTGCTCCCACAGGGAGCATCTTTCTGCACCAGAATGTAATAGGTCTGGATGAGAATATTCTAAAAACCGGCACCAAACCTTGCAGCAAAATCACAACTGTTTGCTTGTTTGGGGAGCCAAACCGAAATAATGGCTCCTGCAGGGTAATTTCTCACCAGACGCTCCTGAGACCCTGAGTGATTGTTCTGATCATCAGACCCAGGCAGCGAAGACTGCCCTCCAAGATGGGCCCCTGGCCTACACATAGCACCCCCTCCCCATCCCTATCTATCTGCCATGCGGTTCCTCCTATATGGAAAAGCAGAAAAGCTACTCCCGGGTGTGCTGAGGGCCAGGACCTGCTCAGAGGCCTAGGGGCACCTGACTGGTAACCTGTAAAGGAGTGAAGTTGACCAGAGATTTATACACAAAATATGAGAGTGGCCTTTTTTTTTTTCCCCATAGTGTTCCCATTTTTCTCAAAATACATGACCCCTTTGACTATCTTCTCTTTTCCTGTGTTTTTAGAGACACTGGTGCTTGAGAAATCTTTCTCAACTATGAAAGAACCAGTGGCATGAGAGCCATGAGAAAAGGTGGGGGCAGGGTCTGCCTTAGCGCTGGGGGAGGCAGCAGGACTCTGCCCTACTGGGCTGCTGCTCTGTGGGAGCTGCCGCCCAAGAATTAATTTCAATGTCTAGGGAAACCCAGAGAAGTTTCCTGATTTTTAATTGTTGAATTCAGTTCAGTTCAGTCACTCAGTCATGTCCAACCCTTTGTGACCCCATGGACTGAAGCACGCCGGGCCTCCCTGTCCATCACCAACTCCCGGAATTTACCCAAACTCATGTCCATTGAGTCAGTGATGCCATCCAACTATCTCATCCTCTGTCATCCCCTTCTCCTCCTGTCCTCAATCTTTCCCAGCATCAGGGTCTTTTCAAATGAGTCAGCTCTTCACATGAGGTGGCCAAAGTATTGGAATTTCAGCTTCAACATCAGTCCTTCCAATGAACACCCAGGACTGATCTCCTTTAGGATGGACTGGTTGGATCTCCTTGCAGTCCAAGGGACTCTCAAGAGTCTTCTCCAACACCACAATTGTTGAATTAGAATGACCAGAACAAGCCAAAAAATCTCACTGTGTGGGCTAAACTCACTCTGCCTATGCCCTGGGTCCGGCCCAAAGGGCCACCCACCAGTATACAACCTCTGGATTTGGTCTTGCTAGAAAAGAATGGGGACACCAAAGGTTCTAACCCCTCTCCTACAAGGCCTTAACCTGACAGAAGTTTCTGGAAACCCACAGGGGCTGCAGGCCAATCTCACCAGGGCCCCAGGGGGAGGCAGGCCAGCTCAGGGGGTACAGCCTAAACCAACTCCAGCAGTGACCAGGGCGGAAGCTGGCTGCACCCCCGGTGTGGCTCATGCCCTCCTCAGCACCTCTGAGTGGCTCATCTTGAAAGTGAATCCACAGGCAACCCTAACCTTCCTCCCCTTTTCTTCTGGGCCTGAGCCATTTCAACAGCACCCGGCATCCCAGAGTCAATCAGATGGTTTTCAGCTGTGCAGAAGGAGCCAGAAAGAATCTCTCCCTGTGGGAAACGGGAGGAAATTTAAAGCAAGTCCCGAGCCCATGTTTTTATGGGATCCACAAGGACAGCATATCTGAAGAGCCAGAGCCGACAGTCATGGATGGAGAAGGGGCCGTATTAGGGAGGGGCTCTCCAAGACCACAGAAATGGTGGCCAAGTTATAAAACGGGTGTATTTGGAAGGAGCAAAGCTTCTGGAAGGGGGTGGCAGGAAGTGAAAGGGAAGACAAGCCCCCAAACTTTCCACCAATGCAGAAGTGCAAGAGAAAAGATGAGAGCCCCAAGACAATGGCCAGTGACCCAATACCTGGGGAATGAAGGCCCTGAGGAGAAGAAAGGTTTCAGTGTTCAGATTAGACAGTCAGTTTCTAGACCATTCGGGAGATCGTAGGGTCGACCCTAGGCTTGTCTACACAGCTGCTGGCACCCAACGGGTCACCACGTTAGCTCCTGTTAACTAAGAAGAAAGGAAGCCACAGAAAGATGGGGGTGTGAAACCTGTCCAGGGTGACATGATAAATAATTCCATCACAAGTCTCAGATAACGTGACCTGGGGGATAAATGCCTGCGCCTGGGAAGTGACCATCAGGATAACAGACAGGAAATACACAGCGCGTGACACACTTACTTGAGAGTGTGTGGCCACTGCCTCCGGCCTGTCCTTGCTGGTGGCCCAGCTGCTCCTGACCCCACAGAGCCGCTGATGACATTGCCGGACCTGTCACCTGGATCACAGTCGACAGGCTGTGTCCTCCTCCACCTCGTCTGGTCTGTGTGCAGGTGTGACTGCTTCTTTGCTCGACCCTTCACTGGCCTAAGTCAGAACACACCTGACCGGAGTCCTGCCACTTGAGCTGTGCTGCCCTCTGCACACACACACACACACACACATACACGCACACGCCGCCTGGCTGGAGAGTGGTCAGTTAACACGAGGCCCACGCACACCTCTCCTCCAGGCGCTGCCTACAGGGCTCCCGCCCAGCTGGCGAGGCTGGCGGAACCGTGACTCCCGGAGTCCGGCAGAAGCACGGATCCTTGGGAAATATTGCTGCACTCAAGAATCCTGTAAGCGGGACTCCCCTGGTGGTCAGTGGTAAAGAGTCTGCCTGCCAATGCAGGAAATGTGGGTTCAATCCCTGATCCGGGAAGATCCCACATGTTGTGTAGCAACTAAGCCCGTGGGCCACAGCTATTGAGTCTGTGCTCTAGAGCCCGAGAGATGCAAATACTGAAGCCCTGCGCCCTAGGGTCCCCGCTCCGCAACAGGAGCCACCACAATGAGAAGTCTGTGTACCACAACTAGACAAAAGCCCACACAGCAACAAAGACCCAGCACAGCCAAAGAGAAATAAACAGAAAATTAAAAAAACAAAAAAGAATCCTGTAAGCATCGGGCAAGAAAATTAACAGCTCCCTAGAGAGGAGCAGCATATGATTTGCCTAAGGTCTTCAGCAACAATGGAGGGAATGTTTTCAAACAACAGAGATTCAATACCTGGGAAGCCATCCTTCACACAGGAGGCAAGGAAAGGATCTTCTGATGTTCAAGGTTAAACTAAATGCTTTAGAGCAGGGGTCCCCAACCTCCGAGATCTAATGCCTGATGATCTGAGGTGGAGCTGATTTAATAACAATAGAAATAAAGTGCCCAATACGTGTAATGTGCCTGAATCATCCCCAAACCATTCCCCCACCCTGGTCTGAAGAAAAATTCTTTTCCATGAAACTGGTCCCTCATGGCAGAAAGGTTGGGGACTGCTGCTTTAGAGGAAAGGGGGAACACAGGGCAAAATACGGGTCCACACTGGATTCAGTAACACAGTGACAACTAAATAACTATTAACATAATTAACTTTTTAACAGAGGTAGAAAATGGAGAGAAATACAGGTCATTTTTTCTTAATTTAAAGATAAATTCTACAATAAAAGTGGAATGCATAAAAAAGAACAAAGGAAATTTCACCAACTTTCCAAAGACAAAAAAATTGTTTTTCCCAAAGCCAGAACAGAAACCAGAATGTGCCAAAGGAGACTCTGATGAGAAACCAAACATATTAGTCATCACCACAGATGCCATTGGCTCTCCTAACACTTAGAGGGGCTCCATTTGGAACAGATAAACTGCAACCAATGAACAAAGTTTAAAATAAAGGAGTAAGCAAAGATATATTATGCAAATTTCACAAAGAAAACATTTAATAGCAAAACCAGTGTCAGTTAAAGTCAGATTTAAGACGAAAAGGATTAATTAGGTCAAAATGGTTCTTAAAAGCCATAAAAAGGTAAAATATCACAATAATGTCATAATCATCAACCTTTATGCATCAAACAACTTGGGGTGGAAATGAACAAAACAAAAGCTACTAAGAATCACAAAGAGAATCATAAAACCATTTCTCTTAATCTTAAATATAAAAAAATAAGGAAGGAGGCAGAGGATTGGAATAATATAAGAAATCTGATTTAATGTACACCAAAGTAAGTAATATACAAATAAAAAAAATAGTTTCTAGTATTCCATAAAATACTGACCAAAAAGATGTCTACAGAGTCCACAAAGAAAAATCTCAAAATTCACATAGACCACAATCTGTCGCTACAATGGTGATAAAACCAGAAACCAATAACAAAAAGTTAACAAATCACATTTACCTAAAAATGAAAAGAAATGCTTTTAGCTCATTTCTGGGGTTAAAACATGAGTGAATCAAAACCTCTTGGGATATGGTCAAGGCAGTATTTAAAAATATATTAGCTTAAATTCACATATTATTAAAGGAGAAAAAATTAAAAAATTAGATTCAACTAAACAAGTTAAAAGACGGATGTTCAAAACAAGGTCAGGAAGTGGAGGGAGAAAGGAATCAATAATGAAACTAGGAATCCATGAGTTAGACAAGCAAAACCAATAAATATGTTTAATATCTGATTTATGAAAATACCTATAAAACTGATACAATTTTAGCAGTGCTAATGAATAGAAAAAGAACAAGAATGTGAAAGGGAATACAACTACAGTTACAGAGAATTTGGGGGTGGGGCTGGGGGTGGGGGTGGGGGCCACGCCCTGTGGCTAGCAGGATCTTAGTTCCCCAATCAGGGATTGAACCTGGGCCCTGGCAGTGAAACCACCGTGTCTGAACCACTGGACCACCAGGGAATTCCCTAGAGAATGCAGTTTTTAAAATTAAGAGAATAAAACTGATAACTTGCTTCTAAGAAGTTCAAAATTCTTGATGAAAACAAAAACTTTCCAGGAAAATGTACTGTATTGACTTTAAGAGGGATAAAGTCAGAATAAAACATCATCTGTGAGAAACTTAAAAAGGTAGCAGAGAAATTCTCCCCAAAGAAACAATGGGTTCTGACAGCATCAAAAGACTTCTTTATACCTTCAAGGAGCAGACAGCCCCGATGCTTTCTAAATTGTTAAAAGTAGAGAGATTCCCAAATCATGATCTCAAAAAAACAACACAGCTAAAGAAAAAAAAAAGTAGACCTCAATCCCTGATTTTGGAACCTACATACAATCCTAGTAAAAGAATATCATCAAAACAACCATTATGATGCTCACTACCTACACTGTTCTATATAGTGTATACGTATCAACTCACCAAATCCTCCCAACCATCCTATGAAGTGCTATTATTATCCTTTCTTCCAGATGAGGAAACCGTGGCACAACTGTGACCCAAACCCAGGACACCAGTCTCTAGAGACCATGCCCTAATCACTGAAATACACTGCCTCCCCTTTCAGTCCTGCAGTTTATTAAAACAGGAATCCACCACAACAAAGTAAGGTATACCATCGGGATGCCAGGCTGGCTCTGCACTGGGAAGTCTGCTCACAAAATTCATCTAAGGGACACCCAGTGCCTGGTGTTGGTATCTGATACCATGCTCCAATAAAAGCAGCCAGCCAGGGCTTCTCCGAGAAATGGCTGATTTGAGGGATGGAGCAGGAAATATACAAGATGAGCCTGGAGCATCCTGCAGGGCCAGAAAGTAAGGAAGTACTCAAGACGCAAAATTATGGGGTATATCAGAGGGACAAAGGAGCCTGATGAAAGAATCCCCAATGGCCAAGTTGGAACAATTTAAGCAATAAAATAGTGTAATACTGGTTTATAACCCAAGGTACAAAACACATTATCTATGAATCCAAAAAGATAGAAGCAAATAAGCCATTGAATAAACAGGAAACAAGAGACAAATCTCCCCTACAGAAGAATTATAAACAGTGTATGTAGATAACTCCCCACCCAAGGAGACAGAGCATAACCCCCCTCTCCGTAAGCATGAGCCGCACACTGTGAATTCTTCTGAAGAAGGCAGTATAGCCAGGGGGAAAACAAGTATGCTTACAGTGGGAAGGCGTGACAAACACTACCTCAGTTAGGCAGTCAAGCTCAGTATCAGTGACGTCAGGCCACTAGCATGCGCTCTCACAATGATAAGATATAAAAGTGGCCCTTTACCTTTGGGGTCCTCCTCCCAGTGACACATACCTCCAGTCTAACCAGGAGGAAAATATCAGAAAAACTAAAACTGAGGGACGTTCTGCAAAATACCTGACCACTCAAAATTTTAGGCCACTGAAAACAGGGGAAGTTGTAGAAATTGCCACAAGCCAGGGGAGCCTAAATGTAACGTGGGATCCTGGAACAGAAGAAAGTTATTAGGTAAAAGCTAAGGAAGGAATTCCCTGGCGGTTCAGTAGTTAGGACTCAGGTCTTCCACTGCAGGGGGCACGGGTTCGATCCCTGGTCAGGGAACTAAGATCCCGCATGCTGCACTAGCACAAATAAAGAAAGAAATAAAAGATATTACGGAAATTGGAATACAGTATGGGCTTTCAATAATAATAATGTATCAACACTGCCCATTAGTTACGACAGTATATCACAAGCACATTAATGATAGGGGAAAAAGAGAACTGTCCGTAATATTCCTGTAACTTTTCTGTGATCTAAAACTGTTCTGAAGTTAAAAGTTTATTAACTGCTTAAAACACAGAGACAAAAGGCTGATAAAATTCAACATCCTTTCCTGATAAAATCTTAGTAAGCCAGGAAGAAAACACTACTTCCTTACACTGATGATAAATATTTATCAAAAATCAACAGTCAGCACCAGGTTCAATGGTGACATACTAGAGGCAAATCCATAAAGATGCCAACCAGCACTACTGTTATTTAATAGGTTCTCCAGGGGCAATTCCCCTGGCATGTGAAAGAAAATGCCTATTTCTGTTGGCTTTGCCCCCAAAAGCTCTAATTAGGGTTGCATCAACCAGGGTGCGTTATTTGCAGAAGCTGTTCCCTCCAGTTCTTGGCGAGCTTTCTGGCTGAATACCAAGCAGTCTAGTTTCTGTCCTGAAAGTGAACGTGTTAGTTGCTCAGTCGTGTCTGACTCTTTTCGACCCCATAGACTGTAGCCTACCAGGGTCCTCTGTCCATGGGATTTCCCAGGCAGGAATACCGGAGCAGGTTGCCATTCCCATCTCCAGAGGATCTTCCTGACCCAGGGATCTAACCAGCGTCTCCTGCATTGCAGGCAGATTCTTTACGGTCTGAGCCACTTACCAGACACTTGGTTTATGTCCTAAAGATGCCCATTTCTCAGCTATTTTTCAAGCAAAATGAGCTATCCAGGCTTCAAGCCACAGATCCCCACAGCCTTCCATCCTCAAAGCCCACCTACACTCCAGACACCGGACTCTGCAGAGCCTCACAGTTCCCCTCTCTGATACTGGGTGGCCCAGGGTGAGGTCAAGTCTGTTCAGAATTCCAGGAATTCTCCACCCAAGACAGCCCCGACTTCTCAGAAAGGGCTCAGCTTGAACACCAAGGCGCGCATGGCTGGTGGGGGGGCAGGACTCATGGACGGCCTTCCTGAGGGGTGCACCAAACAGATGGGGGTTTCCTGACCCCCTCGTGGTGGGCTGTGTGTGGTCCATCTCCAACAGCCGAGGAAGTGCTGGCAGGAAACCCGCAGCAGCCTCACACACACAAGGCAAAGAGCCGGTTTGGCCACACCAGACCTGGGGGTCTCAGCGGGCCAGGCCCAGCCTCGTCCCTCAAGGGGGTGGACGAGACTGAGTGAGGTCTGCTGTGGAGGGTGCGAGGTACTGCCCAGACGGCAGCCGGGCCCACGGAGAGGGCCCATTACACCTGTACTTACCTAGTGGCTCTAGTCTCAGAGGCTGCCTGGACCCAGGCCTGTCCCAGGGCCCCCGGCAAAAGTCTAGTACCTTCCCAGGGTAATAAACAGAGGGCAGTCTCACAGGGGCCCAAGCTTGTCCAGGCTGTGAGCACATTAGGTTGGATCACTCCAGGTGACATCTCCAGACCCTCCAGGAAAGTAGGAAGTAATAAGGGCCTCTGGGTGATGCGCATCACCGATGAAACCTGGATCTCCAGCAAGACCCATGGGGTGGCCAAAGACACACAGGGCCATGCCTGACCACCGTGCCGGGCAGGGAGAGCCCTGGGCAAGACCCAGAGCGAGAGGAGGACCATGAAGGCCCGAGAATCTAAGAGATGGCCCCTCCGGAGTTACAGGGCACCAGAAGGGACGGGCTGAGGAAGAAGAGGGCCACAGGCCGAAAGCGGGAGACACAGCTTCTGCAGATCTGAGAAGCTGGTCCAGACCAGTGAGGGCGGGGTGGCACTGCAGAGAGTTTGGGGTGGGGGGTTAACCGTGCAGGCGAGGCCTGGGTGGGAGAGACAGAACTCTCCACACCCGCCTACGCTCTCAGCGGCCACAATCACCATGGGTTCATGGGGTTGTACAGCTTCCTGTAAACTCTCCCACCTTCCAATTATCCTCACTGGAGTTACATTTTCTAATCCTCAGGAAAAACAAACAACATAGGCCTTGTTTAACAAGAACACAGCAAGGGTTTTTTGTGTTTTTTTTTTTTTTTTTTTGCAGCCTATTCCCTGGGGTGGGTAAACTGAAAGCTCAACCAGCAGATCCAGCAACACATGGCTTGGAGGGAATTCGTGTGTGAGTGTGTGGCGTGGCGTGTGGTATATGTGTGGTATGTGTGTGGGGGGTGGGGTGTGTGTGTGTGTATGATGGGATGTGTTTGTGAAAGAGTGCGGGTTGCAGTGCAAGTGAGTGTGAGAATACATGGTGGAGTGTGTGTGTGTGTGTGAGGTGTGTGATATATGATGTGAGAGCTGGGGTGTGTGTGACAAAATGTGTGGCAGAGTGTGCATGTGGTATGAGTGCTAGGTGTGTATGCATATGTGATGGGATGTGAGTTTGTGGAGCATATGGTGCGGTGTGTGTGTGAGTGTGTGTGTGTACGGTGTGAGTGGTGGGGAGTTTGTGAGAGGATGTGTTGCAGAGTATGTGATGGAGTATGTGTGTGCATGTGTGGGATATGTGGTGTGGGTAGTGGGGAATGTGTGTGTGGTGTAAGTGGTGGGGTGTTTGTGAGACAGGATGTGTGGTAGAGTGTGTGTATGTGTGTGTGTGTGATATGAATGGCGCGGTGTGTCTGCGTGACGTGTATGGGGGGGAGCCCCCCCTCCAGCCCTGGGGAGAAGCCCCTTAGGCCAGGTCCCGTCCCCCAACCCCCAGTCCGGGCCCAGTGGGCACACAGAACTATGACTTCCTCCCTCCGACGAAAGGGCAGGAAGAAGCGAGGCCACCCTGAGCCCAGAGTGGTCAAGCCGCGCAGCTGGTCACTACCAAACGACTGAAAGAGGAGAGGAGACTCTTACTGCGGGCTGCCGTCTGGGGCGGAGCACAGGGAAAATCAGGCCCTGACAGGGGGTCTCCACACAGGCTCGGGGGTCTGCGAAGACCCAGCCAGGGGAGGAGGACAACACGGTGCTTGTCCCTTGGAGCCCTCACAGACCCCTCTGCCTATTCAGTGACACCCACCACCCCCAGGGACGCTGCCGGGAAAGAGCCCGAAATGCCCCCATTCACCACTTGGAGAAAAAGAGAGCATAATTTCAATTAAGGTCCCAGACTGTCAAAAAACGTCAAGTTATTAATCTCCTCGTGGCAAATGTGAACCGGGACCTGCTTACACAGCCAATTGAGCGTGCTCTAAATTAGTGTTTGCAGGTAATTGATTCAGCTGCCAGCCCCACGCCGGCCGCTACAAGCTGGTGACGCCACTAACATTAAATAATATGGGGCGGTAAAGCGTGCTGCCTGACTGGGCCTGCAGTCAGATGCCGTTAGCGCCCGATTTACCCAAACATTAACGTCTCATCGGTTTAACACAATTTACGACACCTCAATTGCGGAAACTGATTTTCATTTCCTCTGGAACCCCGCTCACAGGCACAGTGCGGAGGAGGGGGGAGTCTTAATAAATGGCAGCGGGTCGCTTCCATTTTTCCACTGTGCCCTGAAGATTTTATGACAAACCTTTGATGATGAAACAAAACAAGAAGATGAGGCTTAGAACTAGGTCTCCTGGCCAGCAGCCCCTGTCTGGGTCTGAGCACCACTGTGCCGGGGGTGGTATGCCCTCCTCCCGGAAAGTCAGTCCCGTCTCCTCCCCCTTCAATCCTGACCTGCAAGAGTCCCTGTGCTTCTTGCCCTGAGTTCCCCCTTCCGTGGGGCTGGGGCTTGGCCATGCTCCCAGCAGAACGTCCAGAAGACTCTAGGGAGACTTCCAGCCCAGGGGTCAGTGGCCTGCAGGGGAATCGCTGCCCTGGACCATCCCGGGCATCAGTCCAGCCTGTGTAATGAGCACCACACCTCCTGGGGAACCTCCACCTGCTTCAGACACGATCTCACACTCCCAGTCAAGAGAAGAATGCTGAAGTTTACAGCCAGCTGAGACGACAGGAGAAAAGTAGTTCAGGACATTTTCTTTTCTTGCGTGCCCATCCATCTAACTCACCCACGTGTATTTCCTGACACCAACTGTGGGGCGGACGCTGCAGATTAATGAGATGGTGGGGCCTCCAAGGGGAAGTTCCTAGGCTCCAAGGACACAGGCCACAAAACAGCATCCCGGGCCACCTGGGCCATGACAGAGACGTGCCTGTGGGGAGAGCGAGCCTGAGGCAGAGGTGTGGGCCCCCCTCACCACTGAAGACTGAGTGGTGGCACGGGCAGTAGGGGGTGCCCTCCCATATCTGGCCAGAGACACCCCAAGATGTGGCGGTGTCCCAGGACAGTTCAGTTCAGTCGCTCAGTCATGTCTGACTCTCTGTGACCACATGGACTGCAGCACGCCAGGCTTCCGTATCCATCACCAACTCCCGGAGCTTATTCAAACTCATGTCCATCGAGTTGGTGATGCCATCCAACTGTCTCATCCTCTGTTGTCCCCTTCTCCTCCTACCTCCAGTCTTTCCCAGGACAACCACCCTTCCATTGCCTCTATTGGCTGGGGGGGGCGCGGGGGGCGACACCATCTGCTCCCCAGGGTCATTTGCCCTGCCTCTCCCCTCCTCCTTGCCCTTCAGGAACAGACTCCATCTCTTGTTCTCAACATATCTGCCTCAGCTTTTCTCCAAGAGGAAAACTGCCTCTACCCTCCACCCCAGTAACCCCCTGCTCCCAGGGTTCAGGGACCCACAGATCAGATGCCCTCCCCGCTCTGCCTGGCTGAGGCCGAGAGGGTAGGCACCACTTCCCAAGTGTATCCCTCACAGCCAGCCGCAGGGTGGGCACAGCACACTGTAGGTGCACAACAGTGTACCCACCTGGCACTTGAGCTGGATTAATGCCCCTCATCACCCTCAGGGCAGCTGCTTCTGGCCCAGAGCCTCAGCATCATTTCTCGGAGGGCCACCCCTGATATACAGAGGCGGCGGCAGTGGGGCCAGCCTGGGACGGGTGGGGGCGGGGGCAGTGGGGAGACCAAGCAGTGTGTAGACAAATGTAAGCTCTCCCCAGAGCTCAGCATGTCAAGAGGCTCTCCTTCAAATGACAGCCAAACACAACATGTAGATGCTGAATCCCAAACTCACACACACCAACTCGAAAAGGATAGCTTTAGACAATGTGACCTAGACACTTGTAATATTCAAGATGACTGTTAACTTACTCAGTGGTTACATGAGAAGGAAAAAAGTACCCTCATCCACTGAGACATCTGCTGGCGTATTTACAGGTGAGATGACTCCATGTCTGGGGTTTGGTTTTAAACACTCCAGCAAAACAAAACTAAACAAAAACCCTGATGGGGACTTGGAAGTTCATTATACTCTTCTGCAGTTGTTGCTGCTGTTGTTCAGTCACTAAGTCATGTCTGACTCTTTGGGACCCTTTGGACTGCAGCCCGCTGGGCTTCCCTGTCCTTCACTATTTCCTGGAGTGTGCTCAAATTCACGTCCACTGAGTCGGTGATGCTATCTAACCATCTCATCCTCTGCCGTCCTCTTCTCCTTTTGCCTTCTTTCCCAGCATCAGGTCTCTTCCAGTGAGTCTACTTGGGGAGTCTTTGAAATTTCTCATTAAAAGAAAAAAATGATCTCTATTGCCTGGGGTCAGGGAGTTAGGGAGCAGGAAGGAGGTATTTCAAGTGGCCGGCCCCTGACCCAGGGCCCACATCCATAGGAGTCCCAGAGCAGATACCATGTTGCAGCTGGAGACCATGGGGAGGCAAGAGTCCTCCTGTGGCAGGAGTGACAGGGCTGGGTCCTTGATGACTCACCAATTCTGTGCCCTCTCGTGGGAAGTCATAGCAGCGGGGCCTCTGAGGCCATGTTAACATCTTATCTCCCAGGATAAGAAGAGAGAAATACAGAGGACTCCTTTATAGGTTATTAGACTTTGAAAAAAAGATGCCTATCCCCCAAGCCCAGGATGACGATGACCATAAATGTCCACGATGCCCACAGCTGACTCAGTCTGCACCTCACCCTCATCCTGCACTGATGAGGTGGGCTGTCAGAATAGGCTAGGGGTGTGGAGGCAGGCCAACCCCGAGGGCACCCTGGGGTAGACTTGGGTCCTGCAAGGGGGTAAGGGGCACAACACTGAGCTCTTACAAGGCCAGGCAGCCCAGGATGGATGATACAGGGCAAAACATTTTTTTGTGCTCACAACATTTCTGACATCAAATAACTGGGTTTTCCACACTAAGTAATTCTCCAGTTCTCTGTGATACCTTCTGATACTGACTGCTGGAGTTAGTTGCAGACGACACAGATTAAGGGCTCCGTACCACAAAACTGGCCCCTCTGCAGGCACCAAGCCCAAGTCCGGGCCTCCTTTACTAAACTCTGACTGATCAGCCTAAAATCAGGGGTTCCCATCGAGCCTCGCCTTGGGTTTCACAGTCTGCTAGAATGGCTTGCAGAGCTCAGGAAAGCGCTTTACTTGCTACAACCACTTCATTATGAAGGATAAAACTCAGCAAGGGCTGAATGGAGAGCAGCACAGGGCCAGGTGTAGGGGGAAGGACGCAGAGCTTCCAAACCCTCCCCACGTTCGCCAACCTAGATGCTTTCCGAACTCTGTGGTTTAGGGCTTTTATGGAAGTGCCATTACCTCCTTAGATACACGACTGATTAAATCACAGCTAGAACTCAGTCTCAATCTCTAGTGCCTCTCTCCTCCCACTCTGAAGGTTCCTCATTAATATAAGGGGCTTCCCTGAGAGCTCAGTTGGTAAAGAATCTGGCTGCAATGCCGGAGATCCCGGTTCGATTCCCGGGTCAGGAAGATCTGCTGGAGAAGGGATAGGCTACCTAATCCAGTATTCTTGGGCTTCCCTGGTGGCTCAGCTGGTAAAGAATCTGCCTGCAATGCAGGAGACCTGGGTTTGATCCCTGGGTTGGGAAGATCCCCTGGAGAAGGGAAAGGCTAACCACTCCAGTGTTCTGGCCAGGAGAATTCCATGGACTGTGTAGTCCATGGGGTCACAGAGTTGGACATGACGGAGCAACTTTCACACTCACTCACTCATTAGTATAAACTCAGGTGTGATGGAAAGGGGCTCATTGTAAATAATCATATGCTCCTCTCTATGAGGGGATTTCAAAGGTTTTATAAGCTCTGTGCCAGGAACTGGTGGTAGAGACAAAACATGCATTTTTTATTACGTCACTCATGGAAAAATGGCAGCCTCTTCAGTGTCCTCTCTCCACAGGATGGGGGCTCCCAGGTGGTGTGGTCACGAGTGGGAGACTTGGGAATGGGGGCTTCCTTCCCCAGGAGGTGGGTGGGAGGGCAGCCACTGGGGCAGCTTGGGGCTGACTGCAGGGCTTCTTCATGCCCTGGGGAGCAGCCTGCTGATCCCAGGGTCCTAGAGTGGGGCTGAGGAACTGGCCGGGCCACACCCAGGATAGTGAGGCAGCCCCCGCCCCACCTCAAGGCCCCCGGGTGGCAATGGACTCAGCCTAATTGGAGCCACAGGACGACAGAGCTCTCCAGAACGCTTTATGAGCCACTTAACCATCCCTCGACCCAGTCGTCCAAGCACAGCAGACATAATGGCAGTGTTTACACATAAAAATGGCAAGCTGTTTTACTATCGGCTTTCAGAGTCACAATAGCAGCTATTTGGTAAAGTTTCCCACAAATGGCAGAAAGTCCAAGAGTGGAATGCTGGGGCACTAAACCACCCTGAAAAGTAATCAAAGACCATTACCATCAAACACTCTGCCAAGAGGCAGGGAGGTGGCCCCAGTCAGGAGAGAAATCCTCTCTGCCCACGACGTCGAGTCTGCCCCTAATCCCCACTCAATCTGTGCACTGGCCGCCGCGCCTCATCTGTTACTCGCTCGGGGAGCATCAATTACTGCTTTTTACATTTTAATCTTTACCCAGAGAAACACGGCAGCTTACCTTTCCATCTCATATTCTTTCATTCCCACTTTTACAGCCTTCATTACCTGGAGGACGGATATTAAGCAAAGACATTTGTATTAAGGAGATAAGTAACACTGCCTTATAAATAATGTATAGCACTTTTTTCCAAAGAATCTCTTCTTGAAAAAAAAAAGAAAGATACGTGCACACAGCGGTGCAGAAATGTGACAAATTAGAACTTTTTTTTTTTAAAGCTCCAAAGTCATATAGTTTATTTAAACCACTCCGGAGCACTTCTATTCAGCAGTCAATAAACACCTCGGCAGGCGAGTGAAGATTTAACCAAGATGTGTCGGGTGAATACTTAATGCTCAGAAGGCCATGGCAACTATCCTAGAAGGTTTCCCTCCTTATAAAACACAGACAACATGAACTGGGACAACAGAGTCTGTTGCTCCCAATGATCCCCATCCGTCTCCTGACACAAGGCTACAAAGGTCAGTGAGCAGGTACCAGGCTAGTCCACTCAACCAGACTCATTTTGGGAAATAAGCTTCCTTCGGGTAAAGTGGAAAGGTTTGGGAAAAAACCATGTGAGTGTGTTTTCAGAAAATGTATGATGGTAATAAATGTGCTTGATTCGTGAGTAAGGACCACAGATTATTTTTTTGTAACAGGCTTTATTTATTTATTTAAACTTGGCCACAGCCTGTGGCATGTGGGATCTTAGTTCCTCGAACACGGAGCGAACTCACACCCCCTGCATTGGAAGGTGGTCTCTTAACCACCGGACCACCAGGAAAGTCCGGAGGACCACAGATTCTTTCAAAGGAGCTGGGACGGCCAGGATGCCAGGAGGGAGAGTCCTATTCTCCCAGAAGGGGGTACCTCTTGTTAGGAAATTCCCTGAGAGGGGGGGTCTTAAGGTGAGAAACTGGGGCAGAGCCTCTGTCCTGCAGGTCCTGTGCCCACTGGGGAACAGTAAGGAGCCAGCACTGTGCATCCGGCCTGCAGAGGCACTTCCTGCCTGCTGGCGTGGCCTGGGGACCAGTGCCACTCTCGACACTCCCCTCTCCATCTCGTCCATCCTCCCCTCGTCCATCTCCACACTCCCCTCTCGGCCCACACAGAGCAAGGCTGCTTCCCTGGCCCTCCCGGAATGGCAGATCCCACGAGCCAGCGCCCAGCTTACCTCCCGGTGGGCCTCACTGGAGATTTTATTGGTGTAGCGCAAAACCTCCAGCTCCATGTCCGTCTTGAAGACCCGGCTGCAGAGAGGAGAGAAACAAAGCAGCAAGTCAGTGACTTCCAGTGGGAGCTGGCCGACCCCTCCAGGGAGACCCTGCACTACACCCAGCACCGCCTGACAAGGAGCCTGGTGCTGCAGATGGGCTGCCTGGGTGTGGGGGTGGGCAGGGGATGGGCCGCCAAGCCTCAGCAATAATAAGCTGAGCTAGGCATGGCCCTGGAGACCCAGCGCCAGCCTCAGGAGCGTGGGCTGTTTCCAGTGATGAGATTGGGAAGCCACTGTGGGTGGTAGAAGCCCAGATTCTGTGGCCAGAGACAGCTTGCCTCACCAGGACTCAGCTTCCTCATCCATTAAATGGGAATATGGCTACATGGTAACACTGCACGCATGCGTGCTAAGTTGCTTCAGTCATGTTTGACTCTTTGCGATCCTATGGGCCGTAGCCTGCCAGGCTCCTCTGTCCACAGCGTTCTCCAGGCAAGAATATTAGAGTGGGTTGAAGTGCCCTCCTCCAGCACAGCAAGGCTGCTGGACCTGAATCTTAAGTGTGCTGACTCCCAGCGCTCTGCTCAGATGGCTGAAGAGTTCTCCCATTTCCTCCTCACCTAGCCCACAGGTCAGGGAGCCTTAGAAAACCATGTGACTCAGGCCCCTAGCATGAGACAGGGTCATGGTGGGAACAGGGACGGGGCGAGCAATGCAACCAAGACACCCTGCCATCCCCTCAAGGCTCAACTGTGCCTCCTGCCAGCTGCACTCCAGGGGGGTCCTCCCAATAAACTCATGTTAGTTTGCCCAAATCTGGTTCGGTTTCTGGTCTCTGCAATCAATCACAAGCCTAAGTCAGACTCCTGTAGAGAAGCTAAATAAATATTCATTTTCTACCTCTACTCATTTGAAATAAGCAACTGTAGGTCACGAGCATTTAGACAGCAGCCCGGCCCAGCCCTCATGTGCATGGAGTCCTCGGTGCATCCCTGACGGCCAAGTCTGCTCCCTTTATGAAAGGTGACCCGGCTTCACGAAAGGGCCCACATGGCCACCCCTCCTCTCACAATGGGAACATGCTCAAGCCCCCTCAAGATAAGCACGGTAGGGGACTTCCCGGTGGCCCAAGGGTTAAGAATCTGCCTTCCAATGCATGGGACACGGGTTCCATCCTTGGTGGGGGTACTAAGATCCCACATGCTGCAAAGCAGCTAAGCCTGTGCGCCACAACTAGAGTCCATGCACCACAACTAAGGAGTCTGTGCACCGCAACTAGAGAGTCCGTGTGCTGCAATGAAAGATCCCTTGTGCTGCAACTGAGACCCAACAGGGCCAAAAACAAGATCAGCAGAGCATACTGTCATGGTGATAGATTAACGCCTGCTCCTCCATCCAGAGTGCACCTGCGTCTAAGCACTGTCCTCCCCTAAAGCCTGGTGGCTCTGAGCTAGTCTCAGCCAAGGTGGCCGAGGATGGCATGGAGCACCCGTCTCCACCAGATGCAATCCCCAACACACTCTGTCTCCATGGTGCCCAGCTGGACAGCCTCCAGCCATTTAACACCAGGAAGGAAGGAAGGCATTAGACAGCACAGGCACACCTTTCTAAGTCTATAAAACCTTCTGGGGGAAAGATCAACCACCCACCCACTGAGATTCTGTCCAAACAAACACGTCTTCTTTGCCGAGAACCAGACCTGGAAGTCTCAGCCTGCTCTTTATCATCATAAAGGTACTCCGGCTCCTTCTCCGGGTGCTGTGAGCACTGCCACAGGAGGAACCAAAAGCTGGTTCCTGTGCCCTGGAGGCTGAGGTCCAAATCCACTCGCAGGATAGCCTAGCGGCCCCTGGTGCTTTAATCTGCCTACTTAGCACCAGCCCTAAGATCTGTGAGGGGGAGCAGACCTCTCTATTCTCCGATGCAGTGATGACAACGGTGACAACACCCGTGGGGACCAGGCGCAGGCTGCCCAGCCTCTGACGCTCCGCCTCTCTCTTCAGCCTGGTCCAGTGCTCTAGCCACACTCTTGCTGCCACTTAAACCCCTAGGCCCTGCGCCCTTCCATCAGCAGGGGCTTGGCCAAAGCCCCAAGAGGCACGAAGCCAAGCCCAGGCCTGCGTGTGTAGGACAGGACGGCTGAACGGAAACCACTCGGCCGGCGGGCAGACGGCAGCACCGCCACCGGCCTCCAATGCTCCCGCTCTGCCAGGACTCACAGCAGAGCGAGCAGGCTGCTCTCGACTTCCCCCACCAGGGAGGCCTCCCAGGGCTCCTTCTCACACGAAGGAACTCACCTCCTGCCTCCTGGGGACCGCGGAAGCCGGCAGGCAGGTGTGCTCTCACCTCTCTGAACTCCCAAGCCCTCCCCCGAAAACCATTCCCCAACCTGGTACAAGGGAAGGCGTGCCCTCTTACCAGTGGGGCTCAGCCCCCCAACATGCACACCTGGGCTCCGCACCTGCTGCTCTTCCTGGAAGCTCCATGACCGCTCACCTCCTCCTCTGGCCAAGCTTTCTCCCCAACTCCTGGCCCCGTTTCCAGAAAGGAAACCCGGACAGTCCTTGCCCTGGGAGAAGAGCTTTTACGAGCCTCTTCCCTGGCTTCTCCCTTACCTTCTCCCCTCTCCTTGTCTCCTTCGGCCCCCACCACTCTCCCAGCTCCCCCACCACCAATGTGTGGGCCCTCCTGAAAGCAAGAGGCACCATGACGCCTGCCTCCACTGGCCCATCCTCAGCCACCTCACCTCCTCCATCTCTCTTGGGTCCTCCCCTCCCTGCACCCCCCACCCTGAGCTTTGCCGCACAACCTGCTTCCAAACCCCTGGCTCAGATATAGGCCTCTCAGCTGCATTCTACCTGCAGGACTCCCGAGGCACCCCCAGCTCAGCAGGGAAGAGACTCCCATCCTTCCTTGAGCTCCCACCTCCAGCCACAGCTCCCCATCCCCACTGCCTAATACACAGACCTGGGCGACCTCTCTCTCATCTGTTCATCACTCCCACATCCAACTGATGACCAGGGGCTGTGATCCCACCTCCGCACCCTCTCATGCCTCCCCTTTCTCTTTGCCCCACCGCCCCCAGCCTGGACCACCTCTCCTGGCTCTTCTGGCCTCCAGCCCCGTCTGCTTCCTGGACCACAGCTGTGGCTCTTCAGGCAAATATGACCAGGCATTCCCCGGCTTAAAACCTTTAGTAGTCCCTAGATGTCCAGATGAAGTTAAGACAAGGACCTATGCTCAATATTTTGTAATAACCTATAAGGGAATATTTGTGTGTGAAAAATAACTGGATCACTGTGCTGCATGCCTGAAACTAATATGACACTGTAAATCAACTATTGTTGCTCAGTCACTCAGTCGTGTCCGACTCTTTGTGGCCCTATGGACTGCAGCATGCCAGGCTTCCCTGTCCTTCACCATCTCCCAGAGTTCGCTCAAACTCATGTCCGTTGAGTCAGTGATGCCATCCAACCATCTCGTCCTCTGTCGTCCCCTTCTCCTCCTGCCTTCAGTCCTTCCCAGCATCAGGGTCTACTTCAGTTAAAAACCACAACAACAACCCTATCTTGGGACCCTGAGGCTCTCCAGGGCCCACCTGACCTATCTCCATCACTTAGCTGCAGCCTCTTCCCCCGTCCCCCACCAGGGACCCCTCTGCCTGGAACTGATTTTTGCCGTTTCATTCTCTGGCTTCCACCTGAAATGCGCCTTTCTCAGGGCTGGCTCCATCCAGTCCCTCACCAGGCAAAATCCCCTCCCTCTATTCCCTGTGCAGTAAGCGATCAGGCTTGTAGTTTCTTTTTCATTTAAGTCTCCCGCCCACGGTCCCTGAGAGAAGGTTCCCAGAGCCAAAACAGTACCTGGCCCTGAGCAGACAGACAGGACCTGGGCATTGAAACCAAAGCTGGAAAACACCTCACTTCCAACCAGGAGAGAGAATGGCGCATCTCAAAAAGAAAAAGAGGCCTCCCCACTCTTGCCCACCCTGGGTTGTTCCCTAGGTCAGTGTGGGATGTTGCATAGCCTGGCAGATCCGGGGCAGGATGGGGAAACACAGCCTCCCCAGGCCTCAGCAGCCTTACCCTGCCCCACCACTGCCCGCCCCCCACCACACAGGTAGGAAGAGGCAGCCCCAGTGATTGAGCCCCAGGAGCCCACCTCACAGGCTCTTATACTCACTTGCCAGCATACATACCTCCCAGGCTCTCCACTCCCCTCCTCTCTGCAGCCTGGACACCCTCAGTCTTGAAATAAGCAGGGAAGAGGCTCCACCAGCCAAGGAGAGAGGGCTCTGGGAGCCCAAAACCATGCCCCCTCCCATCAGAGCTGATAAGCATGTCGAGCTATCTGAGGCCCAGAGTCCTGTTTTCTTTTCTAATTTTACTTTGGGGAAGATGACAAACTCGACCTCTAGCTGATCTACTCAGGACTTATATTTTTAGTCATGTCAAAAAAAAAATCAAACAGAACCAGGGTGAACTGTCCCGAGAAGGCAGTTCTCCAGTGAAGCCAGCCTGGCTGAGCCCAGGCCTGGCCCTGTTGAATCCAAGCTTTAAGGGCCCTGAAAGTAGACAGCTGCGTGTGCCGGCTAACCCGACTGCCCATGGGTGCTCTAGGGCTGACGTCTCGCCCTGGTCCTGGGGGTCCCAGCCTGGCCCCGTTAACTCCACAACACAAGTACGGGAAACTGTCTTTAGGACCATGGCAGGAAGCAGTAAGGCTTTCCAGTGTTCTGCACAGTTTCTCCTCATCTGCAAAAAGACTGTGCTGCCCTGAGGTTGATAAAGCTGTTTCCTTTATTGCCGAGCACAAAAAGGCAAGTAGTTTGGCCATGGTTTGGCCTCTGTAGGCCCAGCAGCCTTGGAGTGATGGAAGGATGCTGAGTGTCACACTGAGCTCCAGCTTTGCTCAGCCCAAGGATGTATGGGGTGGGGTTAGAAACATCACCTGCGAGGTGTCCATCCCCAGTAGAGGATGGAGGTCACCTCCTCCATGAAGCATCAGGGGACCAACAATGCTCAGGACAGGATGGCACTGATGCCCTTCAGATGTCTGGGCAGAAAGCAGTTCATGCTCTTCTAGCAGCAAGAGGAGGTGCCTGACGTGTGCAGATGAGGACACTCAGGCAGAGGCCCTGCTCAGGGCAGGCCTGTGAGTACCACCACATCAGAAGGCCGCTCAAGGAGAAAGGCAGCCCCACATGAGAGGAGGGGAGAGGAGGGGAGAGAGCGGGTGAAGGCCCAGAATCCCCAGCTACAGAATCCCCAATGACAATAACCGGACCAGGCTGAGATCCATTTGTGCAATCTTTTTTTTTCCTTTCCCTTAAATATTCACAGGTCACAAAACTGCCTCTGGGCATTAAACCCAGGATTAAGACATCAATTAAGTAAAGTCTGAATGCTCCACTGATTAAAACAGTAGCAAGACAGGATGAAGGATTTCCAAAATCAGTCTCTAAGCATCGAAGTGCCACAGTGTTGAACAAAAACCCATTTGAAAGGGACAGGAATTCCGTCTCTCCTAGAGATGGACGTGCAGAGGCAAGTTCTGCGGGAGCCGTGGGCAGGATTTCAATACCCCCGCACCCACGTGGCCATTCCTTCCCTACGCCGCGCCTCAGGGACGAAAAGGGTAAAATCCCGGAACAACAGGAGGGAGGGAAAGGAAAGAGCTGGTTGGAATTACATATTCTCAGGAGGCTCGATCAATACGTCCTCTCAGAGAAACCAGAGCCGCGGAGAAAGAAAACGGTGGTTGAGCTCAGCTGGGAGCTGAGAGTGCCTGAAAACTGACGGGGGCCAGGCAGTCGTGGCCCACGTTGGGGGAGGGCTGGGACCGGGGCCTAATGCCCCCATATCCTCTGTCCAGCCTTCTGGCCCATGGTAAGCCAGGTTCTCCCTCTAATCTCAGGTCCCCACTTTCCACTCCACTTTCTGGTTGACTTAGGGCTAAATGCCTATTCATTGGGAGGCAAAGACAGCAATCCTACCAGAATACTTTCCACATACAGGTCAGAGAATCTAGGTCATCATCCATGTACCCTTTCTAATTTGGGACACGTTACCCAGGATGCAGGATCCTGATGCACGTCTGCCCCAAACCATCCACACCTCACCATCTCCTGGGCATAGAAAGGCAGGGCAGTAGAAACAGAAGGGTCACCCCACCGCCCGATGAATACACACAGGCCACCTCCGCCCAGTGGCATTAACAGCTCCAACACTGGCATAGGACTCAAGTTAACATGGTCTCACTTAAAACCCCAGAAGGTATGTGGCAATGGCTGACATGCTTGCTCTTTTGTGACGTTTCCAGAGGTGCTGAACTAAAACCCACAGCACCGAGCTATTAGACAGCACAGAGGCATCTCCTTTTATTTCCTCACCCACCTTCAGATCAATTTAATCATCTGCCAAACAGGAAAGCAGAACCACAGCCTAAATTATGGAAGTGAGACGCCTGCTCGTATTAACTTTCAACTTTTGACCTCCATGTTCCCACTGCAATACCCAGCGTAAGGAAAGAAATGATCAGTTATGATCGCATGTTTGTGGGGGAAGAAGAGTATGATCATAGAGGAATTTACAAGAAATCAAAAAGGTACTGCTCGAGTGAATGGAAAACAATAAAAGCAGTCATAGAAAGGAAATGAATGACACCCAAACATAAATGGGAAGGGAAGCTTCTCCTGTGCTAGGAGAGGCCTCTGAATCAGACAGTCTCCAGGAAGGATCCCAAATCCCCAGGCCAGCTGCCACCTGGGAGCTGGGGTACATGTGGGTAGCAGGGCATGGTTCTTCCACCCCACCACACCCTGGCCTCACATGAGATCTATTCCAGGGGCTCTGAGCATGTCGGGTGGCCAAGAATGAACCGATAGTGGCTGACACTCAGGCAGCACCCGCACGCCACAAGATGCTCCTCAGAGCCACATGGGGCGGTATCTGAGCCTGGAGCCACTGGCCTGGGCTCAGCTCCTGGCCTCTTCTTGGGCAAATCATTTCCCTGTGCCTCAGTCTGCCCACCTGCAGCATGGGGATGATCAGAATCCTACCTTATAACATAAATAAAATGTCTCTTCAAATGAGGTGATGGGTGTCGAGTGCTTAGCACAGCACCTGGGACACAGGAAGCCTCAAAAGGTGACAGCTGGTGGTCCAGGGGTTAGGAATTCACCTTCCAATGCATCAGACGTGGGTTCAATCCCTGGTCAGGGAACTAAGATCCCACATGTGTGTGCTCAGTTGCTCAGTCATGTCTGACTCTGTGCAACCCTACGGACTGTAGCCCACCAGGCTCCTCTGTCCATGGGATTTCCCAGGCAAGAATACTGGAGTGGGTTGCCACTTCCTCCTCCAGGGGATCCCCCCAAATCAGAGGCTGAACCTGCATCTCCTGCATTGGCAGACAGATTCTTTATCACTGTGCCACCTGGGAAGCCGTAATTCCCACATGTTGGGAGGCAACTAAGCCCAGGTGCCACACAACTGCAGAGCCCGTGAGCTGCCATGAGGACCCAGTGCAGCCAAAAATAAGTGACTGCCATTATTATCAGCATGTGTCGTCACTTGACTTTTGCCCTCAGTCTTTGAGCCATTCACCAAGGGAGACCACATCTACTTTGCAGTTGAGGAAACTGAGGTGTGGTGTGTTATACACTGAATGCTGTCTTCCCCTCAAATTTATAGGTTGAAACCTATCTCCAGTGTGATGGTGTTTGGAGGTAGCAACTTTGTGGGGTGCTTTAGGTCATGAGGGTGGAACCCTCATGAATGGGGATTAGCACCCTTATAAAAGACACTCTAGAGGACTCCCTTACCCCTTCTGCCACTTGAGGACATAACGTGAAGACACCGTCTATGAACCAGACAGTGGGCCCGCGCCTTGGCCTTGAACCTCCCAGTCTTCTGAACTGTGAGAAATAAACTTTGGTTGCTTGTAAGCCACTCGGTCTGTTGTAATTGTTAGGCAACATGCATCTTCACATGCATGCTGTGAGTTAGGCATTACATCCCCACTTTACAGATGTAGAAGCTGAGCTCACAAAAGTGAAGTGACTTCCCGTGGGGCGAGAGGGCGTGTAAGGATGGGCTGGGGATAGAATTTGGATATGCCTGACTGGACACTTCTTCCATCACCCCAGGTAACTTCTCTCCGTAGAGCCAAGAAAAAGAGGGTGGTAAAAGCAGCCAGGACACAGGGCCCGAAGACACATCAATGAGCCATAATTTAACACCACGGAAGGCCAGTCTCTCCCGTAAATGAGGGGCCTGCCCATGGTCCCACCCAGAGTCCTTCTGTCAGTGACCAGAGAGGAGGGCGAGGATGGTGACCGAGCCTGCCAAGAATGACTGCAGTCACTACAGAGGCCGGAACCCACGCTGCTAAACATACCCCTGAGGCTGTAAGCACGGTGTGACATTTCTAAAATAGTTCCATGGCCATCAAATGCCAAGTAAGTCCTCTCTGCTAAAGGCTTTAATAAGACTGGGAAGTAGTTTATGAGTGCAGGATCTACCTCAGAGCATTGGAAATGTCACTAGAATTAAAGTGCACTTGTTCCAAAATGACGAACTAATGACTTGTCTCTCTGGAGATGCGAGGTGCACAACCAGCCCTGGTCTCCAAAGCACCCAGAGTGTCAGCAGCTGTGAGGGATGTAACGGGGAGGAGCAGACACGGTTCCTGGGCATCCAGGATTTATTTTTCTGCCGGCTGCAGGCTACGGAGGGGCCAGGCATGTTACTTCATATAAACAATAAGAGATGGGGGACTTCCCTGGTGGTCCACTGGCTAAGACCCTGTGCTTCCGACGCAGCCAGCCTGGGTTCAATTCCCAGCCAGGGAACTAGGTCCCACAGGCTGCAACTGAGAGTTCTCATGCCGCAACTAACAGCTCCTGCACGCTGAAACTAAAGATTCCACATGCCATAAGGAAGATCCCGCCTGCTGCAACTAAGACCCGGCACTGCCAAATAAAAACATAAAATACACAAATATTTTTAAAATAAATTAAAAAAAAAAAAACAAAAAGAGGTGGCTGTGAACTGGCAAGACACAGGCCCTCATGCTCCGAGTGTGCAGCCATGCCGGGCACTTGGCCAGGGCTGCCGACAGAGCTGCTGGCCCGCCCGCCCCCAGCTCTCCCAAGGGTTGGTACCGATGCCAGTCGACAGCCCTCAGATCTTCGCCTCTGGCTCAGCCTCTCTCCCACTGGCACCTGCCTCAAACTCAACACACCACAAACAAGTCCCTCATCGGCCACAGCACCGGCCCCATCTCAGTGACACACCACCCAGAGTTAATCAGGACAAAAACCCAGAGTCACCTTCAACTGTGCCCTTCACTCAGGCACCAAGGCCAGTTCCTCTCAGGAGCGTTCTGCTTGACTGCCCTTTACTCTCAACTCTGCCACCTACCCCAGCCCCCCACAGCCACCTGGACCCTGCAGCAGCCTCCTAATTGGCAGCCTGCTCCCATTCCTGCCCCATGACTTAAAAAATCACAAACCTGATCCCACCACTCTTCTGGTTCCACTGTCTCAAGACAAGGTCTGGGCAGACAGTATGGCCTGCCTGGCCCCTGCCCGTCTCTCTGACCAACCTCAGGGGTCACTTCCACAGTGAGTGGCCCTAGGCTGGCCACAGAGCCACCAATCTTTCTCATCTCCAGCCTTTGAACAAGTGGCCCCTTGGCCTGGATTATGCTCTCCTTCTCCCCTGCTCTGCGTTGCCCCCCAACCTCATGAGCCAACCCGTGCTCACCCTCAGGCCACAGTGTTCCCAAGACTCGATGGGCGAGGTCTCCCAACCAGATGGTGAACTTGACGAACGGCCTTAGGGTCAGACGTGAGGCATCCACACACCTCCCAGTCCAGGGATGATGTGGCAAAGGCCCTGCCTCTCCTCTCTCCTCCCTTCACAGTAAGTGCAGCCACATGACAAATAAAACATGTTTTAGTGCTACCCAAGAGCACCTCGATGGTGTAGGAAAACTGGCAGCAATCAGAGTTGAAGGGTCTCTTCTGGGACGCACTGGAGGCACGTCGCCCTGCTGTGACCCAACAGAAACAACACGGCAGGCAGGGGCTACCGGTTCCGGCCTGGGAAGCGAGCGGGCAACGTAAGACACATGAAAAGGAGGCCAACTAGTTAAGACATACATGTGACATGAGGAAAACATGTTTGCCTTTTGTGTTATGGAATTATGTATGAGGTTTACTTTTATTCCTTTCACTATCAACTTTAACTGAGCTATGTAACTTTGGCTCCTTTACAGTTAAGATTTCGTTTTAAAAACTTCTAAATAAAGAAAGGGAGAAATACAATTGACACTCGAGTGACTCATGCCCTTCTGGAAAAACAGACCAACCGACAAAAGAACAAAACAGAAGAGGCTGAGAGAAGAGCTTCTAGTGACCAGCTTGCCTGAGGGGCTCCTTGAGACAGGGTGGGTGGGAACAGCGGGGTCTCTCCCCTTCCTGGGCTGAGCACAACCAACAGCCACAAGCCATACTCACCACTCCACGATCTCCGGATGAAGAATGGTGTTGTTGACATTGAACCTACGGAGAGAAAACAAGTCAAGTCCATTAGTTCAACGGTCTATTCATCTCCCAACAAGAAATATTTCATTCAAGACACATCAAGAGGGCTTTCCTGGTGGCTCAGTGGTAAAGAATCCGCCTGCCAATGCAGGAGACACAGGTTTGATCCTTGATCCGGGAAGATCCCACATCCTTCGGAGCAACTAAGCCTGTGTGTCACGAGTATTAAACCTGTGCTCTAGAGCCCGGGAGCCACAACTACGAGCCTAAGTGTCCCAGAGCCCATGCTCTGCAATAAGAGAAGCCACTGTAATAAGGAGTCCATGCACCACAACTAGAAAGCAGTTCCCGCTAGCCACAACTAGAGAAAAGCCTATGCAGAAACGAAGACTCACCACAGCCATAAATAAATAAATAAAAGACATACCGAGAGAAGATCTAATCAAGAGAACTTTAACTTCATGACTCTCTGGACAACAGAAGGCCTGCTGCTCACTTCCTGCAGCAGACTTGGCAGCTCAGGCCATGTCCTCCAAGTGCAGTCAGTTGGAGAACAAGCTGCTTGGCTGCAAAACACAATCTTCCACCCTCACTAGACAGGGAGCATAGCCTCTTCCATCAAGTGTATCAACATGTACATAATAGAAGTCCCAGAAGAAAAGGAGAGTGATAGTGAAGCAGAATATTTGAAAATATCATGGCCAAAAACTTTCCCAATTTAATGAAAAATATCAGTGTTAATTTCCATAATACTTAATGAACTCCAAGTAGGATAAACTCAAAGAGATCCACTCCCAGACATATGATCAAACTGTCAAAAGAAAATCTTAAAAGCAGTAAGAGAAAATAAATTTATCACATACAAAGAATCTTTAATAAGATTCATGGCTGATTTCTCATCAGAAACTACAGAAGCCAGAAGACAGAATACAAGATGACATATTCAAAGTGCTAAAAGAAAAAAAAAAATCTGTCCATCAAGATTCCATATCCAGCAAAGCTATGCTCCAATAATGAAAGAAATTAAAACAGTTCCAGATAAATGAAAACTGAGAGAATTCATCACTAGAAGATCTAGCCTACAAGAAATATCAAAAGGGATCTTTCAGACTATAGTGAAAGGAGTTACTAGAGTAACTAGGATTCAAATGAGAAGAAAAAAGGCAGGGGTAGAGGTAATTACATAGGCAAGTATAGGAACAGTGTAAATGCATTATTTGTTTGTAAGTCCTAGTTTTCTCCTATCTGATTTAAAAGACAATTGCATAAAGTGATAATTATAAACCTGTGTAGATCACCACAAGATGTATAAAGATGCAACCTGTATGCAATAACAGCACAAAGGAAGACAGCATACTTTTTGTGTACTACTGAAACCAGCTGCTATTAATGCAAACTATATTATTATAAGTTTAAGAGGTCATTTGTAATCCTCTGGGTAACCACTGAGAAAATAACTAAAATATACAGAAAGCAAAATAAAAAAGGAATCAAAACTGAATACTGCAAAAACCTCAAACACAAAGAATGAGAGTAATGGAGAAACTGAGAAATAAAAATAATATAGGACACAGGAAACTAAAAACAAAATGGCATAAAAAAGATCTTCCTTATCAGTAATTTAGATGTAAATGGATTAAAATTTCTAATTAGAAGACAAGGATTGACAGAATAGATGCAAAAAATAACTCAACTATATGCTCTAAAGAGATACTTTAGACTCAAAGACACAAGATGAAAGTGAAAGGATAGGAAAAGATATATTATGCAAACAGAAACCAATACATCCATAGACTGGAATATTTTTCAGCCGTAAAAATGAGCAAAGTATTGATTCATGCTACAATATGGATGAATTTTGAAAACACAGTAAGTGAATGAAGCCAGATATAGAAGGCAATTTATTGCAGGATTCCATTTATATCAAATACTAACGTAGGCAAATCTACAAAGATAGAAAGTAGATTAGTGGTGGGCAAGGGAATGATTGCTAATGGATATAAGGTTTCTTTATGGATGACGAAAATATTATAAAGTTGGCTGTGATGATAATTGCACAAATCTATAACCATACAAAAACCATTTAATTGTATAGTTTAAGTGAGTCAATTGTAAGGCATATGAATTATATCCTGACAAAACTGTTTTTAAAAACTTACTGAACATATACATAATTAATTTTATTACATACAAATTTTATTCTAATAAAATTGATTTCTAAAATTTCTCAGAACAGAAACGGAAACAGATAAATCAACAAGAATAGTTTGAGATTTTCACATACCTCTTTGGATGACAGAACAAGCAAACAGAGAAATCAGTAAAGATGCAAGATATAAATAATACACCTAACCAACTTAACTTCATTGACATATACAGAACATTACAACCTACATGCTGTGAACTGTGCTCTCTTTAAGTACACATGAAACACTTATCATAATGATCATATGTAGAAAGTTTCAACAAATTTCAAAGGGCTGAAATACAGAGAACATTCACTGATTACAATAGAATTAAATTAGAAATCAGTAACAGAAAGAAAAATATAAAATCCAAAATTGAGAATTAAGCAATAAACTTCTAAATATCCACTCTTCAAAGAGGAGATAATAATAAAATTAGAAAATAAAAACATGAAATAGCCTAACTGGTGAACTGCAGCTAAAGCAGTGCTTAGAGGAAAATTTAAAGCTCTAAATGTAGATAGTAGAAAAGAAAAATTGAAAACCAGTGATCTAAACTTCTATCCCGGAAATGCCTTTCTTCTTTCTCAAGAAGCTAGAGAAAGAACAAACAAAACGTAAAGAGATTAGAAACTTTTCAAAACAAAAATCAATGAAATAGAAAGCAAGTTGTTCTTTGGTAAAGTGAACATAACTGGAAACGGAACCCAAGAAGCAAAAAGATCAGGCTGGGGCAAACCCCTGACACTGGTGTCACATATGACTCAGAGCTCAAGCTATCAGTGAGCCAGCCGGGGAAGCACAATGTGGCCCGGCACAACGCATGGGCCTCAGCAGAGAAGCCTTGGCAGGCCTTCGACCCTCGGGATTCTGAGTCCTGCTCCATCTCAAGCCAGGAGATTACACGCAGGGCATACAGGATTGTGAGCAATCAGGAATTCTCCAGGGCCTCAATGACGGGTGTTTGAAAACACCTATCTAATGCCTTGGTTGTGTAGCTAGCACCCCCACTCCTGGCTGAAGAAGAGAAAGGGAAAGGGGAGAGGAGAGAGAAGGAGGTACTGGCAGGCTGAGAGGTTTTCACAGTATGAAAGCTTTCAGGATCCCTAACTAGAAAAATAAGACTACTTACTGCAAAGTCAAGCAAAATGTTGTAGAATCAAGCCCTACTTGTGAAATATCAAAGCGACCACAGACAGCCAATGTGGCGCAGAGTGAAGAACAGAGAAGCAGATGACATAAATAAAGATGGCAATAGAGATTCTGTCTCCCATTCTGCCAAATGTCACTTTGATGCTGGGAAAAGCAATGGCCCATCTCTTCAAAAGCCAAACATGCCAATAAAATCTCACATTACAAAACATACATACATATACACATGTGCTCACACACACATACGGACAGCAAGGTGACCCAGCACAAAGACCCAGATGCAGACACACAGACACACACACAGGCGGGCACATGCTTAGAAAAGAGGCACATGCAGACCCACACATGGATGTATATTCACGGACATGGGCAAATACACACACAAAAAGGCATACACTTAGACTAACAAAGATCCACATCCAAATATACACACACACAGAAATATACAGATTCGCACACATGAGACACAAAAACACTCAGAGAATCACACTCAGACACACACATAAGAGTCCAGAAGATGTTCACTACAATGTCGATGGTTTAACTTAGGGTCATGAAATTGGAACTCTCCTTGCTTTTGCCTCTGTGCTAGTTAGACCTTTCTACAACGAACATGTAATTATTATGTGGGGAAAAAAAAAAAAAAGCCCACCAGAGTCCATGAGGGTGAAGAGTGTCCTAGAAGCAGAGGGAGCCTCCCTGGTGGGCTCCACCTGTGGGCTGGATGATGCAAAGTGAGCAGTACGGGCCCAGCCAGCCCTGCCCCAGCCCCCAGGCTCCTCCCTAGTTTCCAACTTGAGGATGGAGAACAGGCCCCGAAGGCCTCCCACTCCACCAACTCTGGGGGCTGGGACGGGCTCTTGTCTCTTCAGAAGACTCATGGAAATTCCATGAGCCATAATCAGAACCTCGATCTGAACTGCTACCTTGATACATAAGTTAACAGGAACCAGAGAGCCACTGGTCCCCCATCACAGACTGGCATTTTCTTGTAATTGTCAGGTTTTAATAATGTTCTTCTATTTCTTGGGTTTAAAATATTCACATCTCTGAACATTAATATTCCTGTATTAATAACCCCCCAATTCAGCAATTTCATATTTAACCGCTTATTTAAACGGAATTAATTTGTAACCGATTGTCTTCAAGTGCGCAAGGCAATTTAAGTAAATGCCAAAAGATAAGAAATATGCTTATCCTGAACAACCAGCTGATGTAAAATATCGACCATATTTCTCTGTCAGACAACGGCGCGAAACAAAGCGCTGTTAGCTGATGGCCCCCGCCTGGGGCTCCCAGGCAGCCTGCCCGCCTCGGAAGGAGAGGTCTCAGGCCGAAAGGGTGGTCCCCCACAGATAATCTCGCTCCCTTCAGAGCCGGGGTCTGTCTGTCTCTCAGGAAAATCAAGTCTACCCCCTCAGATTGCTAACAAAGACTTATGTCTGCCTTGGAGCCCAGGCTGCAGGAACCCGCTACGGCAGGCCCAGTGGTACATGCAGCCCACGGGAAGAAGCCGTGTTTACGGCAAAGCTGTCCTCTCCACAGACCAGCCTTGGCCCTGCCCTCGCCAGCACCTGGCAATGGACGCTGGACCCTACCCTCTGTCCAGAGCCCCTTCGGGGCCTGCTCCTCCTGCACCTTCGTGGGAGCTCTGGCCTGGGCCAGAGTCCAGCTGAGCAGGAGGCCTGCCCCCACCCTGCTCCCTTCAGCCCAGCATAGCACACCCTGCCCCCCAGGAAGGACAAAGCCCCACCTTGCTTTCGCCTCTGTGTGAATTAAGAGCTCTCTACGCGAGCATATCATAATTATGTAAAAAATAAAAACAAAGCCCACCAGAGCCCATGAGGGTGGGGCGTGTCCCAGAAGCAGAGGGTACCTCCCGGATGAGTGCAGGGACCCCAGGCCATGGGGAGATCCCAGCACACGTCTACCGCCCCCAGCCTGCCTCTGCTTCCCTGCTCCCGATCCTCCGCCGATGCCACCACTGTGATGCCTGGTACAAACCCTGCGTGGGCAGCAGGAGGCCTGACCCTGATCTGGGAAGGCTGAGGGAGGCCTAAAGGCTCCCAGGATCAAACCACAGCCACCCCCGCCTCCGACAAGGTGTCAGGCCCGAGGCAGCCAACCCTGAGGAGCCACACCTGGAGAGACAGTCACAGGCCAATCACTAGGCTGGACCAGGGCCAGGAGGGTCAGGCATGGGTGGACAGGTGAGGCCATTGTTCTGCCACAAGCTCCCTCCTACCCCAAGTCAAGGGATCAAGGTGGCTGGGGGTGGCCCATTAGGACAAATTGAGAGGCCGGATCCTGAACTTCTGCCAGAGGTCAAATAAGGATCTAAGGTGGGAGGTTTGCAGAGAAGTTCAAAACGGTTAAAAACAAAATTCCAGGAATAAGGCACTTCATTAGGGCAATGAGAAGTGACCGAGGATAGCAGCAGCTTAGTACTGGAAACTAGGACGACAGCAAGATTCATCTTGCTTAGGAAACAGGCTATTATTATCCCGGAAAACAGCTGGAGAGGCTCGCGGCAGGCAGGTGAACTCGGTCACTGAGCCCCGCGGCTCTGGAGGACAAGGGCCCCGCCAGCTCGGAAACAGGGTCCGGGAGGTGGCAGAACTAGAGTGCCGGCAGCGGGCTGGACTGCACCCAGACCCCAGGAGCCTGAACATGACTTTTCCATAGGGAAGGCGCTGGCAGGGGACCCCAGGTCAGTGACCACGCGTGCGGGGTGAGGGCACCCAAATGGAGCAACCCTGGAGGGCAGAGCTACATGAAGGCCACCACACTGGGGTGTGGGGCCCAGCGGGAGGTGTGAGGGGACAGGAGAGAGGTGAGCACTGCAGGGGGGCCTGGGGACCCCAAGGCAGGGAGGGCTCTCACCTGCAGCCAAGTCAGAAAACTCTGCTGCCACGTGGGCGTGGAAATGAATCCACCCAGCATGGGGCGGCACTCAGCCCAGCAGTGAGGGGCCTGGGGAGCAGCCCATAGCCAGCCCCTGCCTGGACTGGACCATGGATTGGAGAGGGCTAACCTAGTGCCTGAGAGCGTGTGCAAAGATAAGGCAGGCCCTGGCTCTCCAAAAAGCGTCCCACAGTGGGGTGGAGTATTGGCCGAGCACAGGCTCCTCTGGGCTCTTGGCAGGGACCATGGCGACTCCGGGGGCAGCAGGAAGAGGCTGGGTCTACTCCATGGAGGGAGGGGTCGGCCCACAGCGGGAATCCTCCCGGGGGAGCGGGCAGGGGGCCTCAGCTTTCACTGCTCACTGACAGTGATGATGTCGCTAGGGTCCCCTGCCTCTCCCCCCAGAAAACTTTAGGGAGTAGCCAGCAGCCACTCTGGCCTCACCACCTGTGCCCAGGGTGCTAGGGAGGCATTCTCCACAGCAGAGACCTCGGCTGGGGAGCTGGGCAAGCAAAGACCCCACAGCCGAGAAGCCCAACAGCTCACTGACATCCGGGAATCTTGTCATCAGAGATCCTAAAGTCCACTGGCCCACTATACAGCTGGGGAAACTGAGGCTTGTAGAGGCACTGGGGCATGATGGGGGTTTGCTCATGGGTAACTGTTTACTAAGCACTGGCTCCACGCCAGGCTCTGGATGAGTGGGGTCTCACTGCATCACGTGGCAAGTCCACCCTCCTCCCAGCCTGGGGCCCTCCCCACGAGGTAGTGACCCACGCTGAGACCAGAGGGGCCAGCCCGCAGGACCAGAGATGTTCCATGGTGCTGGCGGAGGCAGGTGAACGGGGCACGGGAGCTCTGGCATCGGGCTATGCTGGGGGACCAGGGGAGGCTTGGGACGGGAAGCAGCCGGCTGCACCCACACCACCCTCTCAAGGGCCTGGGGAAGAGACAGCGGCTCCGCGGCCAGCCTCTCAACGAGCTGGGCTAATCACCGCTGGTGTGGGAGGTAGGCCGCTCTGGGAAACTCCCGAGAGGATGCAGAGATTCGTGCAATGAAAAGCAGCAAACCTGATACCCGCTCCCCCTGCCCCACCACTCTTATCATTGGGGGAAGTGATACATATTTATGAGCTCATAATCCCTGCTAATCACCCTACATCACACATACGCACAAACTCCCATGGCTCTGGCTCATACATAGTTATAAGGCGCTTCCTTTGCCACCGCTGCGGTCCACCAAAGGACGACAGAGGACGCCCTGGTGCAGAGGATGGGTGGTGAGGGAGGGGCTGGGGCCAGAGGAACAGGCCAGCAAGCCATCCACACTCAGCAGCCCCGAGGGGTAGTACTCTCCTCAAGGGCTCGTTTGCTGCAGCCTGGGGCCCCGCAGATAACCCCCCGTCCCCGCCAGGGCCGGTCAGCAGCCAGCCCAGAGACATGAGGGTGGCTGGCTGGCCACATTCTTTGGGGGCCAGGGTGTGAGGGTGGCAAGGCAGGCAAGATTCTGTGCCCAACATCTGCCCTCCTGTGTATAGAGGCCTAAAGGGGGGAACAGGTCTCCAGGGCCCCACCTGGGGCTACACTGGGGAATGAGGGCAGGAAAGGCAGGGGCCCCTGCCCGGGACTGGGGCAGCAGCGGGCACAGGAGAAAGCTGTAAGTCAGACTGGGAGAGGGTCATCGGCCAGGAGTGAGGGGAGGGGGCTGGTAAGAATGAAGACCACAAGGTCAGAGCAGGTCCCTGGAGGGAAAACAGCTGCCCGCTGTGTGTACTCGGCCCCCTGAGTGTGCACGGCCCCCTGAGTGTGCCCGGTGGCCAGGGCTCCCTAAGCACCCGGTCACCAGCACTTTGATGATGGAGCTCTGTGGGGAAGTAGCATCGGTCCTTAAAGTCAAACTTGAACTGAATGTAAGCAAATTTTTCTCTAAGCATTTCCTCAAAAGTACCAAATTGAGCCCCTTTCTATAAATATCCTTCTGGTTTTTGTTTTTTCTTTTTAACTTTTTGGCCATGATCTGCGGCATGTGGGATCCACTTCCCTGATCAGGGATAGAACTCATGCCCTCTGCATTGGAAGCAGGGAGTCTTAGCCAATGGACCACCAAGGGAAGTCCCCTGCTTGTGTGTTTTGCGTCTAGTTTATATAAATAGACTGGGTCAGGCCTGCGGGGGGAAGATGTGAGATGAGGGAGTAGGAAGACGGTTCCCGGGGCCCCAGGACTCACTTGCTGATGCCCTCGAAGGAGGCCTCCCTGCAGATGCTGCCGCTGTCGGTGTTGACGCCGCGCTGGGGAGAGAGACTGAGAGTGAGGGCATAGACCTGCCACACGGGGCCTTGTGGGACTAGGTAAGGACCGGGAGCCCCCACCCTGGCCCAGCCAACCCATCCCTTCCTGAAAGGCCAGGCCCCAGCAGAAGGGCAACCCTCCTTTCTCTGCTGTAGCTTGAAAAGCAGAGGAAACCAAGGTCTCCTTCATCCAAGCACTTTGCTGACCCCAGCTCGGGCTGCCTGGGACCACCTTCGATCACAAGCCCCTGCCCCCAAGCCTGACCCATCTCCCTTGCACACGTGTGTGTGCACACACGCTCCTCAGACAGTGTCCCAAGAACACTGTCAAATCTGACCCTGCCAGAGCTGCCGGTGTGACCCAACTCGGGAGGGATGGGACTTTCCCGGTGACGCTGGGACTCTGCTACATTCCTCTCTTTCCCTAGTTGTAAGGAGACTCCAAGTAGAACTCAGACAGGGAAGGAGCGAAAACAAAAGATTCAGAGGAAAATCTGCTATCCCCAGAGAGACCAGGGCTTTAAAATCCCCTTTTAATTCTTCCTCAAGACTTTCAGGTGGATGTCTGATTGCGTCCCCCCAAATAAAACAAACTGGACCCACTGTGACCACAATCTTAACTTTTCTTCTCAGCCATCAAAACAACAGGGTGGAAAAAAGAGACCATGTGAAGTGCTAACAAAAATAACTGAGAAAAAACTATTCCTGTAAAAATCAATTAACAAAGGAGAGAAGGGTCACTTTCTGTACACTCTTCATATTGGAAGCTCCCCAAGGCTGAAGAAGTGTACGAAGGCAGGCTTCTTCTTGGAGCCGTTTCACAGCCCCAGCATTCCCACCCCGCTGGGGTGCACTGTGCACCCCTGCCAGCCCCAGGCTGCCGCAGGTCCTCTGTTATTCGGCGCCCTGGGTCCAAAATCTGACGCCACACCACCCAGCACCTTCATGGGCTGATGCAAAGGGTGTGTTTTTCAAATTCTATCAACAATGAGGGAGGCACAGGGTGGAAGCAAATTGATAAACAAACCCCGAGAGCTCAACCTGACCCAAATACATCCTCTAGCCGGGTTTTAACTCTTGGAGTATGCAAGGCACCTCGTCCACAGTGGCCTCAGGACAGGACGAGGCCCAGGGCGACTGGAGAATGGAGGGTGTGATCCTGGACACGATTAGTCATTCAGACCGAGGTGTCACTACTGATCACCAGTGACTGCTGCTCACAGTTTTCCATCCCACCCCAAGGCCCTGACCTCTGCAGAAAAAAGCAGCTCCCCAAAGCCCCTCCCTGCGCACAGACGCTGCCTGGTCCCTGAACACCAGCCACTTACCAGCGTGAGGAGCACAGAGGGGCTCCGGGATGTCAGAACACTGGCGATCTGAAAGGTCAGAAAGAAAACATCCTCTTTAGTGTCACCGCATGAAGCCTGATGGCGGTGACGTACAAGGGTTATTAAGGGCTGACAACTCACATGGATCAAGCACATCCTTCAAACAGGAAACTTACAGAGAATAAGGGACTTCAGAAAGCCACAGAGATATCACGGGGCAGAGAGGGAGACAAGCTTAAACCTGGCACGCTTCCCCATGTGCTGCCCAGCCTCCGGGACCCACATGGACCCCAGCTCTAAACAGCCAGTCCCACCCGCCTGTCAAGGGCAGCACCTCTGTTCATCTGCCTGGTCCCTTGCAAAACACCTGTTCCAGCCAGCTCTTAGGCACTGGCCCCACCCAGCTCTGGTCCCCTGGGCAGACACCTGCCTCCCTGCCCCGATTCATCCCCTTGACCACATGGACTCAGCCACTCCTGACCCCACATCCTTGCTCTCCATCCCTCCCATGGCCCACTCAGGCCCTTGATTGCTGGCTGCTTCCTAGCCAACCCCCTTGAACAACCCCACTCCCACCCCCGCCACACAGGCTCATCCCCATGCCTTTGCCTGGGCTCTCACTGCTGCCTGGCACACTTCTCCCCATCTCAGCTGCTTCCTCAATTTGTACTCAAGACTTAGGTTCCTGCCCCCCTCCCAGGCAGGTTGGTTCACCCCCTCCTCTACTGCCCCCGAACAGCCCTCATTCCCCTGGCAACCTGCCCATCACACTGCATCGGCCATGACATCCAAGGATGCCTGCCACTCCAGTGGGACCACCTGCTTCCTCTCCTGGCTCCACCCCTCAGTCCACTCTGCATCTTGGCCATGGCAGCTCCCACTGTATTTGGGCCCCCTCCCCAAGCCCCCACCCTAAACTCTAACACTATGACACAGGACGGGAGTGAGGGGGATTTGTTTGTTGTTTCAACTGCTTTATGGAACCGTCACTGACATATTCTATGCTGCACATTATTTGAAGTGCATGTTTTGATAAGCTTTGACACATGTAATACATATGCTTTTTAATACTGAGAGGCTCCCAGAGAATATCTGGAAGATACTGAAAACTATAAAAATAAGATAAAACACACCTACAAAACCATCCCCTGAGACTTTTTACCTCTGCACATACAAACAGATCTGTAACGACATCTGGATCATATGAAGTTACACACTTCGCTTATTTCCTGTCATTAAATATTCTTCAAACATGCCATTTTTACCAGTCACTGCCGAGGGGGATGGTAAACATCCAGGGAGACCTTGATTATGGTCTGTGTCAGTCACTGCAGACTCATCTCATGCAACCACCCATGAAACCAGTGCTGCAAATTCAGGTTCCACCGGTGAAAAGGGGGATGAAAAGGGGAACTTCCTGGTGACCCCAGAACCTGCCTTGAAATGCAGGGGATGTGGGCTCAATCCCTGGTCAGGAAACTAAGATCCCACGTGCCGCAGGGCAACTAAGTCCATGCGCCACAACTACTGGGCCTGCGCACTCCAGAGCCCTCGCACCACAACTAGAGAGCCCGAGCACCGCAGTGAAAGATTCTGCATGACGCAAGGAAGATCCTGTGTGCTGCGACTAAGATCTGATGCAGCCAAACAAATAAACACTGCGTGCACACAAGCTCAGTTGCTCAGTTGAGTCCGACTCTGTGACCCCATGGACAGGAGCCTTCCAGGCTCCTCTGGGATTTCCCAGGCAAGAATACGAGTGGGTTGCCATTTCCTTTTGCAGGGGATCTTCCCAACCCCAGGATCAAACCCGCATCTCTTCTCGCCATCTCTTCCCACGTCTCTTGCATTGACAGGTGGATGCTTTACCACTAAGCCACCTGAGAAGCCCCAAAATAAACAGTAAAATAAAATAAAAAACTTAAGACTTCATCTAACCAGGTTCACAGTTAAAAGACAGCAGAGTGCAGAGTTGCACCGTGTCCTAGTCTCTTAACAGAGCTGGTATAGTTTATTTATTCATTCCTCTGTGGGCACTTACATTATTTCTAATGATTATTATAAATCATGACAATGGACATCCTGGTATAGAGTCTTTATTTCCTTAAAATAAATTATCTTTAAAAAAATGGCTTTCTTAAAAAAAAAAAATTGATTTAGGGAAACTGCTGTCTGACAAGCCCCACACTTTGTCAAGGTTTTGATGAGTCCCGGATGTGTACCAACCACCCTCCCACCGACGCTCCATCTCCCCAGGCCCTCCTCGTTTGCTCAGTAACTGCTCTGAGAATGACTGAAGCCCGGCCTCCGAGCTGCAAGCACCACAGCACACTGAGTCACTGACACTCCCCAGGCCCTCCTTGAGGAGGGGGCGGCTCATTAGAAGGAACCGGAGCCGTGCTTGTCAGCCCTGGGTGTGTTGTTACGGCGACTGAAGGGTCTACATTCATCAGCGTGGAGCGGGTCTGTCAACTGCAGCAGCAGAGCCAGAGCGCGAGCGGGCACTTGGGGATTGTAGGCGCTATTGTCCTTGGGAGAGGGGAGGAGGATGACAAATGTGCTGGCTGCTGGTTTTCTTCTCGGCTGAGACTCAGGACGTGCTGGTGGGGGATAACAGAGGAGAAGGAGCAGACGGATGGAGGAGGTCTGACGTGGTGGGCCGGGCATCTGACGGTCCTGGCAGGACAGCGTCTTTTATTGATCACGACCTCTTGAGTGGGCCCTGCTTACCTCTGCGGCTGTGAAACCTGCCCGAGCCGGGCAGCTGCATCCGCCCTTCCCTGTGGAGACCCATTACTGCTACACTCTCATCGGCACACCCTGATTCCATGCCTCTGAAATTAAGGTGACGGGAGGCAGCTATGCGTCACTAGTGGGAAATGCCACTCCACATACAGGATGACACAGCTCCGGCCACACAGGGCCTTGTTTCCATGGAGCAGCGGTCACTGGGGACCCACCAGCTCTCACGCACCAGTGCTGTTAAACACCACTGCCTAACTTCATGCCACAGCACCTGTTGACCAGATAGCCTGGCCTCTCCGGCAGGTTGAGGTGGACAGCAGACACAGAATGCTTCAGAGCCCTGTGGACAAGGATCCTTCCCTGGGGACAGTCAGAGGCTTCCTCTTGCACCCTCGCACCCAAGGCTTCCACCAGGCCTGCTGGCCACTCTACAAAGGTGATGATCCAGAAAAGGGGGCTGGACGATCCTTGACCAGTACTGTCAAAACAAGCTCCTACTGCTCCAGGAAGCTGGGTTCATGATGCAAAAAGCAAAGCTTTAAAAAAAAATGAACCTTTATCATGGCAGTCTGAAACAGGGCTGCACAATGGTTTTTAAATGCAGCAATGCATTTAAAATTTTCAAATTGTTCCTAAAATTTAAATGTGGGGAATGACCATAAACAACATGGATGTGCATCTACTCACGAACAATTGGGGTATCCGGTAACCTGGGGCCAGTGTCCCACAGAGCGATCGGGGGCACACCTCTTCCTGATGCCTTTACCCACTGAGGTGGGGAGACAGGGGGTATCAGCCACTGGGCTGTCACAAAGGTCTCTTATATCTGAGTCAGTGACCTTGGCAATACCTGTCTGGTGCCACAAAAGAGGACACAAGACTTGCCCTCTGCCAGGCCAGCTCCCATCACCAGGGACACAGCCTCTGCACTGCACCTCGACAGCAATGCCTAGCCCCTCTCAAGGTTTTCCTGAGCCCCACCCTCTCAAGGGAGCCACCATTCACTTGACCTTCTCAATAATTAAACTCAGGATCACCTATACAAGGAGGGCGAACTAGATAGCCAGGTTTGCTACATCAGCCACCTGCATGTGGTATCGAGTGACAGGCCATGGCCTGGGGTGGGGGCTTCCTGCCTTCTTTCAGAGGAGACACGTGTCAGCTGCTTCCTGTCTGCGATTTGTGCAGACGGCCACGGCTGTCTGAGGGTTAGATCGAGCCAAGCCTCATAGAACCGGCCCAACACAAAGGGTTTCCTGTCACCATCTGTGATGGAGCAGCCCTGGGCACCTCGAATGCCTCCCAGCTTAGGCGTCTATACTTTGGTTGGGCTCCAAGTCAAGCCACAGAAAATCCAAGGCACTTGGGGGCCTTGTCAGCTCTACAGGCACGTCCAGCAGCACCTGCTCACTTCTGACAGGGCACAGGCGGGGGTGGAGGGTGCACCTGTGGGGTCCACAGGCTCTGAGGTCACATCCAAGTCTGGTACTCCACACTGGTGGGGCTGTGGATGAGGCCCTTCGCTGCTTGGAGCCTTGGCCTCCTCCTTTTATCAGGGTGAGACTCTGGCCCCCACAGCACAGGGCAGAGGGAGGAGGGAATCCATGAGAGTTACTGAGGTTCCTGGAACCTGCAGGTGCCGCCCCAGAGTGAAGCACCTCTCCCCCAGTCCACAAGAGCCCTCGTTTCCAGTAAGATCCACAGGAGAAACAGGCACAACAAGGCCGATGACACTGATGATAGAGGGGCCTGCAGAAAGCTCCCGGTTTTCAACTCCACTGATGCCTTCACTTAAAATTCTGCTTCCTAAACACAGACTCAGAATGAGCTGGTCTGTGGGGCTGTAATCCTAGACCATCATTACAGGCTTTCCTGTCCTGACACGAGACCTCTTCTGTTTTACCTCATCTAGAAGCCAGCTCTCCTTCTCCCCAGAAATCACAGTGTAAGTGGAGCTGAGTTCACCCTCTTCCTGCCACTGCCCACCTCCTAGTCATAGAAGCAAAACCATCAGATTGTGGCTGGGAGGCTCTGACTTGGTGGGCTGATCCCCAGGACCCGTCCCAGGCTGCCCACCTCCAGGTTTCACACCCAGGAGACCCAGAAGGTCAAGGTCCCAAAGGGCAATAATGTTACAATGCAGTTTACAAAGGCAGGAGGGACACACCCACCAAAGGAGAGGATCGGAACAAAATGAGAACTAAGCATGGGCATCTCCCCCTGCTCTAACAGCAGTGGAAGTCAGGGGCAGCTGCTTCCAATTGCCTGGACTGGGGACAGATTCAAAGCCCCAGGAAGACAGTTGCATCCCTACCCTGGCCACACACTCTTGGCCAAGCACACTAGGAAGAAGATTAAAGCTGGGGGGAGTTCCCTGGTGGCCTAGCGGTGAGGATTCCACGCTTTCACTGCCGTGACCCGGGTTCCATCCTTAGTTGGGGAACTAAGATCTCGCAAACTCTGTGGCATAGCCAGTAAATAAATAAAAGTATAGCCAGGGGACCTCCAAGTCCACCCCACCCCACAGGCCTCTCGCAGCCTGGGGCTTTTCTGACAGCAGCATCTGCAGCTGATGAGGGCCTGCGAGAGGGCCTCCCGATACATGAAGGCCCAGCCGAGCCTGATCAGACCCTCACAGAGATAGCCTCCCCCAGGCAGCTCAGCGGCCACCTCCCAGGTACCAGACGCTTCCGGCACTGCTAAGGGGGCTGGTGGCTGGCCCATGCTGCCCCACAATGTCAAGCCAGGCTGCGGCAGGGGAAGGGGTCAGCCACTACTGACCTCGTCTGTGTACTGGACGTCATCCACGGCGTACTTCTCCTTGAAGTGCTCCTTGGAGTGGATCCTCAAAAGAAGCACAAAGAAAGCCAGGGTCAGGGTCTGGCCTTGGCTGGGCCCCGGCTGCCTTCCCACCCCCAAGTCTAAGGCCCATTCCTACCCAATCCAGCACCTGGCACCAAGCCAGTCTGCCCAACACAGACTCGGGGACAGGGGGCAAAGGACACTGGACCACAGAGAGACCGCTGAACCCCGCCTGCCTCCCTCCACCTTCCCAGCCGACCTCTGCTCTTCCTTCGAGTCTGTGACCCTCGCCGCTGGCAGCAAGTAGGGACAACCCTCCCTCCACCAGCCAGGGAGAGTCCAAGGGCAGCCTGTCAGCACACCCTACTCTTTGGGGAGTGAAATAAGCTGCCTCCCAGGCCCCCACGGAGCCTCTTTAAAGGAAGTTTAAAAATTAAAAATTAACATTTTAAAGAAGTCAATAACAGTATTACTCACTGTGATGAGAAACACTCAAGCTTACTCATTGTCCCTAAAAAATCAGCTGGTGAGAAGACAAAGACCCGGAGCGGAGGTGGCTGAGTCGCCCCTGCCCGGCTCACGATCACGTGTGTGCTGACCGTGGTCATGGCCGTGTTGGGCAGGGCTGGCGGGTCCAGCAAGCGCCACCCCCATCCCCCAGCCTCTTGGTGGGAAAAATGAATCAATGTCACTGCTGGTGACAGAGCTCACATCAGGAGCATTAGCCACCCAGGAGAAGGGTGTCCAACCCAAGTCTAGTCTCACACACACACACACACACTGCCCTGTGCCATCCCATGCCTGGGCACTGCATCAGCTCAGGGGGTTCACCCTTCCCCTGCCTGCGATGTGTGGTACTCTAGTCACTAAGTGTCAGATCCAAAGGAGGTCTCAGAGGAAGCAGCAGATGGCTTTTGGAGTGTGTTTCCTGGGCTGTCAAGGATGAGCAGACAGGCAGGGGGAGGTGCCAAGGACAGTGCGCCTGGGAGGCCCACAGGGGACAAGGAAGTGGGCACTTGGAGACGACCACCTCTGAGAGCAAGCTCCACGCACCTCTGAGGTAACAGCATCACTACCCAGAAAACAGACTCCCATCCCCTCTCTGAGTGGGAATTTTCCTTCCACCCAAACAGGCAGCCCAGCCTGGACTGTGGCCAGGAAACACACAGCATGATCCAGGGACAGACAGGTGGCCTTGGGGATTAGCAGCAGGGCGCTCACAGCCCCAGGGGGCGAGCTGGGCTGGGGAGACAGTGGCCCCTGGCAACGGGCAGCTCACTGTCCCAGAACCCTCTTTGCTTCAGCTCCCTTCTGGCTTCTCTGACATGGGCACTGGGTGTCAAGCTCCCATCATTAATTAAACTTGCAGGATCCAACTGCATCAGCTTCTGTGGTTGAGACAGGACTCAAAGGTAAATGGCCAAAGTCTGGTGCCTCCGTTAGCATTGACCATAGCAGCTACATGGGGCAGGAACTGATGACAAGCACCCCACGTGGACACTGGAGGCCCTGGCTCCAAGGCTTATTGCCAAGAGCTCGCTGACCCTTTGCTACTAAGGGGTGACACTCTGCAGGTGACCCTGCAGCCACACACAGAAGCGCAGGCCAGAAGGGCAAGAGGTAGGGACCTTGGGGTCATCACCATGTTCCCGATGACTGCTGTGACTCCAGCCCCAGCTAAGGATAGACACTCAACATCCTCGGTGGGTCCCCAGTTCACCTGTGGGCCCCCGTCACTCCATCTGCTCCAGCTGTGACAGACATCAAAAGCAAACTCCCGAAAGAGCCAGGAAGAGCTAAGGGCCTGCTTCCGAGGCCGGCCTCGATGATCCTACAGCGGGTGTCTCGGCCATTAGCCTGGACACTGACCTTCTCATCTCACCTCCTGTTGGGGACCCCAACCCTCCCAGGTCTCCCAAGCCATCTTGCCAAGGGACACCGCAGGAACCGTGCTCTTGCTGGCCCTTGCCCGGGGGCGGGGCGGGGGTGGGGGTCTTGTCAATCAGGATTCAGCAGAAACCCAGGAGACTTGAGATCTGGGAACATCTCCATGTATTCAGCCTGAGGTCAAAGTCTTAACAGGGAGGAACCGGTGGAGGAGGGGCGGAGGAGGGAGTAAAGGAGAGAGGAGCACAGGAAGCTGTGACCCATGGGTGGCCCAGGGCTGTGTGCTTGCCTGTCCACCCCTCACCTACCAGCCACGAGCCAGCCCACTTGCCACGGGAGCCAAGGAGCCACAAGGGGCCAGCCAGCCCACGGGAGAGGCAGATGCTGCTGCTCTGATGTCCAGGAGGAAGCGAGTTGGGAAGTCAGCCCCACCAAATGCCCTTTGCCCACCTCAACAAGTCCAGAGTGCACATGGGCCTCAAGGGCCCCGACTCACCCAACTAGCCACAGGCCTGGCTCTCAGCAGGAATAACCAACTGTATCTTCTCTGGCACTTAGCATGTTACTTCTTTCTAAAGGATAGGGATAGTTAAGTTGGAATAGTACTTATTTTTCATGTTTTGGGGCCAATTCTAATAAAAATCATTTAAATGGCACCGTAAGAGATAAGAGTGCCAGACCACCATGTCACCCAGCCATCAGAGGGACTGACAGGAAAAGGAGTGCCATGTCCACACGAGCCCTGCAGGAGAGGTCACTGGGCAACTCCATGCCCACCGAGCGCTGGGCCGGCCGCGGCCACACGGAGAGCTGCACGCTGCCCAGACTGGAGTCTGGAGTCCAGCAGGGCAGCTCGGGCCCAATCTCGTCATATGGGAGATCCAAGTGGCAGCAACTGGATGCGAGAGAGTGGGCCAGCAGGGAAGCCAAGCCCACCCCGGAAACTCTCCCTTCAAAAGGAAGGGGCAACCTCAATCTCCCACAGCACTGTTAATCAGCTATACCTCAATGCAAAATATTTTGGGTATTAAAAAATTAATAATAAAAAATTAAAATAAAAAAAAAAGTACAAAAAAGGAAGGGGAAGCTCTGGCAGGAGAGAGGAGGCAGGGCCCCCTCTCAAAGGGGTTCACATCTTCAGGAAGGAGCCGGTGTCCGCGGCCCCGGCCCATGCAGGCCTTCTCCACTGGCAACTGGGCCCAGTAGGCGACAGGGGAGGCCTCTCCTAGAACTCAGAGTCAGGGCGGGTGCGCTGAGTGCCAATACCCTGTGCGGGGCCTCCCCTGAGAAGGAAACTTTCAACTAACGCCCACCAGGCAGACACAGTGAAACCCTCTAGAAAATAAAATTTCCAAGCACAGGTCTAGCTGGCGAGCTGACCACCTGCATATGGCTAATGAACCAGTAACAGGGCCAAATTACAGCCGTCAGCATCCATGTCCAGCAGCCGGAGCCTGCCTGCAGCTCTTCCCCTCTTGCTCACCACCCAGGGCCCCACACCAGCTCCGGAATGAAGGTGGCAACCATGTCGGGGTTCTATTAGCTTAAGAAAGAAGAGCAGGACTCTCCAAAGTGCGGGTCACTGATCCTGGGGGCAAGGCGGCAATTCTCAGAGAGGCTGGTGCAGGGAGCAGAGGTGATAGACAGGAGCCTGGCTGAGCATCCTGGCAAAACCCCTTGCCAGGCCTCAGGCTGCCTGGGGTCAGAGCCAAAGGAATTCCCTCGGTCCTCCTCCTCTGGGAGGTCTGCACCTCTCATCACTATCCTGAAGACAAGGGAGCCAGGACCAGGCCACCAGACAGGCTGAGGCAGCCATCATCCTGTGACCCAGCTGTGTGTACAGGGTGGGGGGCAGGGGCTGTGAAAACACCCCACACCGCCCACATATGCACCACACCACAACCATACAACATACACACACTGCACCACACATACTGTGCCACACCCCACTCCTATGCAATCTACCCTACACACGCACCACCCCACACACATACCACACCACATATACCGCCTATACGGCCTGCACACAGACCCACACACATCACACATGCACACAGCACACACGCTGCAGACACATCACACACACTTCAGTTCCCACACCAGAAGTGCCATGTTCAGGGCCTCAGCCCTGCAGACACCTCCCTCCTCCCTACAAACCCCAGGCCAGCCACACTCTCTCACGTTCAAGCCCGAGGTCTCAGCCAGGGGTGGGAGCAGAACACAGCCAGGCTGCCAAGGTCCTAGAAGGGGTCCCCCAACCTGGCCCAGAGTTGTTCGCCCTCTATCCGTGCTGAAGCTTCCCCAGGGTGCCAATTTCCTGCCTGCTCAGAGGACCCCAGACACCCCGGGGGCCAAAACTGCCATCAGCTGAGCCCAATTCTGACGGAAATGACAGGAAACACTCTCACAACAAAAAAACCACCAGACTTGTACAAGCAAAGATGCCAAATAAAAACAATATAGAAACTACCACATTCCCATCCCCACAACGGCCCGGGGTGAGGAACAGCCTGAGCCACCGGCTGCCCTCGGGCCCCTCGCGTCTGAAGCCTTGATGACAGGACAGGCTGTTTACACAGGAAGCAGCAAACGTGGAGACGGGGGTGCTGTTTCCCTGGGCGACTTCGGATTGCAGTATCTGCCAGCAGAATTTTCAAAAGCCATCAGAGAGAGACTCAGAAGGAAGCTGAGGAGCTGAAGGTCAAACGTTCAGGCTGGCGGGTTTTGATCACAAAGGCCAGGTAATCCCGCCAGCCTCGCTCCCGCCCTATTGATCAGGAGTGTCTGATCAGCTCCGCACATCAGATCCAGCCACTCCCCACTCCAGCCTCAGACAGTCCAACCCTTCCACTGCCCTGTGCCCGACATGCCGCCTTCTCTCCCAAAGGCTTGGGACACGCGGACTAGTAGAAGGTCACATCAGAGCAGAGGGAGGGAAAGGCCAGATGGGGTAGGCACGGAGGAGAGCCAGGTCTGCCAGAGACGAGGGGCTAGCTCTCTGCTGCAGAGCCAGAATGCCCTGGGGACCGGCCTGCTCCGTCTGGCCTGCCCAGACCACCTGGAGCCTTTCCAACAGGGAGACACGCCCTGCAGACCCATCTGTACCCTCCAAAATCCACACCACACAGTCAGTTGCCCTGGCAAAGCAGGGACAGACTAGAGAAGAACTTTTTAACAGCAGCTCTGAAACGCAGCCATGGTCAGAGTGCAGAAGATCATTCCTGTATTATTGAAGACTATGCTCTAGAACCGGAGAAGGCAACGGCACTCCACTCCAGTACTCTTGCCTGGAGGATCCCAGGGACAGGGGAGCCTGGTGGGCTGCCGTCTATGGGGTCGCACAGAGTCGGACACGACTGAAGCGACTTAGGAGCAGCAGCAGCAACACCATGCTCTAGAACAGACAACCGCTAACAGCTGCTCCCTGACCAGTCAGGTCCAGAGTTTTAAATCCTCATGTTAGGACGTCCCTGGTGGTCCAGGGGTTAAGACTCTGCACTTCCACTTCAGGGGGCAAGGGTTAGATCCCTAGTCAGGGAACTAGATTCCACATGTCATGCCAAGCGGCCAAAACAAAACCCCCCAAATGCCATTTGGCTGTGGGGAGGCAGGGTGAGACCTGCTCAGCTGTGTGGAGTCCCCAGGGCCAGGAGCCACACCCTGGAGGGTGTGCACCCTATCCCGTGGACAGGCACTCCCTGACTTCTGGCAAGAGTCAGCCCTGGGTAAGCAGCATCAGTGGTCAGAAGGGGGGACGCCCTCAGAGCCCCGCCACGCCTCCTGATGGAAACTCACCACTGTCCACACCCACGTCTCACGGGGCTGCGTCTCTGATGCTCTGGGCGTCTCAGCACAGCTGGGGCCAGGAGGCAGGGCCACGGGGAGGCTGAGAGGGCGGGCAGGCCAAGGCCACGGGGGCCATCCAGGCACCGGGGCCCCGGACACGCCACTGGCAGGAAGGGCTGAGGCTGCAGCTTGGTGATCACCTCAGGGTGCGGGGAGGGCTCTGGGAGAAGCTTCTCGCCCAGACCAGATCTAAACTCACCAGGAAACTCCTGCAGTCGCCAGGGCTTTGTGACAAGCCACCCTGACCCGTAGGGGAGTAAAAAAACCACATACCACGCCCACAGACCCTGCAGGTCGGGGCGCGGGACAAGAGTCCCAAGAGAGCTGGGGCTCCAGTGGGGGGTGCTGGCTGACAGCCGGCCCCGGGCCCTCCACACAGTGAGTCTGGGTTCCTCACCGCGTGGCAGCTGGGCTTGAGGAACGAGATCCTGATGGAAACTACAGCAAATTTACAGTCTAGCCCCAGAAGTCACAGGCTCTCCTGGTGGCTCAGATGGTAAAGAATCCACCTGCCATGTAGAAGACTTGGGTTCAATTCCTGGGTTTGAGTAGATCCCCTGGAGAAGGGAATGGTTACCCACCCCAGTACTCTCACCTGGGAAATCCATGGACAGAGGAGTCTGGAGGGCTACAGTCCATGGGGTCACAAAAAGTCAGATACAACTGAGCGACTAACACTCACTTCACTCAGAAGTCACACAGCGACCCAGCCATGTTTATGCACTGAGGCCGTGACCCAGGTCCTGACCGAGCCAGGCAGTAGGGAAATGATTCCAACTCTCCATAGGGAATGGCCATAAATACTGTGGACATTACAAGCTGCCTGTCCCCAGCATCCTCACTGCCTCACTCAAATGCCACACCACAGTGACCGTCCCACAGTGTAACCACCGCACAGTGACTGACTAAAGCACTGGTGATGCCTCGTGAGTGGCACCGTGGCTGTTCCACAGATAAGGCATTGGAGGCTCCAACAGTGGTCAGACCCGCTCCCCAGAGAAGCCCACTGAGGTTGGGGGGCCCTGCCCTGGCCCTCTGCACAGACGCCTCATCATTCAAACCAGCCACAGACCCACCAGCCGACCTGGCAACGAGCGTTGGGACACGAGGCAGCGAAGGCTGCAATTTGTACATTAGCCCAGAATAAGCACTCTCCTGGCAGAAATGACATGCTAGAAGGTGGAGAGCATCTAGCAGAATCCTCTGATCACCTCAAGCCTGCCCAGTTAAGTACAGCCTCCACCTCAGCACCTTGGAGCCGGCAGGAACAGCTCCTGGGAGCAGCGGATGTGGCCAAGGGTCCTGACACTGGCAGACACCCCAGATGATGAGTGTGGCAGCCTTTCAGCCTCACTCAGGCCTCTGGCCCCAAGCTTATCACACAGCATACCCCAGAGCATGACCCTGTCTCCCAGCTGAGCCACTGGAGGCAGGGCCTACATCCTCGGCCCCTCATGGCTTAGCCCAGAGGCCAGTACATGGGAGGCACCCCGTGACAGCATGTAATTTGTGACAGGCCTCAGAGAAGGACCCCAGGGTGTCCTCCCTGGCCAGAGCCAACCCCAGCACACCAGGGTGGGGCCGCCTCCCATGGACACTACACAGGAGTGAAGGTCCCCCCTGCCCAGAGCCAAGGCCTCAGGCATCTCAACACAGCTGGGAATCCGGAATCTCAGTATTAACAAACACCACCTCCAAACAAACGTGAAAAGTCTGCGGCTCCGGCTCTGACACTCCTTCCCATTCGAGGGCACTGGGCTCCAGCCCAGAGCAGGCTGTTAATACGCTTGCCCACTAAGCCTTGCCCCTTGCTAACCTTCCCCCGTTGCCACTCACAGGCCAGGCGGTGCCCCCGCCCCCAGCCCGCCAGTGGCCAGCAGGCACTCTCACAGCCCCCAGCCAGTGGCCAGCAGGCACGCTCACAGCCCCAGACTGCTCCTTACTTGCCCATCCAGGTGGCGTGGCTGGGAGGAAGCCTGGGCACGAACAGAGTGGCCGTCCCGGTGTCCACGTCGATCACGCCGTAGCAGCCCGGCTCGGTGACACCAAACGCCCAGTGAAAGAAGGATTCCTATGGCGGGAACGAGGACCCAGGTCACCCAGTCGGCAGGACAGAAACTTAAGGCACAAGGAGAGAGGTGGGGAGTCTGACCGAGCGCCTTCCTCCCCACACCCCAGAGAGGAGACTCAGTCTCCCCAGCTCTTGAAGTCGGACCCCAGTCTCACACCGCCCTGCACCTCAGCACTGTGCCCCCCACTCCAACCAACTGCCATCTCCTTCCTCCTGGCTGGCTGCTTGGACCCCGCTTCATGCCCGTGTCCCAGGCCTACCCGCCATCCCTGCCTCCCCGCCACACCCCTCAGGTCCCAGACAGGACAGGTTAAAACTCGGGTTCCCAAGAGCATCACAGATCTGGCAACGCCCTACCTGCATCCTCCTGTCCCTCCCCACCTCTCTGCCACCCCCACTGCCTGCAGGCAGGCAAGCTTCCACCTTGACTTAAGACGCCCAGGCCGGGCATCTGCTCAGAAGCAGATTCCTCCATTTAGGACTTCTTCCTTCCTTCTCCCGCCCCCGGGGCAGCTGATGACTTCAGTGTTTAGCATTAAACACGGAGCTAAAATATCGTTGTAAAGGTATGAAGTGGAGGAGGCGCTCTTCTAAAATTAATCTTGCATAAAACATCAGTAAGGGAGCCAACAGCTGAATTTAGGAGACTGGTTTTTAAACCACAGACTATGGAAACCTCAAGAAGCATCAGGACAAGGCAGAGAAAACTTGTTTAGACCTCCACGTCTCCAGCAACCCAGGGACGGCAGGAACGAAGAGGCAGAGGGAAGCCCTCCAGTAGGAGACACTTTCTGTGGAAGGTGCTGCGTGCGCCATGGCTCCCAGCAGCGGATCTAGGCCTGTGCCCCGAAGGGTAGACACTGTCCAGCTGCGGAGGCCACGCTTTGCTGCCTGCTCTCCACGCTCAGCTCCCTTCCCACTCCCCTGCCTGCTCCCTGACCTGGATGCTGGACAGCCATGTCCTCTAGGCCTTGCCTGGCCCCAGGGAGTTCCCAGTGCATCAGACCCCTGCTCTGGGAGACGGAGTCAGCAGATGGGTTCTAATTAATCCCAGCTCCCCCTCTGGCAAGTCATTTCCCACAGAGTCTATTTCCTCATCTATAAAGTGGGGGCAGCCTAGGGCCCCCTGGGTGAGCCTCTGATGACTGTCCTTGTTCCTGTCCCTGGGAACTGAATGACGCCAGAGGCCATCACATCCAGGCTGGCTTTCTACAGCTTGGCCACCCGCCGCCATCCCCCAGGGTTCTAGAACTTTGAGGAGCCCCTGGATCACTTCCCAGGGGAGGAAACCAAACCCAAGGGGTCAGCACTGGCCAAGCTGGGATGAATGCCAGGGCATTGGACTCCTGTTCAGACCCTGCTCCCACGCCTCCTCCTCCCAGGACCTCTGTAGCACCAGTCCATTCTTCTTGCTGCAGCAAAATCTGGTCACAGGAACTCAGCCCTCCCCAACAGCACCTCTCCCAGCCCAGGGAAGGCTGCCCAGCCCAGCCTCTGCGGTCCAATCCTGTGGATACCATTCCCCCACCCAGAACACCAAACCCCAGCTCCACCTGTCAGAATTCACACTGGCCTTCAGGGTCCATGCCCAATACTGCCTCCTCCAGGAAGCCTTGCCTGCTTGCTCCCCAGGAACATCATCCCTCTGTACTCTGATCTGAGAGAGCAGAGGCTGATTGGTGACAGCTCTGCCTCCGGAGTGGGGGCCCCCTGGGGACCTCGGCCTTGGCCTGCCTTCAGAGAAAGAACCTCCTCCTGGTCCCTCAGGAGGGCAGAGTTGCCCAGACCCACCCGGCCTGGTGCTGGAGGAGGGCAGACGGCCTACAGGAGGCCCGGCGCAGACCCAGAGAGGCGGGAAGCTGCCGGCAGCGCTCACCTGGCGGAAGATCACCCCGGTGTCGGTGCAGTAGCGCTGCGTCTCCTCGCCGCCCTGCAGCACGACCGCGGAGCCCGCCTGCACCGCCGGGTTCTTCCGCAGCCGCTCACACAGGCGCCGCCTGTTCAGCGCGAAGAGAGCCAGCGGCACCTTCAGGGTTTCGTTCCCCAGCCAAAACGAGGGTCTGCAAAGACACAAGCAGGCTTCTGTTAGCACCGCCAGGCACATGCCCTATGCACAGTCTGGGGCGGCCTCAGGGCCCAGCCTGGCACCGGACCCCCATTAGCACGTGGCAAGCTGATCCAAACTCGACCTGCGCGTGATCCGGAAACAGCTCCTTGCCGGGCCGCCGGTGGACCACAGGGGCTGTCAACCACACCCTCCCCTCCTGGCCCTGAGCACCAGACAAGTGGGATGAGGGGCAGCTGGGTCTGTTTAACCAGCAGACAGATGAGACCACCAAGGGAAACTCTGTAACGGTGCCCAGACACACTCCCTACCCTCCAGTTCCTGCCCTCAAGGAGCTTCCCATCCATGTGAGATGTTTTCCCAGAGGACACTGGATCCCTGCCCACGTGTCCGCAGGCTGCATCTGCTCTGTAGGTCACAGACCCGGCAGCCCGGGTTGTTTCTCACCTGAGCTGGGACACACACACACACACACACAGACACACACAGACACACACACACACAGACACACAGACATACACACACACACAGACACACACACACACACACACACAGCACTCAGCACCAGGCACTGAGCCGAGCCAGGCCTGTATGTGCCAAATGACACACAGACACACACAGACACACACACACACAGACACACACACACACACACACACACACACACGGCACTCAGCCCCAGGCACTGAGCCGAGCCAGGCCTGTATGTGCCAAATGACTGAGGGGGAACCATGACAAGAAGGATCCAGAAGTTTCGGCCTTTGTGCTGAGGCCTCCCCTCCACCTGGGCGTGGCCTGAGCTACCCCTCATGTTTCTCCCCACCCCCCCCAACCCCTTGCATTGCTCCAGCATCAATTTTCCCCTCTGGGGACCATTCTCAGCATTCAGACGTACAGGAACCTCACCCATCTTTAAAATAAATAAGTAAAAACACGCCCCTTGACCCCTACCCACCAGCATCTACTTCTCTCTCTCTGTGTGTGCAATAAAATCCTCTGAAGAGTCACCCAGCCGTTCCCCATGTCCTGGCCACCCCAGCGCCCTTAGAACCCAGTGCAGACTTCCTCCCAGCCACAAGGCGCTGAGGCGGGCCACACAGGCATCATACTCTTCCCTAAACCCCAAGAACGCTCCCACCTGGGGCCTTCCTGTTCCCCGTAAGGAACACCCTCTCCTACTGCCGACCAGGGTCATGTTCCCCTTCATCCAGGCCTCTGCAGACATAACCCCTCTTCCCGGAAACTTTTCCAACAACCCCACCCAAACCTATCCACTGCTCTCTTCCCACCTCTCTAGAGCACGCATCACTGTCTAATGGTATATGTTTACTTGCTCATTGTCTCCCCAGGTAAAATATAAGCTCCATGAGGGTGGGGACCACCTCCTTCCAGGCCCCTGAAACAGTGCTTCATGCGTGCATGCATGCTAAGTCGCTTCATTTGTGTCCAACTCTTTGCAACCCTGTGGACCGTAGCCCACCAAGCTCCTCTGTCCATGGGATTCTCCAGGCAATACTGGAGGGGGTTGCCATGCCCTCCTTCAGGGGATCTTCCACATCCAGGGATTGAGCCCAGGTCTGTAACATCTCCTGCATTGGCAGGTGGGTTCTTTACCACTGGTGTCACCTGGGAAGCCCAAAACAGCACTGCATGAATAACTAAATGGAGGAAGGGCAGTCCCAGTGAGTGGGCTGGTGGCCCGCAAGGTCGGGGCCAGAGGGCAGGAGTTAGGCAGGGGCGTGTGGAGGGAGGCCCTGCAAGCTCTCTAGCCAGCAGAGGTCCAGGAGGGCAGGGACAGCCCAGAGAGAGGGGGCGCTGCCTGGGGCTGCAGTGAGAGACGGTGCTCACGGGTGAGGGCCGCCTCCAGCCACTAGAACGGAAACCCCATGAGCCCAGAGAGCTGGGTCTGCTCTGGTCAGTGCCGCCCCACACCAAGCTCTGTGCTGGGCACGTGGCAAGTGCTCAATAAAGCTTTGCTGAGTGAGCAACTGTCACAGCCTGGGGCCACCCACACAGCTGTGCAAAGCTGCCATTTCAGCCCCAGAGGGGAAGGAAGCCCCACCCTTAGACCAGCCTGGCCAGGAAGGATAGACAGGTCCTGCCCACCCAACGTGCTGACGGGACAAGAGCCTCCCTGGGCACGGCCCTCCCTCACCCTCCTGGGAGGGTGGACCCAAGGGGCCAGGGCTTCCTCTCAGCCAGGCCACTTGCCTGCCATGCTCAGCACCAGGATGAAAGGAAGGGGTGACGGCTCACAAACAGGCCGGCATCCCAGCTGTCAGGAACTGAAAGTGCAGCCGCCAGCACCCCTGCGCAGAGGCCCCTGTGTTTCCCCGTTCTCTCCCCTCACTCAGCAGAGCCCATGGGGCGGGCTCCGGGAAGAGCCTGGTCTCTCTGGACTCCCAACAGCACAGAAGGGGCAGGACCGCTGCAGAGGCCCCGGCCAAAGCTGCCTAGACCCATGCAGACTCAACAGCACCAGTGCCTAAAAATGCCCAGCCTCGGCCCCCAGCCTGCAGAGCCCGCCCACCTCAGCTCCCCCCACCTCAACCCCGCCACCTCCCTCCTTAAACATACCAGGTACCAGCTGCCCGGGTGGCTCATGGTAAAGAGTCCACCTATGATACAAAAGACATGAGTTTGATCCTTGGGTTGGGAAGCTCCCCTGGAGAAGGAAATGGCAACCCACTCCAGTATTCTTGCCTGGAAAATCCCATGATCCCATGGATGGAATAGTCTGGTGGGCTACAGTCCATGGGGTCACAAAAGAGTCGGACATGACTCAGCAACTAAACAACAAAACCAGCTGACACAGCATCCCAACCTGGAAGGCTCTCAGAAGGGCTAGGCGTCATCTTATCTGGGCTTTCCTGGTGGCTCAAATGGTAAAGAATTCCACCCACAATGAGGGAGACCTGGGTTCAATCCCTGGGTTGGGAAGATCCCCCTGGAGAAGGGAAAGGCTGCCCACTCCAATATTCTGGCCTGGAGAATTCCATGGATGGAGGAGCCTGGAAGGCTACAGTCCGTGAGGTCAAAAAGAGTCAGACACAACTGAGCGACTTTCACTTCATCTTATCCAGAACTTTCTGAGAGACCTAAACTCCTCAGGGCACCTGGACAGGAGTTTTCTGGCCCAAGGGCCGAGCAGTCCAGGTCAAGATAGGAAACTTGACAAGCTACCGTCCCTGGGAGCATGAGCCACTGCTGCAAAGGAAATCTCCAATACTACCTAATCCTGCATGGGCTCAGCCAGAACAGAGAAAGGCAGCCTGGCCAGAGCCCCTGGGCAGGGCTGACGGCTGCAGTCATTTATTACTGTAGGGCACCTCAGAATCCAAGGGTATAGAGACATGCCCTTTGATTTCTCATGGCATAAACCAACCCTCAGAGAGAATGTTGGGCCCAGGGCCATCGCAGGTGGCTTCTCCCTGCAAGTTCAGCAAAAGCAGCACTAATAAAACATCCCCACCTGGTTTCTGCTGGAGCTTTTGCTAACTGGCACCTGGAATCTAAAAGGCAAAAGCCGGGTCATCTTCAAGTCCAAGTGTAAATAAGGCACACTTTACTGCAGGCAGCCAAGGGCACGGGCAACGCCCAGGGAAGACAGTAGGGGCTGGCGGATAAAGACTCCAGGATATCAAAGAGACCCACAGAACAAGCTCCAGCCCTCATGGGCCAGCCCACCCCCTGTCAACAGCCAGAGCCCAGGAAACAGCCAGTGACCTGCCCCCATGGAAGGTGTGACACTGATGCCCGGGAAAACCTCTCCTATCCCCCAAGTCAGCACCGAGCCACCTCTCCTTTCCCTCAATGGCTACCTGCTGGGCTCTTACCCAAGGGATTAACGCACAGAGTTTACGGACTCCACCTACCTAAATGGGGAAAAAAAGTTATATCTTTATTTTCTCTAACCTCTCTTTCAAATTAACATCTTCTTCAGTTATTAACATAAGCAACAAACCACAACAGTATCAGCAGAGCATGAATCTATGAACAGAAATCAGAAGTATTTTCATGTCACCTTATAGATGTTCCCATATCTCAAGATTACCACTTTTCCTCATCACTACTTCAACACTAAGGTTAGACCTGCTGCTTTTATTATTTAATGTGTTAATAAAGAAGCATATATTACTATACCACAAATTTGTTTCCTAACATCTTAATAACTGTGTTCCTATATAATTGGTTCTCCTTGTACGCCTCTGTAATTTATTTCATCATGTTTTTGTTGTTTAGTTGCTCAGTCGAGTCCAACTCTTTGCAACCCCATGGACTACAGCATGCCAGGCTCCTATGTCCATGGGATTTCCCAAGCAAGAATACTGGAGTAGATTGCCATTTACTTCTCCAGGGGACCTTCCCGGCCCAGGGATTGAACCCACATTTTCTGCATTGGCAGGCAGACTCTTTATCACTGAGCCACGTGGGAGTCATGCTGGGAGGGATAAAAAGTTCTCATGGACGTCCATGGGGTCCATAGCACGGATGAGGACAACATCCTTGCCCTGTGATGTGACACCACTTCTGAATGGGGCCATACTGCTAAGCTCCCAGCAAGAGAGGCCAGCCAAGGACTGGCCTAATTCCTCAGCCACAGCCTCCAGCTCAGGTCAGGCACTGAAGCAAGGCCGACCCTCTCACCCTGGCTGAAGGGGCCTCCCAGCAGCTGGCCGGCATCTCCCACTCTGCCTACCCTTCTCCTGAGGAGGGTGAGCAGGGCTAAGCACACCCAGGGACCTGTGTGGAGGCAGACCAGGCCTGAGAAAGGGCCTCAGAGGGCAAAGGGGCACTCATTGGCCAGTCTGCCTCCCACAGACCCACCCCTCACCCCAGCCCCCAAGGTCAGCTTGTTGCCTCTTCTCCAAGAGCACAAGGTTCATATCAGGGTGGAGACAGGCTCTGATCCAGAATCTGACTCCTCCAGATACTTGCTCTCCAGAAATGCTGACTCCAGTGTGACCTATGACCTCACAGGGACACATCCAGGACAGCTCACCTGCTGCTCCTCGCTGGGCAAAAGCCCTCTGGGCAGCAGCCCCTCCATCCCGAGTGTCACTCAGAGAGTCAAAGATATCCCTTCATCCTGCTCAGCGTGCTGTCCCCACTCCCACCCACAGCTCCCTTCCTCAATTACTGAGGGCTCCATGGAAAGCAGGATGGCATGCTGGACTAATATAGAGAAATCATTCGATTAGGTACCACGTCACCCAGAACCAATCACAAGGCAGCCATGGGGCCCTGGAGACACACACTGAAGTAGTCCCTGGGCTTAAGGATGCTGGCAGAGGCATGAAGGGGGGCAACCCCTCACCTGACCACTATGGGCAGGCATGCAGATGCAGAAGAGCATCCTGCCAGCAGGGAAAAACTGGGATTCTCTGAAGTTCTGAGAAGGAAGCTTTGACTGGAGGTCCAAATCAGGGAGGCGGTGGGGGGCAGGGGGGAAGGAGGTCAGGAAAGGCTTCTAGGAGTAGGAACCACCTGAGCTGAGCCTGCAAGTGTGAGAACAGTATGTGAGAGGATGAGGGCGGTCCAGGGCCAGCCAGTGAGTGGGCAGAGGGAGGAGGAGAAAGGAAAAAGCCATGAGGGGTACCGATTCAGCAGCTCTGGCTACAGCAGAGCAGTCTCATCTCTACTCAAGGAGAAAACACCTTCCATCAAGTGTCATGGGATGGACGGGGGGTGTGGAGGTGACTTCACAGCAGACCCTCTGGGGGCTGTGGGACCCTCTGTCTCAATCTTGAAGTCCTCGCCCAGGCCGGTAGGACAAAGCAGGATCAACCCTGAAACACTCCTCAGAGGAGCAGTTCAAGTTTCCAGTTGAACCTGAGATACTACCTTAGGGCTTCCAATGCTCCCCAGATCACATGGAGCACAAACCAGCACCTGGGTCTCCTGGCCTCCCGGGGCCCAGGATCTGGAAGGACTCTTGTTGTTTAGTCGCTAGGTCATGCCCAATTCTTTGAGACCCCATGGACTGTAGCCCACTAGGCTCCATGGGATTTCCCAGGCAAGAATACTGGAGTGGGTTGCTATTTCCTTCTCCAGGGGATCTTCCCAATGCAGGGAGCAAATCCACATCTCCTGCATTGGCAGGTGAATTCTTTACCACTGAGCCGCCAGGGAAGCTCCGTGCTCAGGTAGGGCTCTATAAGCAACCAAATTCAACTCCTGGGGAGACTGTGGCTATGACTTGGTGATGCAGTGCCTCATTATGCCTGACGCTCCGATCTGCTCTGAGTATGTCTGGGGACCTTGAAGAACTATAACTACAGCAGTAAAGCCATTCTTCAAGGTCCCCAGACATACTAGGACACAGCTTTGCTGGAAACACACTCAAAGCCTCTTCCACCTAAGGAAGTTGCTGGGTTCCAAGTGTCCAGCAGGGCAACCAACACCAGCCTGGGGTGGTTCTTGCCAAGGAGGGCCTATCAAGCTCTGGAAGCTACCTCTCAGGTCTCCCTTCGCATTACACGCCTCTCCAAGACCTCTGTTTTTACTGTACATGGCCCAGAGAATCAGCTTTGCTATAAAGGCCTTCCCTCCAGGATTCAGCCAGCTCGAGGCTCATGCCCATCCAATCACCAGCCCGGCTCACTGTACCTTTGGTAGCACAGACCTCAAACCAGCATGGAGCCCTGAACCGAAATGGAGCAACTGGAACTCCCTGTGACCACATGGTGGCCCAGATACAGTGGTAACAGAACCACATTTGGGCACGGGCCCACACCTACTGCTCACTGTGCTCTTTAAGACAGGGTCACAGGCTGGGTTCAAGGGTCTGACCCTGGATTCCATGACATTCAGGTGAGACTTAGTTATCTGCCTGAGGGGTACTCAAGGACTAGCACAAATACCATCCAGGGAGTGAAGGCCACCCACACTCTCCCCTGAGCTCAGAACCCGTGCACGTCCAAGGCACCCATCAAGAGGCACACAGATGGATGACATCTACCCCGGTGGCCCGTGAACACCTAAGGGTAGACCCAGTACTCTTTCTGGAATACAGCAGGGTCCTATTACGTGTTTGATTTGTATTAACGTGTTTGTTTGTCCTAAGCTCTCCCAACCTCGGGGGCCATTTTCTGCTGCCATTCTCCGTACCTTCCAAAGAGAGACGCCCATTTAGTCCACCAGTTTCCCCATTCTGATCTCAGTTCTGGCCTGGCATCTAGAGCAGTGCCTTTGCTCTATCTACCACACCCCATTCCAGCCCCAGCATCCCCAGGCCAGGTCTTGCCCTAAACTCACAATAGCTCAGGAAATAGTTATCTAAAAGGCAGAACTCACCCATAGCTCAGAAGATAGTTATCTAAACTGAGCAGATTAAAACCCTTGGAATGTCCCAGTCCCTTAGGACAAAGTCTAGAAAAGCCAACTGGGACACCGTGCCCTCCAGCACAGGGACACACTCCATCGTCCCCTGTCCCCAGAACACTGTCAACCTTTGTTTGGAATGTTCCTTCATCTTGGACACTCCTCAATGCTTCAGTGAGCCCATCTGTCCACACTTCCTTCCACTAGGACCACTCACCATTCTTCTATTGGGCAGGATTTATGAGGCATGTATGCAAGGCAAATGAGGCCCAGGGGTGAAGGAGACAAAGGCCCTGACTTCACACTCTAAATGGAGAGAGGACAAGAACAGGTTCGTTGGGTTTTTTTTTTTTTTTTAAAGGTACTATATTATTAACCAAGTGGTGCTAAGAGTGGGAAAGGTGCTTAGGGAAAGGTGCTTAGGGAAGGCTTCTCTGAGGAGGTTCCATCTGGGCCCTGAAGAAAGAGTGAAATTGCCTAGCTAGGGGAGAGGATTCCAAGGCCATCTCAAATGCTGCCTCTTCCCCGGATCCCCAGGACCCCAGCACCCTGGCAACGCCGCCTTCCCATCGGAGTTCCATGACGGAACGCGCGTGTGGATGCGAGACCCAACTCGGCCGCACAGTGGGGACGCCACACACGCGGGTGGGGCCTGAGCGCCACGGCAGCCCTGAGGGCAATGGGCAGCGGCCAGGGAGGGGACTCGCAGCCGGATGCCCAGCGCTCGGAGGACCGACCCGCGTGAAGAAGCGCGCTGTCCAGGGCCTCACTGCACGCCCGGCGAGGACGCGGCCTGTCAGCGCGGGGCTCTCACCCGCTGTCCAATCGGCAGGCCCAAGGCCCCAGCTCCGCGCCGCCGGCCAAGGGCCAGGGACAGCGGCAGCACTCACCCGGTGGCCGCCGCCATGCTTCCCCAGCTCCAGCGTCACGTGAAGTGGGGCGTCAGCTGAGCCCGACCAGGTCCCACTCCGGGGGGCGGGGCTGGATGGGCGGGGCCTGGGCGGGGCCGGGAGCCCCTGTCCAGTGCCCTCCGGCGAAGCGCTTCCCCCGACCCGAAGGGGCGGAGCCCTGGAGGAGGTGGAGAATCTGTCTGGTCGCCCGCCTCTTGCTGCAGGGGAGAGGTGCGGCTGGGGTGCGGACAGAGGCCTTTCCAGAATAGAAGCGAACATACCCGAGGCAGTGAATACCTTGATTCTGCTCTTCACCCGACGTCCCAGCCTGCCCAGGGGGAAAGACACCTTGAGAGAGGAGCCTCTGACCCAGTCTAGTAAACGGGCAGAGGTGACAGTGGTTGGCTTAAGAAGGGAAATGGCTTGAGCAAAGGCCAGGGCAATTGAAGTAACCTAAAAGTTCAGTGTCCAGGAGAGAGGGGAGGTGCAGCCTCAGAGGTGAGCAAGGGTCAGATCTTGCACTGCCTTGAAAACAGGGCCAGGGAGTTAGGTCTGTTGGGACCTTTCTGAGCTCACTCACCTGCAGGGTGGAGAAGAACCTGAAAGCAGGACTACCAGTGAGGAGGGCTAGGGAGAAGTGGCCACAGGGAGGGCACAGTTCAGGATAGAGAATCGATCAGAGGGTCACCCCCCACCCTTGCCCAGCTGTGCACTTTTGTTGGGTGCAGGGTCCTCCAGAGAGTTGAGAAGTGGGGCAGGAAGGGGGATGGTAAGTAAATATTCCAAGTGTTGACTAAAAAAGATGTACAGCTTGAGAGTTACAAGTTAAGTTTTATTTGGGACAAAATGAGGACTGCAGCCCGGGAAGCAGCATCTCAGATTGCTCTGAGAGACTGCTCCAAAGCAGCAGTGGGGGAAGGTCAATATATAAGGTTTTGGTGAAGGGGGTGTTCAATAACTTGAAGCACTCATTTTACAAAAGGGTTTTTGTTATTCATGAGGATCTGATGTCACCATGAAGGGACTCAGTGCTTCTCTAAAGGATTGAGATCATAACATCTGTTTCTAGAAACATCCAGCTAATCTAAAGACTTGTCCCACCAGATTCCCTGGAGCAAGGAGTGTCTCACTCCACCCCGAACTCCCTCAGGGGTTGTTGAAGGTCAACAGCTATGGCAGCAGGGGGTTCAATCTCCGAACTCCCTCAGGGGTTGTTGAAGGTCAACAGCTATGGCAGCAGGGGGTTCAATCTCCGTAGAGGTAGATGGCAAATGCCTTTGTCATTCAGTTGTTGGCAATGCTCTTGGTAAGTGCCAGTTTGTAGTTGACGCAAGGCAGCTCCCTATGCTGTTGGTACCTTAGAATAATAGTAACACTAGCAGGTATGGAGCACTTACTGTGCCCCAGTGCTTTGTGAATGTCAGTTCACTGAATCCTCACAAGAGCCCTGTGAGGTGGGCTTTGTCCTTAATGCCATTTTACAGATGAGGAAACTGAGGCCCAGAGAGATAAATTGAAGAAGGAATTCATAGGTCCTGGACTCCATCTCAGGCCTGTCCATGCTGATCATGCTCGGCCACTTCTCCAGTGGACTCTGAACTCTCTGCTTAGTGCCTGTGGGAACGACAATGGAAGGATAAGACCCCCTCCGGACAGGGGAACCTTGAAGATCATATCCAGGTTACTCATCACCTAAGAGAAAACAGATACTAATCACCCCTGCCTCCAGACAGTATCTATCAGAATGTAAGCACAGGCTTATCAGTTATTAACTGGTTGGAATGTAACCGTGGGCTTATTGATTATTAACTGTTTTAACACATAACACGTGAATGATGGGGTTATTGTGATTGTATTTACCCTTCCTTTGTAAGCATCAAGGGATTGGGGTGGTGGGTTTGGACACGTACACATGGGTTATAAAAGAGTTTCACAAATGCTGGTCGGGGTCCTTGGCTAAGAGGAGACTCTGCCTTGGGCCCGCCGTTGTAATAAACTGCACTCCACTATCTGTATTGTCCTTCTGAGTGAGTTTGTTTCCCGGAAAGCGTGGCTATAACAAAATAACTCACCTAAGTTCACACAGGGGCTGAGTTCATGCAGTAGTGACTTGGGAGTGACTCACACCCTCTCTGTAAAGGAAGGGGCCCAGGGCTATTGGGAGGGGGTACCCCTTGAGTCCTGGGTCACACGAGGCCGTGCAGATGTGGGTGGACAGGAGGAGGGGCCCAGCACATGCCCACAGCTCCTAGCTATCTCACAGCTGGAAGTAGCTTCTGTTTGGCATTTGGGGTGCCTCTTGTTTCTTTGTCAGGATCAGGAATGTGGGTCACCGTGGCTGAGCTAGGGAACCACCAGGGACAGAGAAGCAGCTGCTGTTTGCCCCCACAAAGCTGGGAAGAGAGCAGCCCCTTAAACAGGCGGAAAGGGCAAGTTGAAGCATAAGCAGGGTGGGTGACTTGAAGCGTGCCTGCTTCATGTCCGAGCGCCATCCCTCGTTTCTGCATCTGTCAGGTGGGAGCTAATGGTTCTTGCCTCATGGGGCTGCTGTTGGACTTCACGAACAAACATCCAGGCATCTTCAGCCTGTGGCACAGCTAAAATGGCCAAAGCTGTAAGGAGGCCGGCAGCTCCTCCAGACAGCCCTTCCCACCTCCCTCACCCAGATAAAGCCAAGGAGACTTGATGGAAGGAGGGGACCCCCATCCTTCCTCCCACTTCCCACTTCCTCCAGGGACCCCAGAGAGGACCTATCTGCCCTCTTGGCAGTTTCAAAGGAGCTGAGCAGGGGTATAAGCCCCACACCCCACTGCCCAGCCCAGTTTTCTGAGAACTTGGACTCCCCCACCCTCGTTTCCTTTAAGCAGTTTTCCACCTTCAGCTGGAGAAACTTGATTCTCTAGTAAGAGACACTTTTTAAAAACAACAAAGAGTGAGCAGAATGAGCTTCTCATGCTCTTTTGTGGAAGGAAAACCTGCCCTGGAGCTAATCACCACCCCTCCACCTTTTCTTTTGACAGAAAATATGTCAGAATTAAGCCAGCTGCCAGCTCTGAGTGTTTATTAATATGAAAAAGAATAATTATCCTAAACAGTCACAAAATAATAGGGGGAGGTCACCTACCGACTGAGTGGGGTGCCCTTGTTTGTGGGCAGTGCTGGAGGGGGAGGGCTGCCCCTAATTCCTGCCCACCCAGGTCTGTCTGGATGGTGGGCTTACCCTGCCAGTGAGCCTGGCACAGAGGGCTGCTCGCCACTGCTCACCCCTTCCCATCAGAGGCTCTGGCAGGGCTGTCCCCACTCTCACCCCCTCCTTATCAAGGCTCTGGCAGGGGCTCCAAGAGAAGCAGCCCTGGGAATGGGAGAAGATTGCATAGTTACTCATGCAGGGCCGACCCTGAACGCTGCTGGGAGCCAGGAGGCAATTGGGGAAAGATTGATTTTAGAGGGTTGGAGCGAGAGTGTATAAATCAGCATGGGAGAGCTCCAGCCAGCACTCTCAGGCCTCACGCAGCGTCCCCTCTGAGGTCACAAACCCTTGGCTGAAATAGTCGCCCCTTGTCGTGACCTACAAGTGGCTGAGAGGTGTTTGCACTCTGCTGGCCCGGTGGCCGGGGCATTGTGGCTCTCGAGAAGTGCCCTGCCCCAGCCAGAGCCCACAAAGAAACTTGGTCCCAGGAAACCTTCTCCTCGGAGCTCCCAGGGCTCCCTTTGTCTCTGTGAGAACATGTCCTGCCAGGTCTCCCCGCTCTGCCCACCCTGCCTGACCCAGGCAGCATGCCCCTGCAGCTCCATGGACATGACTGACAGCTGGCTGCCCAGAGATGGTTGGCCCGGAGGCGGCCGCCAGCCAGACTCTGACTCGGGGCCTCACAGGAGCGTCCCTGGAAGACCTGGAGGACCGGGGCACCTTCCATCTTCTACAACATACTGAGGACGCTGGTCTGCCGGAAGGCTCTGTGTCACCGCATTGGATGCTGGCTCTGCCCCCACTATCAAGCTGTGCCACATGCAGATCCTGGAGGTCTGGGAGCAGAGGAGGAAGAGGGGGCCCCCAGCATCATCCCCAAGGAGCCCACCATCTGGGGGGCCTAAAGCAGGGATGTGTGATGAGTTAGGGGGTTACTGAGGGCTTCTGAGCAGAAGAGCAGCGGGGTCCGAGTCCATGTCTGGGGCGGGAGGAGCTGGCAAGAGGCTCTGTGCCAACTGTATGGGGGCACCAGCCTCAGAGGGTGACACCCCACACAGGGTGGCAAGTGAGGTTTCTGTGACTCTTTGCTTTTTCTGACAATGGAAGACGGGGCTCAGGAAACCGACAGAACAGAAAGAAGAGAGGAGGAGGGGGTGGTATAGTCTAACCCAACCTCTTCCCGAGTGGGGAAAGAAGGCGCGTGATGGAAATGAAATGCCCAGGAGGCCGCCTCTCCATCACGGTTCTGGCAGCTCTCAGCCCTCAGCCTTTGCAACATCAGCAGCAGCTGCAGCTGTCGCTCTCCGACTCCTGGGGCCAGCCTAGCTGGCTGCCTCCTCCAGGCCACGCCACAATTGTCACCGCCATCCCTCAGCCCCCCAGAGGAGCCCCCATGCCACCTCACACTCCTCTTGCCCTCACTGGCCCTGCCTGGCCCACCTGGGCATCCATCTTCCTGCAGAAAACAGGTGGGCAGCAGCCCCGGGGCCTTCCCTAGGAAGCCCCGTCACCAGCTCAGATGAAGTGGTCCCCTCTGACTGCTCTGCCAGGGTCTACGAGGCAATTCAAGATGAGAAATGGAACGATGCCTTTGGAAAGGCAAATCATTCCAGCAGCACCTTAAAAACAGCAGAGGAAACAAGCTCGTGTGTGTGTGTGTGTGTGTGTGTGTGTGTGTGTGTGTGTGTGTGTGAAAATGGGGAATATATTGTTTTTCACTGTTTGGAAGACTGTTTTCTCATCTTGAAATCAGAAGCTGTTTTCTTCCAGAGAGACTTATAAATACATCCAATTATCAACATTCAATATAGGAAATAAAGTTCTGAAATGGTTTTCTTTCGCGCATGAGGAATGGGCTGGCCAGGTTGTGCAGGTGATAATTACTTTTATTTCTTAGGAGTCGTATCGGTGCCTAGTGGCTGGTCTCTCCACCTTTTATTGCTTTCACCTTTATTGCATTTGCCATGTTGCGCGAGGCTGTTCATTGGTGTAACTTTATTTACCACATTTCAAAATCTTGATAAAATGAACAAAATTCAGAAGTAGGAGTGTTGTGTCCCAGCGCAGGGAAATTGGTTTCTGTGGCTTGTGTCCTGGAGAGAAATCTCCTAGGGGGATGGGTTCTCCCTCTACCCAGCTGCAAGGTACTGAACATCTCTGACGTTCCTGCTGACATTCACAGCTGCCTGTCTCATGGGTTACTGTCAGGGTGTCATTTTAAGGGAGTTGATTTCAGCCCTTCATGAAATCACCTACAGACCATGTCCCCAGCAGCCACCTAGCCTGTCCGTGCCACCTGCAAGACTGGAGTGACCTGTGACTGCTCACTCTCCTGACCTCACACCTGTCTTTCCTTCCTCCTCAGTGCCTTATCTCCCCCCATCCCTCCCACCTCTCCCTTCTGGCAGCCCCTTCCCACTCCCCTCATGTGACTGCCAAGTCTCCCAGGCTGGCTGGCTGCCTACGTCTTCGCAGTCTCTTCCCTTTTTAAGCCCCATGCTCATCAGGATTCCTTGTAGCCAAGAGTCCCTGAGTCTGGCCAACCTCAAATAGAGGAGGATGTGTCAGGGGGATGTCAGGAGACAATATGGAGGAGAGGCAGGTTCAGAAAACAGAAGGAGACCAGGTAGGCTGGTAGCTAAGTGCACAGCCAGGCCACACCACACATTTATGCCCCAAATTGTTGCCACTACCCCTATTCTTGGACATCACCCTGGACTGTCACAGGATCCTGGCTTCACTTTGCACAACCAAAGCTCTTGGAAGGCAATGCGGCCACTGGCTGAGCCCAAGACTCATGCCCACACTCTGGCTATCTTGTCCCTCTGGATTTCTGCAATGAGAAGGGAAGGGTTGAGTGCCTGGCATCTCACTGAGTCCCATTCTCCAAACAGGTGATGGTTAAGATGCTGGGAGATGTACACAAGTCCCTGCGACACACAATTCTGCAGGTCCCAATGGGCCGGCAACTGCCCCTAAATAGTATCTTGAAAAGTTCAACTTGGACAGACTAGTCCTGAATGTTGCAGTTTAAAAGTCTAGAAGGCAGCAATTTTCATTTCAACACAACAGTGAGTTTCTTGTTTCATGGTTTGTTTTTTTTTTTCCAGTTTACATGAGAGGATACATCATTTTTTTCATTTCTTCAACTCTAAAGGCCTTACCTGGTCCTGCCTCTGTAACATTGTCAAGCAAATATCCCCAATCAACAAAAGCCCGTTAGAAATCGTGCAGTGAAGAAAGAAAAGAAGTACATGTGGGTCCCCTGACTTCCCCATTTTGAGACAAAAAGGTGTTTTTGCTTAACAAGGCAGTTCCAAGAGGCAGAGGAGGCCATGAACTCTGGGGCCCTTGGAGGACTGTTTGCTCTATTGTGCTTAGTCGTTCAGTCATGTCCAACTCTTTGCGACCCCATGGACTGTAGCCCATCAGGCTCCTCTGCCCATGGGAATTCTCCAGGCAAGAACACTGGATTGGATTGCCATGCCCTTCTCCGGGGGTTCTTCCCAACCCAGGAACCGAACCAGGGTCTCCTGCATTGCAGGCAGATTCTTTACCAGCTGAGCTATCAGGGAAGCCTGGGGGACAGTTTAGACTAAACAAATATGGCAGGGGTCACTTATGAAACTTTTTATGGTGCTTATTATCCAAGAGCATGTACATAGAGATTGGGAATGTGGATGCAGAAGTCTCGGTTCCATTCCTGGCTTTTTAAAACTTGATTCACTGTGTGGCACTGGGCAAGTTACCCAACCTCTCTGAGCCTCCTTGGTAAATTGTGGGTGATGGGTCTCAGCTCAGTGGACTGTTGAAGAGATTAGTTCGGTGATTCTATGAGACACTCAGCACAGTCCTCAACTCAGGATGGCTGTCGTCCTTATTTCAGTGATCATGTGAGAAGTAGGGGCAACAGGAAAGCACCGGGACCCTGATCCTTAAGGCGTGAAGGTAGGCGAGATGCCCTATGAGATCACTGTCAGCCCTGCCCACCTACAGAGGAACTTGGACACAAATGGCTGAGTCCATATCTGCAAGCCGAGGTGGTATGTGCTTACCCCCTTCCAGAGGACTGGCTGGGTCCTGGGGCTGCCTGGCCATGGGGAGCCAGTCTTGCTCCCTGTATGTGAGCTGGCAGTCCAGCCAAACACAGAGATGCTTAAGAGATGCAGGGAAATAGATGAGCAAGGAAGGCTGTAGAGAGGGCATCTCTGGCCGGACCTGGGTTTTTGGTCCTGCCTATAAAGCAAGCAGGTCTCTGCCTGTAGGCCTGGATTTGCATGTAGGGAAGAGAGTCTGCAAGGAGGTTTGTGAGAGGGGTTAGAAACACACAATAGATTGCAAAATCAGTCTCAAATTCTCCTTGCTGTGTCCTCATCCTTGCTTAGTGATGCTTAGCCCCTCCCATCCAGAAGTAGAGTCTGTTTCACCAGCCCTTGAATCTGGAGTGGCCACGTGACTTACTTTAGATAATAAGACATCCACAAAAGCCGGGGCCTCAGATGGGGCTCATCCACTGGAGCCGAATCCTCTTGCCGCTCTTGGGAGCCCTGCCACTGGGTGACAATGCCCTGGTCAGCCTGCCAGAATGTAAGATGCCCGTTGGACAGCCTGCTGACCAGCAGACTCACAGGCGAGGCTGGCTTGGATTATCAGCTTCTGGGCCTGAGAACTGACTGTAGACCCATGAGTGAGTCCAACAGAAACCTGCTGAGCCGGCCCCTGAATCCAGAATCTGACTGGCTGTTTGGAGCCTTCGCACTTGTTATGCTGGGTTATCACACAGGGCAGAGGGAGGGGAGCCTGGGACTCACACCCCAGGGGGAGGTTGGGGACAGCTGCTGGAGGGGCTGTTTCCACACAGAGCTCTGGGAAGTGCAGGGTCCCAGCAGTACCCACTGTGGGGCCCCGGGGAGAGAGTGTGACCATCGCCTCAGCTCTACCTGGAGCATCGTCTGGCTGCAGGGACCTCGGCACGCAGAGGTGGTCGCCCAGCGCCACATGGCTGCACCCCCACATGGCCCTGTGGCCGCACGAGGCAGCCTGGGCAGTGGTGGTGCAGACATGGGGACCCCGGTGGGGCTTCCTGAGGAATCGACTTAAAGCACAGGAAGTGGGAGGTCTCTGAGTTTCTGTAAGACTCTCTCTGAGGACCCCCCAGGAATGCCTAAAAGAGACTTTGAAGGGAGTTGGAGGGCTTCTGTCATAGAGATGGTACTGGAACCAATTAAATCCAAATGATTGAGTTGATGGAACTTCTTGTGAGCCAAAAACCAGTGAGCCCGGCCTGCGAACTTGGCCTGCACTGTCACACCCCAAAGCAAGGCCAATGTGGGGCGCATATAGCCTGGGGTTGTAGCTGGATAGCCTGGAGTGGGAGCTGAGAGGTGACAGTCAGTGGGGAGTTCACCCCTAGGTTAGCCTTGCTCGCGTGTGCATGCAAAGTGGCTTCAGTCACGTCTGACTCTTTGGAACCCTGTGGACTATAATCTGCAGCCCACCAGGCTCCTCTGTCCATGGGATTTTCCAGGCAAGAGTACTGAAGTGTGTTGCTGTGCCCTCCTCCAGGGGATCTTCCTAACCCAGGCATCGAACCCATGTCTCTTATGTCTCCTGTATTGGCAGGTGGGTTCTTTACCACTAGCACCACCTGGGAAGCCACAGGCTACCCTTGCTCAGACAGACCCAAACCTCTAGGGAGGCCAACCAGAGGACATGAGGCGAGCTCTGCTCTTTCCAAAGCAAAGCACCTTCTCACGTGGATGAAAACCAGCCTCCTGCTGCAGAGACGCCTGCCTGCGTCCAAGGCTCGGACGGTCCAAGCTGAACACCTGCCCCACTTCCAAGTGCTGGTCATTCTATCCAGAGTATCAGTCGAAAAGATTAATGGAGGGACTTTCCTGGTGGTCTAGTGGCTAAGATTCTGCACTCTCAATGCAAGGGGCCCTGGGTTCAATCCCTGGTCCAGGAACTAGATCCCACATGCTGCAACTAAGATCTCAAGTGCCTCAACTAAGACCTGGCACAGCCAAATAAATAAATAACATTTTAAAAAAAGAGACTAACAGATACCCAAGATGTTGCTTCCACTGTATTCGCAGTCTCAGACGGTGCATAGCCGATGTCAAGTTCACCGGCAGCTTCAGGAGCCGGCAGGGGTCTCACTCGCTTTCTCATCCTGCCTAGACGTTCTGTTCAAACTATCTTTGGGAAAATTACAATTTTATTTCCAGAGTTTGGAGATCAATATTTAGGACTTCAGGGAGAATTTACTGAAAATCATCTCACAGTGGAAACGCTGGAGGCAGGAGCTTCTGCGCATGCGGCCCCTCCCAGACCATGAATCCACTGGGAGGGCCAGCTGCCCGCCCAGCCTGGTGCCTCTGCCAGCTTCCTCCCAGGGAGACTGGGCGGTGACCAGGGCAGCAGGGCTGGTCAGGGGTGGGCAGCCAGGCCTTCTTTAAGGGGGCCTGAGAGGAGAAACGACCTAGCATCTACCCAGGACGCCACCTCTGCTTGGAGGAGAAAGTGAAAGTGTTAATTGCTCAGTCCTGTCTGACTCTGTGACTCCGTGGACTGTAGCCCACAAGGTTCCCCTGTCCATGGAATTCTCCAGACAAGAATACTGGAGTGGGTAGTCCATTTCCTTCTCCAGGGAATCTTCCCAACCCAGGGTTTGAACCCAGGTCTCCTGCATTGCAGGTGAATTCTTTACCATCTGAGCCATGAGGGAGGCCCAAACTAGACTGAGAAGAGCTCCCAGAATCTTTCCGGATGCCCTTTGAGCCCGTCTGCGGAACTGGCTGTAGGGAGAACCAGTTTTAGTTTTGGGTCTGGTACCGACAGCAGAGTCTGTCCCTTCTACCACCAAGGGCACTAGCTGTCTGAAGACTAAGACAACCCCCTTCTAAAGGGGTCCAAGTCCCCTGGGGAAGGCCCGTCCAGAACAGGACAGGCTCTAAGCTCTCTCAGTGTGGTTGTTGGGGTGGTGAAGGGAGGGGCAGACATGCAGCCCACCCCTCAGAGATCTGGATTTGGTGGGCTGAGGTGTGGCCCAGGCACATGGACTTTTAATCAGCACTCCAACTACTGGTGGTTTGTGGCCAACTTGGGGCTTATTGTGTGGATGGCGACCCAAGGCGGCTCAGCCTCTCTTGTGCCCTCAGGTCACATGCACTCCTATGCCGGGCCTGTTCACTGCCTCTCCAGGGATGAGGCATGGGCATTGGGCATTGGTCCTGAGCTCACCACCTCCATCATCCACACATTTATTTCCTCTCTTCCCCTTGGTGAGGGCCCTTTCATGCCTCACTTTCCCATGAGGCCCCCCCCTCCTGCCCTCCCATGGCCCAGTCAGAAAAGCACACTGGACTGGCCAAGGGACCCTTGGTGCCCATGGATCCCCTGTTCTTGTTGCCTAAAGAACCTGTAACCCATCAAGTGTTCTAAGGCTGTGGGAAAATAAATGGGCACATCTACTTCGGTGCTGTGTGCTGTGTTTAGTCAGTCAGTCGTGTTGATTCTTTAAGACCCCGTGGACTATAGCATGCCAGACTCCTCTATCCATGGGGATTCTCCAGGTAAAAATACTGGAGTGGGTTGCCATGACCTCCTCCAGGGGATCTTCCCAACCCAGGGATCGAACCCAGGTCTCCCACACTGCAGGCAGATTCTTTACCAGCTGAGCTACCAGGGAAGCCCCTTGCAAATAGTTATAATCCACCCCTCCCCGCCCGCCCCCAATTTAAAACAAAGCCTTCTGGGCTTCCCTGGTGGCTCAGTGGTAAAGAATCTCCCTGCCAATTCAGGAGACACAGGTTAGATCGTTAATCCAGGAAGACCCCACGTGCCATGGAGCACACCTACTGAGCCTGTGCTCTAGAGCCCAGGAACCACAACCACTGAAGCCCTCATGGCCTACAGCCCATGCTCCACAACTAGAGAAGCCACCGCGACGAGGAGCCCATGAACTGCACCCAAGAGTAGCCCCCGCTCTCTGCAACTAGGGAGAAGCCCATGCAGCAACAAAGATGCAACACAGTCAAAAATAAACAAATAAAATTTTAAAAATAAATAAAACAAAGCCTTCTGACCTATAGTCACAATTCTCATTATCTACCCTAAAGAAATTCTGCCTCATAAAAGGGAGAGAAGCCATAAGCCAGCAAGCTCGCTGAAGGATTATTTGTGATAGCGAACTAGAATCCGTCTGGCACATTCATCCACATGTGAACCCTCTCCTGCTCTCACGTTTGAGATGCGTTAAGAGGAATGTCCTAGATCTATAGGTATCGACTTGGCGAAATCTCAACTGCATTTTGTTGAGTGAAAAGTTGAAGAACAGTGCATCCTGTGTTATATCATTATGTTTACAAGCCTGTAAAACAATAGACAGTTCTACGAATTCACTGCAGACGTGTATTTATGTTGTAAAAGTGTTTAAGAAGTCTGCAATAAGATAAACTGGTGCTGTCTTCAGGGATGGCTGAAGGGGCTGTGAGGCGACTTGGAGGGACTGTGCCTCTATCCAATGGCCAAATTTTTTTTTAAGGAGAATATATTCAGCCATTTGTGTCATTAAAAGTAGTAGGGACTTCCCTGGAGGTCCAGTGGTTAAGACTTTGCCTTCCAATACAGAGGGTCCAGGTTTGATCCCTGGTTGGGGAGCTGGGATCCCACATACTTCGCAGCCAGAAAACCAAAACATAAAACAGAAGCAATATGTCACAAATTCAATAAAACCTTTCAAAAAAGGGGTCCACATTTTTAAAAATCGAATAAATAAATAACATCACTTTAAAAAAGAAAATCTCTATCTTAGTTGTACTCTGTGGAGTTCCTTTGAAAATTGGGGAGCTTGTTTTTAGGTCGGGCCACGGGTTCTGTTGGAGCTGCCCCAAACACCCTTGCAGCTCCTACCCTGGTCCAACCCCACCTCCCAGTTCCTGGGGCCCCAGTCGCACAGTCAGACTCTGTCTGGGAGGGGAGGTCAATGGTTGGTTTGTGTTTTGAAGGAAGAGGCCTGGTTATTAATATTATTGATGAGGATCACAGATAGCACTCCAGAGCAGTGCCAGAGGACAGCTGGAAAGTTGGGGCTATTGAACAGGGGGACGACCCTGGCTTACGGGAGCCCAGACCCTATATGACCAACCTCATGTCTCCACCCCCTGATGTCCCAACTCCCATCCCTATCTCTGCAGCTCTGCCTCTCCCCACTCCTGAACCCCGTTTCCCAACTTGCCAGCCCTAGAGCCCTGAGCCCTGACCCCCACCTCTACACACCCACCATGGCCTAATCCACAGTCCCCCCAACACCTGCTCCCCAGGCCCTCCTCCCTTCCCCTGACCCATCTCCCCACCCCTGACCTACTGGCTCTTCCCAGAGCAGCAACCCCCCTGTTGCCCCTTCTATGCCCTGGTGAGAAATGGGAGCCAGTCCATCCTTGATGGGGTGACTGCCAGGGAGAAAAATGTGGTGTTTCAGGCTTTAACTAATGAGGAAAGGACTGTTTCCCTTCTTCCTCCCCAGGATTTGCAAGACAGTGTTCAGCCCCCTCCTCCCTTCTGATTTCTGTCTCCTGTGTGGTTTCCATGGATTCAGAGATGGCTCCTAGCACCTGAGCCCACAGTGAGAGGGAGGGAAGTGAGGGAAGTGGTCCAGTCCGTGGAGGGTGGGGGTTTGGAGCTGCTCCGCAGGTCCCCCTGCCAGCCCCCCCTTTTCCCCAGAGACCTCAGAGGTTGGAGGGGCAGTGGGCTTCCAGAGGGCTTTCTGGGAACTCCCTGGGGACCTGACATATTTCATCCTCCTGGGTGGTCCCAGGGGGAAACATGCTCTACCCTGACTGATCTCAAAGCCAGCTCACGGAGGGACTGTCACCCTCAGCCAGCAAATGCCAGCAGTGACCAAGCAAGAGGGGATACCACGCAAACTGGCTGGTAAAGGTCGTGCTGTTGGTGAGAAGAGCAGGATAGTTTAGGGAAGGGGCCAAGGACACCGCTGTTACGTCTCTGTTCTGTTGGACCCAGGGGCCCAGGCAAGTTCACTTGGGTCCTGTGTGTCCAGGGCTTTGGTGCTGCTGCTGAATCCAGGCCACTGGAGAGAGGGCGAGAAAGTTCCACAGTGACCATCATCATCCACCAGGGAGTGTCCATCCTGCCCAGTTTAGCCCCTTCTGGAACAGGCAGAGCATTCTCCACCCCTCCCCGACCCTGCCAGGGCCCCTGGGCAGTCACTGGGGCTGCCCTGTGCCCCCACACCCTTTCGAGGGCTGCTGGGTGTGCAGGCCCCAAGCACAGCCTGGCCACTGTCCTGTCCAGGGTGCAGCTCAGGCAGAAAAGGTTCACAGAGGCTGCAGGAGAGCCGCCTCTCAGGGCCAGAGCAGGCAGCTGGGCAGGCTGGGAGGGGAGCAGTGCCCAAGGCAGCCCGCCATGGGTTCCTCCCCAGCCCAGGCCCCAGGAGGTTCTGAGAACAGCCTCACACTCTCCCAAGGACATCCTTTCAGCATACACTTGCTTAAATCCAGTTTTGTTGTTTCTATCTGGGAGCTCTGCCCAATACAAAGTTTGCCAGTGGGTGGGTGGTCTTCAGTGGGCAGGTAGATTCTTGGGGACCATCTGTGATCTTACGGACCACTACTACATGAGGCCCGGTGGTCCTCTTTTCTGGCTTCCCTGGAATCTCCCAGACAATCTTTAGAAGCTGCTAGGGTCTGCACTCTACTACACAACTGAATCAGAATTTCCAGGAATGGAGGTAGAACATTTGGGATTTTTGAAAATCTCTTTGTTGATTTTCCTGGCAGCCAGGATCAAGGAAACTTCCCCAGCACTGTTGGCAGGGACAGTGGGGTCCCACAAGAGGGAAGGCAAGGGTGGTTCCCAGGCAAGATCTTCTGTCTCCCAACCAATTTCATACCAGTTCTCCACTGACTCCCCACCCATCTACTCTGCTCCTGTCTCCTGAAGGCTGCCCATGGGCCCTGCTCTCTCATCCTCTTTGTCCCTCCACCACTCATTGCAAATTCTGTCTCCATCTTCACATTCAGCTTGGATGACTTAGGAAGCTGTTCATCTGAAACCTTAAAATGGAGTGCCCACCTCTGACCCAGCAACTCCATTTCTGGGTGTTCGTCCAGCAGAAACATGAGCATCTGTCAATTGGCAGACCTAGGCAAGACTGCTCATAGCTGCCCAGTCCAGAAAAGCCCCGAACTAGGACTACCCAAACACTCATCATTAGTAGCTTGGATAAATAAAGTGGTACACTCATGCAATGGAATCTACGCCACGGGAGGGATAAATCTCAGAAACATGATGGTGAGCAAGATCAACCTGACAGAAGAGCATGTGCTGTGTGATTCTTTGGCTGCTTTTCCATGACAACGGCAGAACTGAGTCATTGCAACAGAGCACGCGGGGATTCTTTGGCCCTTTTCAGAAAAAGTTTGCCAACTCGTGGTCTGTAAGATAGGGGGAATGGAAAAGAACAGGGATAGAAGCCAGAATTTTCAGTAGACATACTCTTTTGTATCACTTTGGGTTTTGCACCTTTTTTTTTTTTTAAGGCCAAAATGGAGTCACTTGTGCTAAGCCCCAACATCAACAAACTAAGACAATGCCTAACCTAATTGCAGTTTCAGCCTCTCCCAGGAAGGTGACCTTTGTCCAGTCAATCTGGAAGTACTTGCTCAGCACTCCTGAGATTGGGGTCCCCTCCCCGACAGGAGGAAGGTGACCTTGCCTAGAAATAACTTGCCCTTTGCTAGAATAGCTTCCTTGCCTGCCTCCTTCTGCCTATAAAAGTCTTCCATTTTGTGCAGCTCCTCGGAGCTCCTTTTTATCTGCTGGATAGGATGCTGCCCAGTGCATATTTCATTGAATTAAGCCAGTTAGATCTCCAAATTTACTTGGTAGAATTTTTCTTGTTTCAGAGAACTTAGGGAGGAATGTGTTACCTGTTCATAAGAATATATAAAAACGAAATCAGCGAAAAAGAAAAAAAGTTAAAAAAGACACTGGAAAAATGCATCTAAACTGTTGGAAGTCAAAATCGTGGTAACCTGTGGCTTGGAGAGACTTCTGAGGCTATAGAGGTAGGTTGGACTCATCTGGGTGGCTCCATGGGCACATTCATTTTGTGAAATTGCACAGAGCTGCACATTTAGGCAGTGTTCATTTTTCAGTCTGTATGTGATACTTGAATGAAAGTTTGCTATAATTAATCAGGCTGCCCTAGAAGAGGACATGAAGATGAGGGGGGAAATTATATTCCCTCTTCCTAAGGCAAGAAAGGAGAAGAAACCTAACCTCTGAAGTTCCTGTTTTAAAACCAGCTGAGCATTTACAACCTGCTGGAAATCTCTCCCTGTGAGCCCCCCAAACTGCCTTCTCCCCTGACACCTGGGCTGCCTGGAGCTCCAAGTAGAGGGCAAGCCTCAGCCTCGGGACCAGGAGAAGGGGACAGGAGGAGAGCCAGCCCAACCCGGTCCAGCCCCGGCTCTTTGTCCCTCCAGATCCACTGGGCATCTTTAAGCCTCATCTTACCCGGCTTCTTGGCATTTTAGGGAGCTGGGGATGACTCCCTCCTTCCTGAAACTCTCTCTTGCTTTGTCTCCCAGCTGCCCACCTTCTCCTGATTTCCTTCTGCCTCTCTTTGGCCCTTCTCCAACTGCTGAGACTCAAGCCATTCCTCAAAAAATGAAACCCCCCAGGATGCTATTGCAGGTCCTCCATCTCTAACTGCTGTCCACGTGCTGGCAACTATTGCAGCTTCATCCCAGGTCAGACTACCTTTGGCTCTATTTCTGTATCTCCCAACACCACTTATGTGGACAAGACAAACACCCTCACGCAGTCACTATTTGATGGCCTCTCTGCCCATCGTGATTCCCTATCTCAGTAGCCATGCAGCTAGCTGTCCACAAAAAAATCTGGTGTCACTTTGATCCTGAGTGACCTCAGCCTGCAGCAGCTTGAAGCTGGGCTTCAGTTCCTGGCCAGAGACTGAGGTCAGGTCTCAGTGGTGAGAGCACCACTGAGCACCAGTGGTCAGTGACAAGGCTTTGGCCCTTCAGCTTTGCAGAAAAAGAATGCCCACAAAGATGGAAAGTAGTGAAACAAGTAAAGTATTCTGTAGAAGGAAAAAAAGAATACAATACATGTGGATACATACATGGGCAGACTCAGAGGGAGAGTGCCTGAACTGCACGATTGTGGAAGTTTGAATTCCTTTTATGGGGCATTCCTTCCAGATCGCCTTTGGCCAATAATTTTGATCTGCCTGGTTCAAGGTTCATATCTGGTATATCTCAGGATCCTCCCATGTGTGCATACGCATCTCTTAGCCAAGATGAATTCTACTGAAGAGGGCTATGGGTAGAGCGTCTCTTAGCAACACTCTTCTTTTGACCTCCAAGGAGCCTTTCTGCGCATGTGTAGTCTGGAAGGTCTCCTGACTTTGAGAATGAGACATAGTGATCTTCTATCTGGGCAGGGCCCAGTCTTCTCTCTCAATTGTCCTGCTATTGATATTTTAGAGTTTCAGTCCACAGGGAATGCATCTCCAATCGCTTTACTCTGGGCAGAGGTGTGGGGAGGGGCATCTACCTCCTGCCTCAACCTCATCTTCACAGGCACATCCCAAGTCATCAAATGCTGCCTCCAAGTACCACTGGAATCCCTCCCCGCTCCCACGCCCACTGCCCTGGAGTGGGCAGGTTCCTCTTGGGAAGCAGTGACCAGGCTTCCTCTTCTTTCTCTGGGTCATTGCTAGAACCTTCAATGAGACTCTCCCAGTTTCTGCCCAGGGATCCTCTAAATAAAAGAGATCTGATCTCAACCCTCCTGGATGCTCACAGCTGTTCAATGGGGCACATTCCCCTTAGGATAAAGCAGTCAGGTCTCAAGCAGGGCTGCATCTTAGCATCACCTGGAGAGGGTTTAATGATGCTCTCTGATCCCACCTCCAGGCTTGGGACCCTGCATGTTGGTACTACTCCACCTGTCCCCTGTGGGCGGCCCAGGCCCCATCTTTCAAGGTCTCCACTCACCTCTCCTAATTCCACATTCCTGATTCACTGGCTCCTCTACTTCCAAGTCTCATGCATCACATATGCTGCTCCCCAGCCACCTTCCCTGCCGGTTCTGCCTTCACCATCTTCAGGTCCAGTCTGGACTTTCGTTCCTTCCCTGACAGCTCTGCTCCCTGTCTGCTCAGATGTCCTTCCTTCTAACCCACCCCACTCTCTCCAGAGGCCTGTTGACTTGTTTGTTTTCCCTCCATGCTGGGAGAATGGGACTCACATCTACTGCTACCTCCTTGACAAAGATTCTCTCTTTGACCAAACTCAGCCTCCTCTGAGTCCTCTTGTCCACCTTGGCCTGTAAGGAATGTGACTTCTTAGCATTAACAATCTCATGTACTTCCCACTCCAATGGGAGAGGATGAGAAAAAACCAGCTCAAGGCTGTATCCCTGGAACAGCCCAGCCCCTCCTCAAGTTCCTGCCTGAGAAAGAAAGCTCAAGACTGACAAATAAATTTACTGCCTGTTCCAGCCGATGGTGAGGATGGTGCCCGTGTCTCCTGGTCTCTGGGGGAGGATAAGAGCACACTTCCATAAGCTCCAGTGAGCAAACCCAGGGGCCTAATCACACTGGCCAGCTCCCGCCTGTTTTTTTGCAGTTTTTCACTTCCCTGATTCTTCCCCCGCCCCTGCTAGTTCCCCTTTCCTACTGCCTCATGCGTGCGTGCCTGCATGCTAAGTTGCTTCTGTTGTGTCCGACTCTTTGCAACACTATAGACTGTAGCCCACCAGCCTCCTCGGTCCAAGGGATTGTCTGGACAGGAATACTGGAGTGGGTTGCCATGCCCTCCTCCAGGGAATCTTCCTGACCCAGGGATCTAACCCATGTCTCTTACATCGCTTGCATTGGTAGGCGGGTTCTTTACCACTAGCGCCACCTGGGAAGCCCTCCCTACCCCTTCATCCTCCCTCTAAAACACCCCGTGGCCTCTACATGGAGGACGCAAGCTCAGTTTTTACACTGGAGTCCCTTTCTCCTACTGCAGCGGTTCCTGAAGATCTGGCTTTACTGCCTTTATCTACTGTCTGGATTTGCATTTCTTGGACATCCTCTAGAACTCACGCTTGAGTGGAAGGCAGGCAGGATGTGAGCAAGCTCATCCCCACCTCTATCAGAATGAAGCTCCTGCCGTTGACCAAGCCCACACAGGAGGACCTGGGCTGGCTGAGACCCTGCCCTCAGCTGGACTCCCCAGATGCATTGACTTGCTAGGTCTGCTGTAACATATTACCACACACTAGGTAGCTTAGAACAACAGAAATTTATTCTTTCATGGTTTGGAATCTAGAAGTTCAACATTGAGCTGTCTGCAGGGCTGGTTCCTTCCATAGTCTCTGAAAGGGGAGTGTCCCCTGCCTCTCTCGTAGCTGGAAGGCCTTGGCATCCCTTGGTTTTCCGCAGCCTTCTCCCTCTGGCTCTGTGTCTTCTCTTTTTCTGTCCTCATAAGATCATTCATCGTTGGGTTTATGATCTCATCTTGAGATCTTAAACAACATCCACAAAGATCATTATTCCAAATCAGGTCACATGCCAAGATTCCGGGTGGACATATCTCTGGGGGAACCACCACTACCTCTGGGCTCAACAGGTACCCACCTTTTTCCCTGGCACTCATGCTGTCATTTCCAGGATGATAAGACAGATCACGGGGAAGAGGGCCATCCAAGGAAGTCTCAGGAGAGTGGAAGGAACCTGAGAACCCCCTCCCAATTCAGGCTGACACACCCTCGTCTTTGTCAACTCCTCCCCAAAGATAAGCACTTGGCTCAGAGTCAGGAGGCCTGGATTCAAGGCCTGCCTCTGCCCCTCGACTTGCTGTGTGATCTCTGGCTAGCAAGTCCCCTCTCTGGGCAGAGACAATGCTCCAGCCCCTCTTGTAGCCTGGGTTCCAGGACTACAGCATCTCCTGTTTACATCTCAGAGAGCCTGGCATCCTGCACAGACCCCAGCCTAGGAAGGTATTGAATGAGTGGCTCTGTGTGCTTGGGGGTGGTCCATGCCTGAATTGGGCATGCAGCAGGCTTTGTGAAGCCCCTGAGCTTCCTAAATCATAGTGTCCCCATGGTGGCTGTGTGTAAATAGTTTCTCCCAGCATCAGTTGAGTTCCCTGCAGACAGTGAAGGCTGACACATGGTGACCAGGTGCAGAGCAGGATGCAGTCAGCCAGGCACCATGAGGAGTTCAGTTTCTCTGGTAACAAGGGTGGGACTGCTAGCCGTCATACCTGGGTCTCCTGAAAAGCCACACATGGGAGATGCTGTCCATATCAGTACATCAGGGGACTTGCCTTCAAAGGAGCCTGTAGGGCAGCAGGGACCCAGGAGCAAACAGGAGATTCATCCCTGATGTTTGCTTTGACCCCAGACCCATCCTAAAACATGCAGAGAGAACGAGAGAGCGCACACCTGTCCACCGCATCCCTACATGAGATAGGCAGCCTTTCCTTATGGAGGTGACGTCCCCCCGATACCCCATCAGTGGCTCTTGCTGGAGGACTCAGGATATGGTGCAGAGCTAGGACCAGAGGTGTATGACTAAGCCAGGGGGGCAAGGAGAGGACCAGTATTTCTCAGTTCCATCTCATTTCAGTCTCCTACTATATTGATGAAATAGGTACCATTATTATCCCCATTTTCTAGATGAAGAAACCGAGGCTCAGAGGCTAAGCAACTTGCCCAGATCACACAGTTCTTAAGCAAATAAAAAGTGAAAGTGTTAGTAACTCAGTCGTGTCCGACTTTTTGAGACATCACAGACTGCTGCCCACCCTCCAGGCTCCTCTGTCCGTGGGATTTTCCAAACAAGAATACTGGGGTGGGTTGCCATGCCCTCCTCCAGGGGATCTTCCCGACCCAGGGATCTAACCCAAATCTCCAGCATTGGAGACAGAGAGGGCAGGACTCAAACCCAGTGGGTCTGACTTCAGAGTCACTCTACTACCCTGCCCTCACCTCTGAGGCCAGGCCTGGGGCCCAGAGTGAGCCAAGAATGGAAAAATGAATACATCGCACTGGCTTATCAACCACACCAAAGTCTCTACCATTATATTCTCCAAATAATACTTTTAACCACAGCTGTGTTAGGACTGTGGGCTTGAAAGGGATATTTTTCTGCATTCCAAATGTTTGTTAGTATGCTTCTATTATCTTTATAGGATAATCCTCATTCAGAAGAGCTGGCGCAGAGGACAAGCCAGCCACTCACAGATTCTCTAGGCCCTGGAAAGTTGCACACCAGCACTGTGTTTCTCTGCCTTCACACAGAGCTGTTTTTAAACTACACCTTATATCATTCCCTTAGCTTCTCGCATTTTCTTAAGCCTGCTCTTCATGGACACTATCTGCTCTGCTGTTCACAACTGTCTCAAAGATTCAATTGACAAACTCTGGTTAGAAGCATAGCTGGGAGAAACACTCTCTAGATCAACCTGTGAGCTTCTGAGGAGCTCAGCCACGTCTGTTGGCACTCACATTCTTTCCACAGTGCCCAGTACAGTCCTGTACATTTACTAAGTGCTCACGTATTGTTCTGTGAAAAAAGGAACTGACTGACTTGCACAAGTGAGAAGTCCAAAGGGGCGCCTTGCCTCAGGTATAGCAGGATCTGGAGGTTCTAGCCAACTCATCAGGTGTCTACTCTCCCTCTTTTGGCTCTGCTTCCTTGTGTTATCAGTTTCATTCTCAGGCATGCTAACTTCCGTTAGCAGCCAACAGAACCACGAGTGTTTTCAAAATCACTTCCACATCCCAGCTTCTGATGACAGAGAAAGCTTCAGCCAATGAAGTCTCAAGGAAGACCCTGGTTGGCTGACTTGGGTCACATGCCCATCACTGAGCCAATCAGAGTGGCCTAGGGAATGAGGTACTCTCATTGGCCAGGTCTAGGTCAGGTCCCACCCCCTCAAGCCAGGGCCAGGAGTCAGCCTCACCCCACTCCAGAGCCCATCAAGGACAGGCTGTGTCATCAGAAGAGGATGCAGAAGGAAGTGTGCCGAGCAAACCTCTAGAAACCAATGCTGCGCCAGTCTCTAGACTGTCCCAACCCGGACTCTGGATTTTGCCCCCTCTAACCTACAGTTCCCCATTCTGATAAATGGGATACCCAGCAACTTCCCTGTCCTTAGAGCCAGAAAGTTACAGATTATTATTATTATAAGTTCTTTTCTCTCCCTTCCCCATGGGCCAATGGAAACTAAATGCATGTGGCTACTAAGCCCAGCGACCCAGCAGTCCAGCTTCAGCCAAGCAGCTGCTTGAACCCTAGGTCCTTCACAACCCTCACCATAGCTCTCAGAACCCTGGAACAAAGAAGGCATTATGCCCATTTCATGGATAAATACACTGAGGCCAAAATGAATTATGATGTCTCTCCTAAGGACTCATATGCAGCTGATGGCAGAACCAGGGCAGAGCCCAGGTCTGAGACCTTTTAGGAAATATACCCACTGTGGGACCATCCCCATGGTTTATGGCCCTGTGCCCAGCAGACCACCAGCACCAACAAGCCAGGCACCCCCATCCAACTCCCCTGCTGCAGCCAGCCAGGGTCCAGGGTCCAGGGCTTAGGGGTAGCAAGCATCCTCAGCAGGGGAGGGGTGGAGGCAAGCCTCCCGTGTGGACAGAGACCCTCTGGCCACTGCTGAGACAGCAGTGAAAACATCTTTCTTATACCAAATTGTTTGAACCTCCCACTTTAGAGATTCTTTTTTTTTTTTTTTCTGTCAAGGTGCACAGGCTTTTCATTGTAGTGTTGGGGGGCTTCTGTAGTTGTGGAGCATGGGTGCACAGACTCTAGAGTGAATGGGTTCATTAGTTGCAGCCAGGAGGCTTCTCTAGTGGCCCCAAGGCATGTGGGATCTTAATTCCCTAACCAGGGATGGAACCAGTGTCCCTGCCTTGGAAGGAGGATTCTTAACCACTGGACCACCAGGGAAGTCCCCTACTCCTGAGATTCTTAATAATTTTTATCTTTAAACTTGTGCTTTGTAAAGTGAAGTTCAAAGGGATAATGGAAATGTTTTGGGGCTCAGAGTCACCTCCTTCCACCACCTCCCACATCCCAGCCACCTAATCTGTGCCCTACCTGGCGACTGCTGTCACCCTCCACTCCTGGGGGTCTGAGCATAGGCAGGAGGCCAGATTAAGCTCTGAATTTCAGGGTGGGATGCTTGGTGCCCATAAGGATCTACATTCACCCCACAAGTTTCCTCATGCCCGAGGGACAGTAGCATTAAGTAGCAAATTTTAAAACCCTATGACAGGTGGCTAGAGAGATTGTGGAAGAGTAAGAAAGGTTTTTCCATGCTCTTTGAACAAGGGGCCCAGCGTTTTCATTCCCTACCAGGCCCTGCAATTATATAGCTGCCCTGCCTCCAGGAGCTGCTGATGGTGCTGGTTGCAGACTCTCCAGAACTCCATCCTGGGCTTCCTATTGGCCACACTGCGACCCCTTCCCCGAGACTTCCTCTAGGGGAGGATGGGGGCTTCCCTTCTGGGGCAACCTCACCCCCAGCTTCAGGGGACTGCTCTCAGCCCCCATCAGCCTCTCTGAGCTCACACCCTCCACTTTCCCCTCACCTCCACCCCCCACCTCCTTCCCATCCTCCCCAACCCTTCCCTGTTCCCTTTGCTTGATCTGTTCCTCTCAGCCTTTTCCTGGCTGGATCCTTGGACTCCCACTTCCAATGCTGCCTTTCAGGGCCCTCCTGAGCCCTTTCACATTTCCTCTTTAGCACATCTAGCTCTGAAGTTCCCTTCCTGTTGATTGATTATGTGTCTGTGTGGCCCTGACCCTCATGCTCCCTCCCACTCCCTGAGGTCAGGGATCTTTCCATTTGGTTCACTGAGGTGTCCCCAGAACAGTGTCAGACACACAGTAGGAACCCAGGAAATATTGGGAGAAGGTGAGGACAGAGATGTGGCTTAGCATCTGGGCTGTGGGTCTCCAGCTAAGGGGTGACTTAAAAGATGCTGGCCCAAGATCAAGCTGGACAGACCCCCACCGAATCTGGCTGAGCACAGCAGGGGGCTATGTGAGCTGACAGGACTCACTGCAAAACGCCCACCTCCTTCTGTAACCCACTCGGCAAGGTGGTAGCGAACACCAGCAGCCCAGAGAGAAAACCAGCGCTGTTTCAGCTTGAATGACGAGGGAGGAGGTGAGGTGTTGGACACACTCAATTATCACCCCAAACCCTATCATCGCTCATAATCTGCCGGAGATAAATCACAGGCAGGTAATTATTATGTCAGGCCAGGTAGCAGAGAGAAGTTTTAAAATAGCAGTCAAAGAACTTCCTGGTTAATTCAAATCCATCCTGACTCCCTCCAGGGGACAAAAATGCTTTGGCTGTAGAATTGACCAGGCGTAGAGAAATGGGATTGCTCCACGCAGAATGGGGACTCCTGGACTTAATGTTTCTCTCTGTCAAGTTTCAGAATAGCACACCTGTCAGGAGTCCTAAATCAATGATCACCCATTTGGAGTAAATCATACCGCCATGATGTCCTATTTCCTGGGTGTCAAACCCAGACTCTCTGGTCTGCTTGCCAGACTGCACCCACCTCCACACAGCCCAGGCCTCAGGACCCAGGCCTCCTCACTTAGTCTTGCCTCGGGTCCTTGGCCCCTGGGTGTCCCATACCAGCATGCTCGCCCCCATTCCAAGTGCCACCAAGGTCCAGCTCAAGTCACTTTGCCCCAGGGTATCTTGTACCCCAGGTGATTTTGAGGCCCATCCCAGGGTCTGTCTTAGGACCCTGTTGTCAAAAGACAACACTGGGTTTATCTGTCCCAGTACTGGGGCCAGCTCAAGGGCCTTCCTAGAGCTAGGTCTCCCCATTCTTTTTTTTTTTTTTTTAATATTTTTATTCATTTACTTATTTGACTGCACCAGGTCTTAGTAGAGGCATGTGGGCTCTTAGCTGAGGCATGAGAAATCCAGTTCCCTGACCAGGGACTGAACCCCGGCCCCCTGCATTGGGAGCATGGAGTCTTAGATACTGGACCACAGGGAGGTCCTAGGGTCTCCCCATTCTTGTAAACTTGAACAAAGCTGTCCTCTGGGGCTGGGTTCTCTGCCCAGCAGCTGAAACCCCTTTGGGCTAACTTAAGCCAGAGAAGTGGAGGAAGGGGTTGCTGGAAGGATGCTGGGCATGGGGAGGTCTCTTGGGGTGGCAAGGGGCAGGACACCCAGTCCATTATGAGCTGAGCAGACCCTGTCCTGGGCAGAGTAGCCTCAGGTGGGGCTGGATTCAGCCACTATCACCGGAATATAGATCCTGGGCTCTGGTTGACCCCACTGAGAACATTCAAGGGCTCCGGGTGGTGGTCAGGTAGTTTCTCAATCCGTCCGGGTGTAGATCCATTGCAATACCGTAGGCACTGCATCCCAGTGGCTCAGACAAAAACCCCAGGGTTAGTTCTAATGGTGTCTGACCATGTGGCCAGAGTCACACGAACAGCACGGGACACATCACAGAGGAACAGCATTCTGATGGGTTTGAGTCCTGGGTCACAAGCTGGTCCCATGTAGGGCACAGCTCCAGCCATTCAGGCTGAGAACACAGGAGGAGTCAAGACCCCTAGAGGAGGGAATGGGTGCTGGACAGCCCCACACCAATACCATGAAGGTGGTCCTCGGATCAAAGAGGGGGCAGAGCAAAATCAGGGTGACCCAAAGGCCTGAGTTCTAGGCTCCTCCTCCCCTGGGGCTGGTTGTGAACAGGGCACTCAGCTTCACCACCTCTGTTTCCCAGGAAAGAAGATCCACTTGGCCAGGCCTGAGTCCAGGGCATTGTTGCCAGGGCATGGCTGGCTGAGTACCAAGGACTTCCTAGAGAAAGTGCAGGACTTTGAGAGAGGAGAGATGTCCTGCCAGCAGCTGCTAAAATGTGAATGCTGCTACCATTGCAATCTGGGTCACCTTAACTTTTCTTACCCTAATTAATAGTTGCACACTTTTCCTTTTAATATCACTAGTATACAATGCAATTCCATGATGAAGGTTTATCTGAGCAGACAACTGCCCTTGTGGTGTATCCTCCCCTGACCTCTGGAGGCCAAAGCTAAGCCAAAGACAGGATTGTCGTTGTTTCCCTTCCCTTAGTGTAGTGGGAATCAAACCACCTGACTTTGTCACAGATTTCTAACTGGTCAAATCAAAATGCCTTTGGGGCTTCCCTGGTGGCCCAGTAGTAAAGAATCTACCTTTCAATGCAGGAGACACAGGTTCAATCTCTGATCCGGGAAGATCCCACACGCTGCAGAGCTCTAGAGCCCAGAAACTGCAACTATTGAGCCTACACGCCAGCAGCAGGAGGGGTGCTCTCACCTTCGAGCCCAACAGCTTCCCCCACCATTCTTTTTTTTTTTTCCCCCACCATTCTTGAACCATGTACCCAGCCAATTTCATTATGCGGTGGGCGAGCCTCCTCCCCCATCCTAATCTGGTCTCCCCTGGACCGCTAGTCACAGTGCTGGGTGTGGCCAGCAATGAGTGCCCCCTAACACGTGTTGGATGGAGGATCAGACAGCACAGTTGGGAGGAGGGACCATGGTTCTATGGCTAGGTTCATGAAGCCCCCTGGCCTGCCAGCTCCTGTTAGGAGATACACAGATTGGTCTTAAGTCAGGAAAGACATTCATCCCTGTGGTCAGCACCGTGGTGCCCAGGGGCCACGGGTCCTCAAGAAGAGGCGCATGTAGGGACCAGCCAGGAAATTCTCTCTTGGAGTCTCCAGCACAAGGGGCTGGAAGGATGGGCCACCTCCACCCCTAGCCTGGGGCTTCCCTGGTGGCTCAGAGGGTAAAGAATCCGCCTGCAATGCAGGAGACTAGAGTTTGATCCCTGGCTCAGGAAGATCCCCTGGAGGAGGGCATGGCAACCCACTCCGGTATTCTTGCCTGGAGGATTTCATGGATGGAGGAGCCTGGCAGGCTACAGTCCACAGAACCGCAAAGAGTCGGACGCGACTGAGTGACTAACACACACACACACACGCCCAGCCTGATCCTGGAGAACCCTGAGAAGAAAGGGACAGCCTGGGGGAAGGGAAGGCATTTGAAACTGCTGATGTGCTGAGAAGGGCAGCCCCGGGCAACGCTGACAGGGCTCTTGAGGGTTCATCTCCAGGGCCTCACCGAGGAGCTGGAGGCTAGCCCTTTATCCATGAGGTTTTTGGGGGGCAGTGAGTGTAGCATAGCCGCTTCATGACTTTGTGTTAGTTTCTGGTGTACACAGCTAAGTGAATCAGCTATGAAAAGTGAAGAAAGCGCAAGTGTTAGTTGCTCGGTTATCTCCAACTCTTTGAGACTCCATAGCCTGCAGCCTGCCAGGCTCCTCTGTCCATGGGATTCTCCAGGCAAGAACACTGGAATGCATTGCCATGCCCTTCTCCAGGGGATCTTCCCAACCCAGGGACTGATCCTGAGTCTCCCACATTGCAAGCAGACTCTTTATCATCTGAGCCACCAGCTATATGTTTACATATATTCCCTCTTTTTGGTATTTCCTGCCCACTGAGGTTACCACAGAGCACTGGGTAGAGTTCCCTGTGCTATAGAGTTGGTTCTCATTAGTTATCCATTTTATACACAGTAGTGTATGTAAACAAGGGTATTTCGCCAACACAATAAAATTGAAAACGGAAAGAAAACAAAACCCCCAAATTAGAAAGGAAGACAATATTCTCATTATTGGCAGACAATATGTTTATGTTTACTGAAAAGATCCAAGAATGTTAATTGCACAACAATTTGATCCACGGAGAAAGCCTGGAAAAGTGGACTGAGGGAGGGTACATGGAGGAAAACCATAGGTTTCCCAGTACCAGGGAATAGCTGCCTGGGAAATGAAATGGGAGGGGGGAAAAACAAGAGCCTCATTCACAACATCAATAAAGCCACAAAGTATATAAACTGAATAGGAAACACACAAGGCCCAGATGAAGAAAATCCTGAAACACTAAAAGGACAGACAACAGACACGCCTGGTTAGAGAGAAATGATCCTTGATCCTTTCTGGGATGGGAAAACTCGCTTTGTGACGATCTCAGTTCTCTCCAGATTCATCTGTGTTCCTACTACGATTTCCAATTTTAAAAATCCCCAACACATTTTCACGGACGTTTGAGAGGAAGAGGTTCAAGTTCATCAGACAGAGCAGGCAAGGCGGAGCTGAGGGGCTCGGCTCTCCCCACGCATCAGACACCTCTTCCCTGCCGCAGCCCAGCAGAAGCCGCACGGCCACACACACCAGTGTCGCCGTGGGACGGGAGTGCGCCGGCCCCGTGTCCGCAGGCCTTGATGCTGTTCCCTGGGTGGGTGACTCCGGTCAGATGGGGTCTCCCACTGTATGCGCTGAATCTGCAATATGCGGGTGAGAGTCTCCTGAGGGGAGAGGCGGTGCCCCCAGGGCTGGGGCTCCATGGCTGACCCCAGCTCACAGTCTCCGTCTGTGACGATGGCTGTGTGATGAGGTCTCCTCCATCTTGACCGGGTAGAAGGGGCTGGGTTGGGCTTTCCAGGGTCTCATGGCCGTGCCGATTCTCAGAGGAGAGGGACAGAGGAGAACAGGGTGGGGAGGACCGTGAGGCTTCAGGCCAAGGGCTGGCTGCCCACCTCTACCCTGGCCTCTCCTGTGGCTCCCGGGACGGGGGCAGAGCGTTGAGTCTCCCTGGTCAGCTGCTGCTTTTGCTGTGTGACCCTGGACCATTCTTCCCCTTGATGTCTCAGTTTCTCCATCTGTGATGTGTGTGTGGAGGGGTGGGGGTGCAGAGGGGGTGGCTGGATCTCAGGGCCTGGGCCTCTCCAACAGGGCTGCCTTTGGAGGCAGCAGGCGGAAATTGCTCTCTTGTAAAAGGGAAGCTGGGAGTCAGGCTGGCTGGGAGGGCTGGGAGGGCCAGACCAGAGCTGAAGGCCTAGGAGAGCCTGGGAGTGAGGTCCAGAGTGGGGCTAGTCCAGGCTCTGCAGGTCTCAGGCTGTAACAGAGGGACAGACAATCGGGCTGCCGGGTGGGGGTGTGGACCCGTAAATAGACCAGTGTCCTCTGCCCGGCGTGCAGCCTTCCTGCAGGGCTGAAGACCTTCCCTGTCTCGGTCCAGCAGTGGGAGTCTGGACCTTGAACAAGTGACCCAGGTACCCTCCATCCCAACTCCTCCCGGCCTGCAGAGCCCACGCTGGAATCGGGAACATTTTGCCGCAGGATTCATGGCAGGGGCAGGCAGGAACTTATGGCTTTCTTGTCTCAGAACTGAGGTTGCTCTCAGATTCATGGGAGCCATAAACCTGCGCCCTATTTCTGCTCTAATTGAGGCTATTTGTATTGTGACTAAAATAATCAGAGACAATTTTATTGGTATATTTAAAAAAATAATGACATCTCATATACTTAAGTTATGTAACTGCAGTGACAATTCAATGGGACTCCCTGGGGCCTTGGCGTGGACAGCCTGTGCTAGATGACGCTGTCCCGCCCCAGCATCCTGCACCTCCCAGAATAGAGAGCAGAGAGATGCTGACAGAAACAGGTCCCCAAGGCCTGGGTCACAGTCAGGGACCAAATAGTAAAGATCTAGGGGCTTCCCTGGTGGCTCAGTGGTAAAGAATCCTCCTGCCAATGCAGGACACGTGGGTTTGATCCCTGGGTTGGGAAGATCCCCTGGAGGAGGGCATGGCAACCCACTCCAGTATTCTTGCCTGGAGAATCCCCATAGAGAGACAAGCCTGGTCAGCTACAGTCCATGCAGTCACAAAAGAGTCAGGTATGACTTAGCAGTTAGATGGCAACAACAACAAATGCCAGCCCAGTGACCCCAGAACACCTTAGGAAATTGGAGAAGTGGGGCTTTCTGGAGCTGCCCAAACCTTAGTTCACCTCTGGCTTTCGTGGTGGGCTTTGCCACCCAGCCAGTCATCTGCCTTCTGGTCACTCATTCTTCTCTGGGGACTCCCCACCCTTCATTGTCCTGTTTCTGGATCAGCTGATGGCCCCTACCAATTCTTATTGTTGTTCAGTTGCCAAGTTGTGTCTAACTCTTCATGACCCCATGGACTGCGGCACGCCAGGCTTCCCTCACCATCTCCTGGAGTTTGCCCAAGTTCATGTCCATTGAAACGGTGATGCCAACTCTGGAGTGACCAGTCAGAGTGTCACACTCCCCAGCCACTGGGGTTGGTTCAGGGCCAAGCATGTGTCCATTCAGAGCCCTAGAGCTAGGGCTGTTCCCAGTCATTAGGAGGCAGGAGCCAGCACATCACACTTTTGTTTAAGCCTGTTTGAGCCAGGCTTTAGTCACTATGATCTAAAGAATTATAGCTGATGTGACTTCTATGAAGGCGGAGAGCAGTAGCACCCATCTCTCAGTTGTGTTGCAAGGACGCAGAGGGAAAAGCTTACACAGAACCAACCACAGCGCCCCCCTGATCAGTGGCTGTGGCTGTTGTCAGGAGATGCTTGCTTGTTCACCAATTTTTTGATATATATTTCAGGTATTTTTGTTTCTTCTAATATGTTATCTATCAGAAGTAACTTAAAGAAAAAAATGTAATTGGGCCCCATTATTGTCCCAGAGATGACTTTAAGAGAACACTGGTCAGGTGAATATCATTATTTCCCATTGTCAACCAGTAAATCGTTGCCGTTGATAAATAGGCAATCAGTGTTATGCCCGATGTCCGAATCCCCGAGGGGGAAGCGAGAAGGCCTCCAAGACAATGCAACTCGCAAAAAGGGAAGTTTATTGCTGACTCGAGTCAGGGCTCCTGCCGCATCCAACGCAGTGGTGCGGGGTCAGAGAGCCCCGAGCCCAAGCTGTTACACAAATTTATAGGGTGAGCATACGCCTTTGGTATCTGGTTTAAGCGGATAAAGCAATTTCATTGGTCAAAACTTTAGGGTGCGGGACTTTCCCGGGGGTTTCCGCCCCATTCCTAATTAGCAAACAGCAGTCAGTGTTAAGAGAAAGCTGATCCAGGTGGCCTGATAATCTTACCACCCAGAAGTAGGAAGGCCTACTCCTAATCTAAGCTGCCTGCCATGGCATTACTTCTGCTTGCCTCACATCAGTAATCAGGAAGACTCAAGCTATGTTACAGAATACAACATGCCTGTTCATAGATGGGGAAAAAGAATAGAAAATAACTTATGTGAGAAGAGAGAGCAGGGAGGGTCTAGGAGAAGACTTTGCAGCCCAGGAGGGGCCTGGGGTGTTACTGGGAAGCTCGTGGGTGGTAGGAGCAGCTTTCTCCTGGTGTGGAGGGCACACTCCCCTTCTCCATCAGGGCCCCTTCTGGGGGCGTCTAACACAACTGGTGGAGCTCATCCTGGGGCGCTGGGTCACAGGAGGCACCTGCTAGGCAACCTCTCCCCATTCCTCCTCAGCATCTTCCGAGTTTCAGCTGAGCGGATGGACCTCAGCATTCCCTCCACATCGCAAAGCCTGCAGACCCTGCATTGAGAACCCAGCAAGTCTGAGTGCCCACCAGCCCCACAACACCATCAGCCACTCTGGCCAAAAGTAGGTGTGAACCCCTCCCACCTGCTCTGAGCAAGTGTTCTCTCCTAAAGCAGCCTTCTGCCCCAGGAAGCCACATCTGTCCAAGTTGCTCACAGGCAGTGGGGGCCTAACCACCTTGCCCCAAGGAAGCCTTCTCTCCTTGCTGGATTCAGGCCCTGTCTTGGTCCTAAATGGCAGTGGGAGCTGCAGGGAAAGCCTCAGCGTCTACCTGGGGTGGGTTGGGAGACGCGATACTCTCCATTCCCAGGGCTTATCTGATGGGTCCACTGCTCAGAAAGGAAGGACCAAGAGAGATGCTGGGGCCAGAACATCCAGCTGACTCCTGGGGCTCCTGGCTCTCCAGATTGCCTGGTTCAGTGGACACACACTCACACCGGTACACAATACTGCACACACATATACTCTCACATGCCTCAGAGCCCTTGCTTTTCCTTTTGTTTTTTCCTTCTAGATACAGTTTCTGACTGATTTAATTGCAGTAAAATTCCCTGGTGGCTCAGATGGTAAAGAATCCACTTGCAGTGTAGGAGATCTGGGTCTCTGATCCCTGGGTCAAAAAGACCTCCTGGAGAAGGGCATAGCTACCCACTCCAGTATTCTGGCCTGGAGAATTCCATAGAGAGAGGAGCCTGGTGGGCTACAGTCCATAGGGTCCCAAAGAGTCAGACACGACTGAGCGACTAACACTTTCCCTTTCTCACTTCATATTGTGACAGTTTCACTTTCACACATAACATAAAATGTGTCATTTTAACCATTTTCCCCATTTTAACCATTTTTAAGGGTACGATTCAGTGGCACTCAGTGTTACATTCACCTTGTTGTGCCACCATCACCGCTATTTGTTTCCAGAACAGTCTCATCATCCCAAGTGGAAACTCTACATTATATAACAGCTCCCCATCTCCTTTCCCCCAGCACCTGGTAACCACTATTCTATTTTGTTTCTACTAATTTATCTATCCTGCTGCTGCTGCTAAGTCACTTCAGTCGTGTCTGACTCTGTGCGACCCCATAGACGGCAGCCCACCAGGCTCCCCGTCCCTGGGATTCTCCAGGCAAGAACACTGGAGTGGGTTGCCATTTCCTTCTCCAATGTATGAAAGCGAAAAGTGAAAGTGAAGTTGCTCAGTCATGTCTGACTCATAGCGAACCGATGGACTGCAGCCTAACAGGCTCCTCCGTCCGTGGGATTTTCCAGGCAAGAGTACTGGAGTGGGGTGCCATTGCCTTCTCCAATTTGTCTATCCTAGGAACCTCATATAAGTGCAATTGTACAATATTTGTTCTTTTGTGTCTAGCTTATTTCACTTAGTATACTGTTTTCAAGGTCCATCCATGTTGTAGTATGTGTCAGTACTTCATTCCTATTTATGGCTGAATAATATTCCATTATATGCATATACCATATTTTCTTTATCCATTTACCTGTTGATGGGCATGTGGGCTATTTCCACCCGTTGGCTATTGTGAAGAATACTGCTGTAAACACTGGTGTATAGATATCTGTGTGAGCCCGTTTTCAGTTCTTTTCCACTTGCTTTTTCTGTCTATACCAGAGGCTGGGCAGGGGCCTCTCTGTGCACCTCTGCAGTAGCCAAAAACCTCAGGTATGTGGGATATCAGCCCAGGAGACCCCCTCCTCCTGGATGACCAGACCATGTCCTCCTAGTCCTCAGGGTCTCTGGCCTCAAGGGTAGGTAGCATCCAGCATTCACTGGTCCTTGCGAACATGGGCCCCACCCACCCAGTGGGGCATTCTCTCCACCCACCCCCAGGAGGCTCACCAGAGGTCCCTGACTTCAAACATTCTTTTCTGTCATCAGCCCTCAGGTGGTTCAGATGGGTATGAAAATCCAGCCACCGTCACAGGCCCAGACATGAAAGTACAGCTGACACCAGGCCCAGCAGGACCTAAAATCTTTGCAGCCACAGGGCGGTGCCCAGACATGCCTCCAGGACTCAGTGTGAGTCTGATGGAGGCACCTTCTGCCCCTGGGTCTGGGTTATAGGCCTCCCCTTCTTTGGGTTCTAGAAGGCGCAGCCAGGCAATGGGTACACTCCTCTCTCCCCCAGCAATGACCTGGTAATTATCCCCCTACAGTGGTGGCCTAAGGGATTCCCAGCCACCTTCCCTTCCCTCCAGATCACACCCCACCAGCTACCACAAGACATCGTCCAGGCAGGTGGACCCACAGACACTTCCCATCACTGTCTGCACACCCCAAGGTATAATGCCCCACCCAAGGTACTGAGTAGGGTCCTTTCTGCCCACTCTTGTCACTGTGGATACAGGGCGAGAGTATGTCTGATCTCAGACCACAGTCAGCACCTGCCCGCCCACTCCCAGAAGACCTCCCCTCTCCACCCCAGTGCAGCCAGGTGGTGGGCTAGACTTTGGAAGGGATGGCCTTGTGTCTCCTGCCACAGTCTAGCCAGTTAATCTGCTCAGTGCTTCCCGGACTCCAGTGGGGTGATGATCAAGAAAGACAAGCGTGCCCTGGGGACTGGACAGGCCAAGAGCCCCTCATGGAGGAAGGCCCTTTTCCCTTGGCCTCCAGAGCAACAGGAGGCGTGGGTCAGGATGGTCAGCAGGCATCTGGTGGTGAGAAGGAGCTCGGTCTGCAGGAGTGTGGGTCCTGCTTTTAGACCCCTGATGTGAGCTACTCAGGGGGCTCTGGCAGGCATCATCCATGTCCCCTGCGACTGAGGGTGGGTGACACACACAGCCTGGAAGTCCCTGGAAGAGAGAGGGGGGAAGGGAGACCTTCAGAGAAGCCAGGGTACAGACTACTAGTTGAAGAAGTATAAGGGTGGGGCTCCTAGAGGGACAGACAGACAGCAAACTGTACTACCACCCCTGGCTCCCCCTTTTGGCCCCCATGAGAAATGAATAAGTCCATCCCAAAAAGGGCCCCAGGCAGACTCTGCTCCCAGGGTATCTTTGCTGATAGCCCTAAAGGCCCATTCCCGCATTCCACTCCTTGTTCAGAGGAGGAAATGGAGACCCAGAGGGAGGCAGAGCTGCTCTGGGTTCCACTGTGGGTGTCTAGAACCCAGGCCTGCAGACCCCTAGTCCTGCAATGGGCTCTACCAGTGACTAGAGGTGCCCCAAACTTCTGTGCCTTTCCACCCCTCTGTTGTCCTCATCTGCAAAATGGGGGCATGGGGTCAGAAGGTTGCAGATGCCCTTTCTGGCTTGGATACCTAGAGCTTTAGGCCCCAGCCCTCCAAGCCTCTGGGAAATCCAGAGTCCCCTCCCTTCCTGTGTTCTCACCACTTAGCACCTTTTTAAAAATCACCTCTGTCAATCACAAAAGTCATCCCCTCCTGGCCTGTTCACCTATTTCAAACAGCACAGAAGTTATAGGGTAGAAGCTAGAAGTGTCTCCTACCCCAGCCCATCTCCACCAGGAACCCCAAGGTCTGTGCAAATGCAAGCATGCCCTCAACTACCTCTCTAAGCCCTTCTTCCTGCAGAGTCAAGGAGGGGAGCCTGGAATGGGTGAGCTCGGGGAAAGCCCTGAGCCCAACCCAGCGATCCAGCACACCCCAGGCCCTGCCCACACCAGCCCCTCGCTGCACAGCCCTCTCCTCCCATGTCTGTCCCCTGTGCGGAGCCCAGGGACAGGGGCTCATTATCCCATCCTGTCTGCCTTGGATGCCGCAGAGTGACAGCTGTTCCATGTTTAATTACTGATGGGCTGCGGCTATGCCAACCCATGAATAAAATTACAGTTGTTCTGCAATGCAAATACCGCAGCGTTGGTCTGTGAGGTGCCTGTTTTGATTGGCTGGCTTTTTTAATGAGAAAAGTTTTATTACATTTTAAAGAACATTAGTAATGATGAAACTCGCACACCTAAAGATTTATATAGCGCTGCAAACAAGTAGCAGGGAGAAAGGATGTTATTTATAACTTCAAATACTGCTCCTGCTGTCTGATTGCATTGTTTTTGGGAACAGGGCATTTTTAGCTGATAATTGTTTTAATGATAAATGTGGAAACTCAAGAACCAAAATATCTGTAGTGTCTTTAAAAGGCAAAAACCTCAGCTAAGATCAGGGTGAGGTGACCTTACTTAGGGGAGAGTGGGGGGGCTTACCTAGTGGCTCACAGGTAAAGAATCCGCATGCAATGCAGGAAATGCAGGTTCAATCCCTGCGTTGGAAAGAGCCCCTGGAGGAGGAAATGGCAACCCACTCCAGTATTCTTGCCTGGAAAATCCCATGGACGGAGAAGCCTGGCGGGCTACAGTCCATGGGATCAGTAAGAGTTGGACACGACTGAATGATTTAGCAGAAGCAGCAGGGGAGCACATGAAGGAAAGGGAGCTTGACTTCACCGGGGCATGTGAGGATAAGAAGATGTTATGGGACTTCCCTTGTGGTCCAGTGGTTAAAAATCCATACTTGTAATGCAAGGGATGTAGTTTTGATCCCTGGTCAGGGAACTAAGATTCCATATGAGGCAGGGCGCAGCCAAAGAACAAAAAAGAAGATGACGTCTGGACATTGGGCTCTGTCAGAAGTTAGTCATTTGCCGGTGTCCGCTGGGCACAGGTTCAGCCTATGGAAGTGGGGACAGACTGACCTCCTTCTGTTGGAGCCACCACCAGGGAATATCTGTCCTCTGCTGTGGAGGAACATTTCCCTTCAGGGTGATCGATGTATCCGTGCTCTTTGTGACTAGAAATCTCATCTGAGCCACAGCTGGGTGATAATACAAAGTTCTGGGTCAAGGATCTGGATTCATACAGGTTTGAACACAGACCATCTGATTCTACTTCCCCTTTCACTTAGAGAATGGAGTTTCCTGGGGAAGGCAGGCATTTGGAGATGGATGAACCTGGGAGATGGCACTTCCCTCACTGAGTTTTCATGCAGATCCTTCCCCCTGGGCACACAGCTGAACTCCAAACAGTAGAGCAGAGAGGGAGGGTTCTGCAGCTGGCCCAGGTCCCTGTCTCACACAGAGCAGAACTGACTTCAACTTTGCATCCTTGGTGCCTTCATTTGTTGCTTCATTCTGCCAACATATATTTATTGAGGATTTGCCGTCAGCCAGGCTCTTGGCACATTCACACGAGGAAGATGGAGCCCACGCTTCCAAAAGGGATTCCTCGAGTATGGCAGAGAGCACGGAGCCGAGCCCCATGACAGTGTGAGCAGGACAGTCATGGAGATATGGATGCCCAGCTTAGGGACAGCAGAGGACAGGGGCCCGGCTCTGCCTGGTGGGGGCAGGGGGCATCAGAAAATGGGCCATCCAAGGCAACCTGGAGGGGTACATCAGAATCTGAAGCAGGCACCCACTCACAGCCTTGAGATCTGGGGAGGGAGGAGGATGTGGAGTCCCTGGAGGATGGGAGTTGGGGAGTGGGGGGGGTCCATGAGAGGGGCCGTTTGGGGTGAGGCAGGCATCAGGCTAAGGTGCCTGGGCTTGTTCCTGGGAGCACTTCTGCGGCTCAGAGCTGCGGTTCAGAGTGACCTGGAGATGGCTCCAATGGGGGAGGGGGCGGGGAGTTAGGGATCCTGGAGAGAGGGTGTTTTGCCAAAAGTAAACTTTTGTTTTAGGTGAGAAGGATTGGTTAACAAAAGAATCTACTTGTTACACACAAATAGTCAATTTCAATTTTTTTTTTATGAAAGATGATTTGACTTAGTTTCAATTATAGGGTCATTAAAAGAAAAGAAACCGTAGAAGTAACAGTGTATACATCACCAAATTGAGCCAACACCTACATCCAGACTTGAACAGCACTAGGAAGTCCCACAATAACAGCTACGTGGAGCCCAAATCAGGAAAGGGTCCAAGGCAGTGCCTCTACCCTACAGACAAGACTTCAAATTGCAGTTTTGGGGGCTCCCTCTTAAAATCCCAGGCGGCAAACAGATATCACCATCAGTTTGAATGCAAAACTGCAGCTCTGGTTTCTCTTTAACTTTTACAATGCTGTTTGTTTCACCTTGTGAGTGAACTTCTTAGACCCCTGGGGGTTGGCCAGATCTCCAACGGCTCAAGAATTCTAAGACCCACTTCCTTTCTCATCTAAAGTGCCACCTAACTTGCTAGTAACAATTGTTGTGCTTGTAGGCAGGCACGGAGCCCAGGCAGTGTCCAGGCGGGTCAGAAGCAGGTCAGAGGCTTGCTCTCCTGCTCTGAAACCTGAACAAGACTGCCTCCATTTTAATTTCCCTAACAGAGGGCCAGTGTGTGTGAAACGTAGTTAGCAGGCAGAACCAGTGTTTTCTATTCCCTTCTCTTGGAGGTCAAGTGTTCCCTGGTGTCTCAGACAGTAAAGAATCCGCCTGCAATGCAGGAGACCCGAGTCTGATCCCTGGATCAGGAAAATCCCCTGGAGAAGGGAATGGCTACCCACTCCAGTATTCTTGCCTGGAGAATCCCACGGACAGCGGAGCCTAGAGGGCTACAGGTTACAGTCCATGGGCTTGCAGAGAGTCAGACACAACGGAGCAACTAACACCTTCTTTTGGAGGTCAGCTGGGTTAGTGTGTCTGCTGTCGTCTCAGCCAAGGATCCCATCCTGGAATGAGAGGGCGGAGGAAGACAGGGAAGGAATCCCAAACCAGAGCCAGCATGTGTGTGCAAGCAGCCTGGTTCGTGTGCAGGTGCGTATCTGTGTGCTTGTCACTCGGTGTGTATGTGTGTGCACGTGTCTGTGCCGTGCAGGGTGCATGAGTGAAAATGTGTATGGGGTGCTTGCATCTGTGTAAGCCCATGCACATGTGTTGGTGTGTGAATCTCTCACGTGTGAGCATGCGAGCTTCTGAGTGTGCTCATGTGTACCATTGGGATTTGTGTGTGTAAATGTGTGTGTGTGCATGTGTGCACGAGTGTCCATCAGAGGATCCATGTCTAGACCAAACAGTTGTTTTTTTTTTTTTTTTTAAATAAATTCTGACACCGTGGATTTGACACAGTCTGACACCACCACCACCACTGGAGCTTCTCAAATGAATCTCGTGTGGCTCTGCACACTGCTCATACCCTTGGGGAGCTCATGTTGCTGAGGCCTCCTTGGTGAGAAGAAGAAAATGGAAAATGAAATAGCAGCACGGCCTCCTGGGACTGCTTAGGCCAGGCTTGAGAGGCTGTGGAGGGGTGAGAGAGCATCTAAAGACAGGTGCCCAGGGGCAGCCTCAGTGGCCCCATGGACAGGAAAGGTCCCCAGATGCCTGTGTGTTTGTGTATGTGCACACGGGTGTGTGTGGTCCTGGTGTGTGTGCAGGGTGTGTACGCACAAGTGTGTGTGCACATAGATAAGCATATTGGTGCCTGTATTTGTGTGTGCTCACAATCTGTTTCCTGATCCAGGGACTCTGGTCTGTCATGTCCAACTCTTTGAGAGCCCTTGGACTGTAGCCCTCCAGCCATTGGATTGTAGCCCGCCAGTCCCTGTCAGCCCTCCAGCCCTCCTCTGTCCCTGGTATTCTCCAGGCAAGAAAACTGGAGTGGGTTGCCATTCCCTTCTCAAGGAATCTTTCTGACCCAGGGATAGAACCCAGGTCTCCTGCATTGCAGGCAGATTCTTTACTGTTTGAGCCAGCAGGGAAGCCCCTTTGTTGATCACAGAGTTACCCAAAGTTGCATCCAAGGAGGGTGGGGGTGGGGGAGGGACGGGGTACATGTCTTTCCCTTCCCCCCCACCCCCATGCTGGCCCTCTGACCCGCCAGCCTCAGTGCTGTGTAGGGAACAGACTGAGCTAAGTGCTGGAGAGCCTGCCCAGCGGGTGGGGTGCAAGGCGTCCCCCAGCACCCCACCCCCAGGTTGCAGTGGGATGGGAACTCACTGCCTGCCCTAGAGGCCTGTTCTCTTCTTAAAGTCTTATTGGCGATTAGCTGATGGCAGAACCTCCAGGTTTAGGGTCATCACTAGGTTTAAGGACTCTCCCTTGGGCGGCCCTGTTTTACTTCCTTCCTTCAAGCTGAAGGAGGGGGAGGGGCTGGGAACTGGAAGGTGTAAGGGATTTGGTGATTGCGTGGAATCTGCCACTTTGGTGACAACAGTCAGCCTGTGACGCAGCAGCCTAGTGGGGCAGGCGATATTTGGGGAGGGGCGTCAGAGAGACACAAGTGTGACAGCTCGTCAGGCAGCTGGGCCAGAGGCAAAGGGGGAGGTAAGTGCCTGGGCAGGACTATCAGAGGGGGTCCATCTGCAGAGCACTTCTCCCCACAGGTGCCCTCTTTACGCATGATGGGTGCTGTGAGCTTAGCTCCTGGACCAGGAAACCAAAACTCAGGGAGGTTATGTAGCTGCCTGTGACCCGCACCAAGGTTAGCTGAGCCCACAACATCACCTCCTCCATGCAGTCCTCCTCTCCTGCCACTCCAGCCAGACAGCAGGGCGGGACCAAGACCTCAGGGTCCTGAGACCTTCCATCTCAAGGTCCAGAGATGGGGAAATATCCCGGGGCAGTGGCTGTGGTATCAGCTCATGCACAAGGTTTTTCTTTGATCTCAGGCCCAGGCCACACATCCTTGTTGGCAGAGTTGTCTGCATTTGTTAATTTTGCTCTGAGAGGAAGAAAGAAAAATCCTTTATTTTGAATCTCAGGAAAAGGGTGGAACTCTGGGCTTGCATTCCAGGATTCAGAGGCTCTGAGGGAAGAAGGGCCTAACTCTGGGCCCCAAAGAAGAGCCTAAATTACATTCAATATGGTTGTAAAGGGCTACAAAATTAGGTATAAATTAGTCCCTCAAAGTCATTATTGTGTGTGTACGTGCATATGGGCCGATCATGGACCACTGAGGGCTTCCCAGGTGATGCTAGTGGTAAAGAACCCATCTGCCAATGCAGGAGACATAAGAGACACAGTTTCGATCCCTGGGTCCGAAGATCCCCTGGAGGAGGGCAGGGCGACCCACTCCATTATTCTTACCTGGAGAATCCCTTGGACAGAGGAGCCTGGTGGGCTGCAATCCATAGAGTCGCAGAGAGTTGGACAGAACTGAAGCGACTTAGCACACATGCTTACATGTGCATGTATAACAAGTTAATATATACCTACATATATTTTAATATAATGTATGCATGTGCATATGCATATATATTTATGTATATATACACATATTTTTCATATATGTATAAAAATACATACACATGTATATGTGTGTTTATCCAGGTGTGTGTATAATGTGGGTGTGTGTGTATATAATTTATTATCCCTAGATGAGTCTGGGACAAGGTTATGAAATAAACAGCACAGTGGTCTTTTATTTCCCTTTGAAACAGGTATACTTATCCACTGATGTTCTTTAGTAAAAGCTTGAATTTGAGGTAAGAAGATAATCCCAACCTCAGGCCATCTGTATTCTGAAGACACACACCACACATCACGTAAACACAGAATGTGATTTCGGCATAACATAGTGATTTAACCCAAGGAGGTTGTGTTGGAACAGGACTCAGAGTGACGATTTTGATTATAATAAATAAGGCCTAAGCACCACTTATTGATCACCTCCACATGCCAGGCCCTCTTCTAAGTGCTTCACAGATATTGATTGTCTTAATTAATTCAAGTCATAGAACCAGAGGTAGGTTGCTGTTATTTTCCTGTCTTCAGATAAAGAAGCGGAGCTTTCTTTATCTCCACCTTTTCCCAGAGACATACCATCCACCTCATTATAAAACAAATTTCTTTGTCCCTTAGGAAAGTTTCACTGCAGTAATGATGATTCATTAAACTCTTTAGCCATTGACATGTGTGGTTAAAAAGCATCTAGACCACATCTTCGGCATGAGATGTGTGAAGGGCAAGTAAGGGAATGGCCTCAGCATTCCCTCCCTGAAATGAAAACATGCAAAAGAGAGAACAAAAATCAGGAAAAGTCAGGAAAGTCCTGCTGAAACTCAAGGAAAGCAGCAGCCACATTTTACAGTCTTCAGGGAGTTTCTACCAGGGGCTGGGCAGCTGAGGCCAGGGTGAGGTGGTGGTTTGATGTAGACCCACAGCCCTCTTTCCTGGGTATGGTAGGAAGCGAAAAGAAGTGTGGTGTTGGGACTTCCCTGGCGGTCCAGTGGTTAAGACTTGGTCTTCCAATGCAGGGCATGCAGGTTCGATCCCTTCTTGGGAAACTGAGACCCCACATGCCTCGCAGCCAAAAAACCAAAATATAGAACAGAAACAATATTGTAACAAATTCAATGAAGACTAAAAATGGTCCATATCAAAAAATCTTTTTAAAAATCCATTTAAAAAAAAGTGCTGTGTCAGGAAAGTAAGTAATGGAGATGATGATGAAGCATCACACACATTCTTTCCTCTCCAGGTGAGGCATGCCATGAACACACTCATGGGTGCAGTGGGGGCCCATGCCCAGCATGTCTCAAGGCCTTCAGAGGCCCCAGCCTCAGGGCCATGAGCACAATCCAGATTGCACGAAGAAGCAGCCCTGGGGTGCTCAAAGGTTTCTCTGACCTGGTCATCCACGAGTGTGGGAGAACTCCTTCCTGAACCCTCCAACTTGGAGGGGTACACAAGAGCCACAAGCCCTTTTTGTCCCAGGGACCACCAGCCAAGAGGAGACTGTGCTGAGCCTAGAAAGCCGGAGTCTTCACACCAGGCAGAACTCTGTGGTCAAGGCTCTTCTCCAACTGTCCCGTCACCCCGGCAGTGGGCTCAGTTGGCCCTCAGGGACCCTGCCCTGAGCATGAGGGATACACCACACTCACAAGATGGAGCACGCCCAAATTGGCAGGTAGAAATCCAGGTGTGAGAGTGAACTCAACCGTACAGCAAGCACCTGAAGAAAAGGTGAACAGAACAGAAAATCATATTTTTCATACTATCAAGGAAGATTAAAAAACATGAATTTTAAAGATACTTATTATGAGAAACAGATGAAGATTTTTTTTTTCAAAATGAAAATACTGACTCTGAAAACCAAGAGATAGAGAAAGAATGATAACAAACTATAATCAAAATGGGGCTGAAAGTTGGGCAAACTATCAAAGGACACAAACAGCACAGCAGCAGACTTTTTTTTGTCTTTTAAATTTTATTTAATTAATTAATTTTTAACTGAAGGATAATTGCTTTACAATATTGTGTTGGTTTCTGCCATACATCAACATGAATCAGCCATAGGTACGATGCCCCCTCCCTCTTGACCTCCCTCCCACCTCCCTCCCCACCCCACCCCTCTATCTAGGTTGTTACAGAGCCCTGGTTTGAGTTCCCTAAGCCAAACAGCAAATTCCCACTGGCTATCACTTTATTTATGGTAGTGTATCTGTTTCCATGCTACTCTCTCCATCTGTCCCACCCTCTCCTTCCCCCCACCTGCTGGGTCCATAAGTTTGTTCTCTATATCTGTGTCTCCATTGCTGCCCTGCAAATAGGTTCATCGGTACCATCTTTCTAGATTTCATGTGTGCGTGCATGCTAAGTTGCCTCAATTGTGTCCAACTCTTTGCAACCCTATGGACTGTAGCCCTCCGGGCCCCTCTGTCCATGGGATTCTCCAGGAGGTTGCCATGCCTTCCTCCAGGAGATCTTCCCGACCCAGGGATGGAACCCACATCTCGTATGTCTCCTGCACTGGCAGATGGGTTCTTTACTACTAGAGCCGCCTGGAAAGCCCCTAGATTCCATATACATGCATTAACATAGGCTATTTTTGTTCTCTTTCTGACTTACTTCACTATATATAATTGGCTCTCAGTTCCTGCAGCAGACTTTTAAAAGACATCAGAGACAGGAAAAGTCAGGAGAGAGCCTGTGGACGATTGACTCAGTAACACGGCGAGTTTGAGAGGCTTTTTCAGGATGTAGGGGAGAAAAAGAACAAGTGAAGTTGGAGGTAATCAGAGAAGACAACACCTTTGAAGACAGGGTATTGAAAATCCAGAAAGAGTAAGGGATTTGATGAAACACAGAACACAGTGAGCAGAAAAGAAAAAAACATACCAACATTAAATAGAGGGAAAGCTTGCTGATCTGAAGATGCACAGATGTAGATCTGTAGGTTGAAATGGTTCACTTCATACCAAGCAAAGCAAATGAGCATCAAAAGAGAGTTGGTGGGACTTCCCTGGTGGTCCAGTGATTAAGTATCTGCCTTGCAATGCAGGGGACGAAAGTTCAATCCCTGTTCCGGGAACTAAGATCCCACATGTTGCAGAGCAATGAAGCCCACGTGGCACCGCTAATGAGCCCTGCACTCCAGAGCCCATACGCCACAACTAGAGAGTCAGTGTGATACAGTGAAAGGTCCTGTGTGCTGCAACTAGGACCCGACACAGCCAAAGAAGCAAATTAATATTTTAAAGAAAGAACGAGAGCTGGAGAAATGATCTAATCTCCTGGATTCACGAAGAGTAAGTACCCACAAAGACACCAACACCGATCTGGCCATAACTTTTCTCCCTCCCCCACTACCACCCTGGCCTTCTTGAGTGGAGCCTTATCTTGAACTTTCAGTCTCTTTGCCTGCTTTCTGGGTGACCCCTCCCTGCCCCTGCTCTGAGTCCATCATCTCATTAATCCCAGGTGAGATATACTAGGGCTTTCCTGGTGGCTCAGACAGTGAAGAATCCACCTGCAATGCAGGAGACCGAGGTTCAATCCCTGGAACAGGAAGATTTCCTGGAGAAGGGAATGGCAACCCACTCCAGTACACTTGCCTGGAGACTTCCATGGACAGAGGAGCCTGGCGGGCTACAGTCCGTGGTGTCTCAGTGGCCCTGTTCTTAGGCTGCTCAGCTGCCCCAGAGAGTAGGAGGGTCCTTAGGGAATCAGAGGCTGGCAATGCCCACAAGTTTTCCCAGAAGGGTGGTTCCTATCTTCAAGTGGGGTTGAGATAGACAGAGGGGAGAGACCTATCCGCTTGCAAATTCAGGCCAATCAGTAAGATAAGCCCCAATCAGCAGAAGCTAAAAGATGATACTGTGAAAGTGCTGCACTCAATATGCCAGCAAATTTGAAAAACTCAGCAGTGGCCACAGGACTGGAAAAGGTCAGTTTCCACTCCTATCCCAAAGAAAAGCAATACCAAAGAATGCTCAAACTACTGCACAATTGCACTCATCTCACACACTAGTAAAGTAATGCTCAAAATTCTCCAAGCCAGGCTTCAACAATACGTGAACCGCGAAATACCAGATGTTCAAGCTGGTTTTAGAAAAGGCAGAGGAACGAGAGATCAAATTGCCAACATCCGCTGGGTCATCAAAAAAGCAAGAGCGTTCCAGAAAAACATCTATTTCTGCTTTATTGACTATGCCAAAGCCTTTGACTGTGTGGATCACAATAAATTGTGGGAAATTCTGAAAGAGATGGGAATACCAGAGCACCTCACGTGCCTCTTGAGAAATCTGTATGCAGGTCAGGAAGCAACAGTTAGAACTGGACATGGAACAACAGACTGGCTCCAAACAGGAAAAGGAGTACGTCAGGCTGTATATTGTCGCCCAGCTTATTTAATGCAGAGTACATCATGAGAAACGCTGGGTTGGATGAAGCACAAACTAGAATCAAGATTGCCGGGAGAAATATCAATAACCTCAGATATGCAGATGACACCACCCTTATGGCAGAAAGTGAAGAACTACAGAGCCTCTTGATGAAAGTGAAAGAGGAGAGTGAAAAAGTTGGCTTAAAGCTCAACATTCAGAAAACTAAGATCATGGCATCTGGTCCCATTACTTCATGGCAAATAGATGGGGAAACAGGGGAAACAGTGGCAGACTTTATTTTTGGGGGCTCCAAAATCACTGCAGATGGTGACTGCAGCCATGAAATTAAAAGACACTTACACCTTGGAAGAAAAGCTATGACCAACCTAGACAGCATATTAAAAAGCATAGACATTACTTTGCCAAGAAAGGTCCATCTAGTCAAGGCTATGGTTTTTCCAGTAGTCATGTATGGATGTGAGAGTTGGACTATAAAGAAAGCTGAGCACCAAAGAATTGATGCTTTTGAACTGTGGTGTTGGAGAAGACTCTTGAGAGTCCCTTGGACTGCAAGGAGATCCAACCAGTCCATCCTAAAGGAGATCAGTCCTGGGTGTCCATTTGAAGGACTGATGTTGAAGCTGAAACTCCAATACTTTGGCCACCTCATGCAAAGAACTGACTCATTTGAAAAGACTCTGATGCTGGGAAAGTTTGAAGGCGGGAGGAGAAGGGGACAACAGAGGATGAGATGGTTGGATGGCATCACCGACTCGATGGACATGGGTTTGGGTGGACTCCAGGAGTTGGTGATGGACAGGGAGACCTGGTATGCTGCCATCCATGAAATCGCAGAGTCGGGCACAACTGAATGACTGAACTGAACTGAAGCAGAAGCCACATAAGTATTGGGCCACATTTTAGACCAAATGGGTATCCTGCTTTCCTGAGCCAGGAAGACCCATTGAGAACATGTCCAGGCCAAGCTGAATGACACCTAGCAGGGCTGCCAAGTCCCTGACCGCACACCTACCCTGTGACCCAGGTAGAAACCAACTGGTCTCCTCTGCAACAACTGTTGCCCAGAAAGATGAGAAACATAATCAAAATCTCAGGTGTTTGTTCCCAATGGTCTTTCCAGCTGGAGAGCCTAAATATCACACAGGGTCTGAACGTGCTGCATTTATTAGTTTCACCATGGAGACGTCCAAGAAAATTGACCTTTTCAGCTTCAATAAAAACGGATTTTCCTGTAGGTCCTCTGACAGCAGCTGTGATCATGAGCGGGGCTGAAACTCAATATTAAACACCAAAGAACAGAAAAAGGAGGTGTCTTCTTTTAGCCTGTGAGGATATTGCTACCTGTTTGCAGTTAGATATGGGCAAGTGTGTGGGGGCCTGAGCCCTGCTCAGAGGAGAGGCTTCTTACTCCTTTTAAACCGTAAAGACTCAGGCACCCTCCTAGCATCAGTGAAAGTGAAAGTGTTATTGTTCACTCAGTCGTGTACAACTCTGTGTGATCCTGTGGACTATACATAGCCCACCAGGCTCCTCCGCCCATGGACTTCTCCAGGCAAGAATACTAGGGTGGGTAGCCAGGGATCGAACCCAGGTCTCCCACATTGCGGGCAGATTCTTTACCATCTGAACCACCAGGAAAGACCTGCTTATTCTACTTGAATGAACTTTTGCTGGTGGATGTTTATGAACAAATTTGGTAGGTATGTTCAAACTGAGTTTTTTTCTCAACTACATATTTATAGATATATGAATAGCATCAGAGGTGCCTGTTATTCATGCATTCAGTTCAAGGGCAGATTAGACTCAGAACAAAGGCACAGTAGCAGGCTGCTTTGGAATTCAGCAAGACTGTATACTGGCATGCTTAAGATTCAGCGTCCCCTCCTGTAACATTCCCAGGAATCCCCACTTTGACCCATCTTTCCCTAAATGCAACCTAGGGTTGACTATCTTGCCATTACTTGGCAGACAAACCCTTGCAAACTTCCTGTTCCACCATTTCTTCCGACCATGATAGTCAATACACAAAGGGACACAATGGCAGTCAAATAGTAACAGGACTTCCTTGCACTGGAACAAGGGGTTTAGCAGTAGCCAAACCCGGAGTGAGTTCCTATTAAAAGCCAGCAGCTTGGGACTTCCCTGGTGGTCCAGGGGTTAAGCACCTGCTTTCCAGTGCAGGAGATGAGGGTTAGATCCCTAGTTGGGGAACTGAGATCCCACATGCAGTAGGGCCACAACTACTGAATTCCCGAGCTCTTGAGCCCATGCATCACAACTAGAGAGTCCATGTGTTGCAACTACTGAGCCCAAGCACTCTGGAGCCCACATGCCACAACTAGAGAGAGGCCTGTGCACTGCAATGAAAGAGCCCATGTACCACAGCTAAAACCTGATGCAGTCACCTAAATAAGTAAATATTAAAAAAAAAACAAACATAAAACAGTGGCTTGACCTCAGGCATCTTCTCTTCCCCGTCCCAACTCTGCCACCATGAAAGTAAAGCAATTTTAAAAGATATGAACCAAGAAGGACAAAGACAAACGAGGGAAGAGTAGCAGTGAAGGGGTTTCAATAAACTTTGGAGGGCAGAAAGTAGATGGAGGAGTGCATTCTGATTGAGCAGAGCAAGTAATATCACTGGAGGTACACTGGAGCAGGGCATTGGTGAGCATGAGCCCATTAGCCATAGAATGCCCAGGCATAATAGTGGAGGGGTGAGTTCTAGAAGCTGGGGCTGGGAGGTTACGGTGATTAAAAACAGGGAGGGGTGGGTAGTGTCATTGAAGATGGTAGGGTAGAAAGCTACAGGAATCTGTTCCTCCATCCAAACAACTGTTGAGTCAGTTGGAGTGGTCTGAAGTAATCATTTTGGAACTCTGAAATCTGATTGAACATGCAGTTTCCAGGGGAGAGCTTGATGAAGAGTCTGGTAAATTTTGGTGGTGGTTGTTATTGTTCACTTGCTTAGTTGTGTCTGACTCTTTGCAACCGCATGGACCGCAGCACACCAGGCTTCCTTGACCTTCACTATTGCCTGGAGTTTATTCAAACTCATGTCCATTGAGGCAGAGAGGCCATCCAACCATCTCATCCTCTGTCGCCCCCTTCTCCTCCTGCTGTCAATCTTTCCCAGCATCAGGGTCTTTTCCAAAGAGTCGGCTCTTCACATCCAGTGGCCAAAGTATTAGAGCTTCAGCTTCAGCATCAGTCCTTCCAATGAATACTTAGGGCTGATTGCCTTTTGGATTGACTGGTTTGATCTCGCTACAGTCCAAGGATCCTCAACTCAACAGTTTTCTCCAACACCATAGTTCTAAAGCACCAATTCTTCAGCACTCAGCCTTCTTTATGGTTCAACTCTCACATCTGCATATGACTACTGGAAAAACCATAACTTTGACTAGATGTACCTTTGTCAGCAAAGAATGTCTCTGCTTTTTAATATGCTGTCTAGGTTTGTCATAGATTTATTTCCAAGAAGCAAATGTCTTAATTTCATGGCTGCAATCACAGTCTGCAGTGATTTTGGAGCCCCCCAAAATAAAGTCTGTTACTGTTTCCATTGTTTCCCCATCTATTTCTATGAAGTGACGGAACCAGATGCCATGATCTTAGTTTTCTGAATGTTGAGCTTTAAGCCAACTTTTTCACTCTCCTCTTTACCTTCATCAAGAGGCTCTTTAGTTCCTCTTCACTTTCTATCATTTGGTTGGTATCATCTGCATATCTGAGATTTCTGCTATTTCTCCCGGCAATCTTGATTCCAGCTTATGCTGCATCCAACTGGCATTTCGCCTGATGTACTCTACATATAAGTTAAATAAGCAGGGTGACAATATACAGCCTTGATGTACTCCTTTCCCAATTTGGAGCCAGTCTGTTGTTCCATGTCCAGTTCTAACTGTTGCTTCTTGACCTGCATACAGGTTTCTCAGGAGGCAGGTCAGGTGGTCTGGTATTCCCATCTCTTTAAGAATTTTCAACAGTTTGTTGTGATCCAAACAGTCAAAGGCTTTAGTATAGTCAGTGAAGCAGAAGCATATGTTTTTCTGAAATTCTCTTGCTTTTTCTATGACCCAACTGATGTTGGCAATTTGATCTCTGTTTCCTCTGCCTTTTCTAAATCCAGCTTGTACATCTGGAAATCCTCAATTTTGATAAATTCTCACATTTTACAGAGTACTGACCATTCTCCAGCCACCAGCTCCTTGGCGGGCAGTCATGGGGATGGCAGCCCTTATTATGACTTGCTGGTGTCAGAGTGGGCAATCAGAACCTTTTCCTCCAAAAACAAAGTCATGTATTTTGATTGCTGAACACTGTTTTCAATCACTGAGGGGCTGGCACAGAGGCCAGTCATTGTCTGAAGCCCCATGAACTAAAGCAGCCTCCCCACCATGAGGGAATTTAGAGAATCCAGCACTCCCTCTCCCAGACATTTAAGAGAATCTTTGTCGAGTCACTGAATAATCACAGAGACTATGGAATAGAAATTTCAGTGATCACACACAGTAAAGAATATACACTTTGCATAAATAGTTTAGAAAAAAATTTAAAAATTAGATGGTCCCAGCCCTTAATATGCAAAAGTCAGCAATTCCTGAAGAGTGGGAGAATCTGAATACCAGAATTACCACAACATAATATTCAGAATGTCTGGTTCTCAACAGCTACAACAAAGTTAACAAAATAAACAGGGAAGTGATGCCTATTCACAGGATAAAAAAGAGTTTGATAGAAACTATCCCTGAAGAAGACCAAACATAGGAATTATTAGTCAAAGACATAAAGTCAACTGTCTTTAATATATTCAAATGAACTAAAGGAAACCATGAACAAAGAACTAAAGGAAATATGGAAAATCATGTCTCAAAAATAAGAATTTCAATAAAGAGAGGCTATAAATAGGAATCAAATAGAAAATTTCAAGCTGAAAATACAGTAATTCTGAAATAAAATCTCACAGGAGGGGTTCAACAGAAGATTTGAATAGGCAGAAGAAAGGATCCGCAAACTTGAAGATAAGATGATTGAAATTATTCACTCTGAGGAGCAGAAAGAAAAAAGAATGAAGGAAAATGAACAGACTGAGGAACCTATGGAATACCATCAATATAAGAATATGTGCATCATAAGAAATACAGAAGAAGAGAGAGAGAGAGGTAATAAAATATTTGAATAAATAATGGTGAAAATGTCCCAAATGTGATGAAAAACATCATACAAACATCCAGAAAGTTTAACTAACTCCACGTAGGATAAACTCAAAGAGAGCTATACCAATTTATATACAAATTGCTGAAACCAAAGATAAAGAGAATTTTTGAAAGCAATAAGAGAGAACCAACTGGTCACATACAAGCTGCTGCTGCTGCTAAGTCGCTTTAGTCATGCCCTACTCTGTGCGACCCCATAGACGGCAGCCCACCAGGCTCCCCTGTCCCTGGGATTCTCCAGGCAAGAACACTGGAGTGCGTTGCCGTTTCCTTCTCCAAGACATGAAAGTGAAAAGTGAAAGCGAAGTCGCTCAGTCGTGTCCAACTCTTAGCGACCCCATGGACTGCAGCCTACCAGGCTCCTCCGTCCATGGGATTTTCCAGGCAAGAGTACTGGAGTGGGTTGCCGTTGCCTTCTCCATTCGTCTGTTGGTGGACATCTAGGTTGCTTCCATGTCCTAGCTATTATAAAAAGTGCTGCAACAATGAACACTGGGATACATGCATCTCTTTCAATTACGGTTTTCTCAGGGTTTATACCCAGTAGTGGGATTGTTGGGTCATGCATGCATGAGTGTGCAACCCTATGGACTGTGACCCACCAGGCTCCTCTGTCCATGGGATTCTCCAGGCAAGAATACTGGAGTGGATTGCCATGCCATCCTCCAGAGGATCTTCCCGACCCAGGGATCAAACCTGCATCTCTTACCTCTCTTGCATTGGCAGGCAGGTTCTTTACCACTAGTGCCACCTCGGAAGCCCTTGTTGGGTCATATGGTAGTTCTATTCCTAGATTTTAAGGGATCTAGGTTTGATTGGGAAAAGAGTGAAAGCTGCTTCTAGAGTGATTGCTTTACAGCAGATTGGAAGAAGAAGGAGAAATTTTCATGAAACGCATCCTCAGGAGTGAGACAGAATGTGTTAGAGCAGAGGTTCCTAGATTTTTTTTGGTTAATGGTGTCCTTGTCTTGGTAAATTTTTCTTGATACTCCTAGTTTAAAAGAGATACCTAACTGTTCTGCCTATTAAACAGTTAGATCTGAACAACTTGATCAATATTCATGTCTTAACAACCTAGTATCCTTTTGAAAAACAAGTACACATAAATTGAAATGAAAATATTTGACTTTCATTCTTTAATAATAACAAGTACTTCCTAATGAGACGTGTGTACCTGTTGAACACTGCGTAGCTGCTCAAACTTTTGAATTTGATTATACACCTCCACCCTCATTTTCTGCTTCACATTGATAGTTATCCAGTACTTGCATATCATCACAGTAAATGCTGAAAACCCAGCTTTGCAAAAATGTGACATCAGTTGAAGAAATGTAGCTCACAGTAACATTTAAACAGTAAACTGCCTTATGCTGGTAGGTTGTGACAGCTCACAAATGTTGACTATAAGTGAATTTCTCTCAGAAATTTAGGATATTCTTGGGCCTTTTGTATGTTCATGCAATGTCCTGGTGTGTCCTTCAGGAATTGTGATAATAGCATGTATCAAAATGCTACTATCAAAATACTATTTCCCACCAGGGAAACTCTACTATCACCAGGGCTTCCTTGGTGGCTCAGAAGAATCTGCCTGCAATGCAGGAAACCTGGGTTCAGTCCCTGGGTTGGGAAGATCCCTTGGAGAAGGGAACAGCTACCCACTCCAGTATTCTGGCCTGGAGAGTTCCATGGACAGAGGAGCTTGGTGGGGTCACAAAGAGTCGGACACGACTGAGTGACTTTCACTTTCACTTTTTATGTATCAAAAATTATTATAATAGACTGTCACAGAGATTTCAAAACACAGGAAAAAAATTAATGATATATATATGTTGATAACCAGGCAAATAAAAAGAAGCAATTAACAACTCTAGAGGGGAAAAATAAACAAGGTTGGATAAGAAGGGAGATGAGTTGATGATATACTCTTGACTCAACAATAGACAAGGGACTTCTCTAGCAGCCCAGTGGCTAAGACTCCGAGCTCCCAGTTCGGGGGACCCAGGTTCCATCTCTGGCCAGGGAACTAGATCCTACTTGTCGCAACTAAGAGTTCACATGACACAACTAAAAGATACCATGTGATGCAACTAAGACCTGCCACAGCCAGGTACATTTTGAAAAATTAAAAAAGACAATAGGCAGTATCTGCATGGTCATAATAACATAAACACTGCCTGTAACTGTAACCAGAAGTGTGATAGGGGATAGTGGAGGAGAAGTAGGGGGAGGATGCCCTAGGAAAGTAGGGGCTCATTCCCCAGGCAGGAGATCAAAGCAGAACAACAGAAGCCATTGAATGAAGAGGGGGCTGTGGTTGTGAATGAGGACTGGAAACATGAAGGGGAATATCTGAGGGAGCAGGTCCAGAAGGTAAAAGTGTTGACTCTGGGAACAAGACTGGGAGATAAGGAAGTATTTTTCCTTATATAAATCTTCTGGTCATATTTGACTTTTTGAACTATGTGCCTGTATTGCTTTAATAACAACGTGAAAAAATTAACCAAAACAATATTAAAACCCAACAAATATAAACCCAGATACCCCTTATGATCTAAATAATATTTCACATGCGACAGGAAGTCTAAGAATTCTCCTGAGATTTCTCTGCAAAGCTGAGCCTGAGAGTGGGGGTGAATTATATTCTCATGTTGCTTCTGGCTCCAGCTGCCGCTTCTGCTGAACTCTTATCCTCTGCTCTCGATTATGCCGCTGGGATTCAGTCATCACGGCCCACCTTCCCCAACCTCTCCAAATCAACTAAGAAGGCAAGCTGAGATCTGCAAGCTTGTGGACCTGGGAGGAGGCGCTGCTCGTTAGACACACCCTGTGTCCATCTCAGGCCTGGGCTCCTGGCTTCTGGTCCCTGACTCTCGCCTCCATCCCAGGGGTGGCTGTTCCCAGGATTCCCAGCTCTTCTTCCTGCAGCTGGCTCCTGGCCCACCATGGCATAAGTGTACACACACACACACACACACACACCCCTGAGGGTCACTTGGGCAGAACAAAGAGCCGACCCTCTGAGAAGAACAGTGGAGGCCCTGGGATGATCATCTTTCCCTCACTAGGCTCCTTCTTCCCGGAAGAGAGCACAGGTTTCAAGTAGCAATTTTTCCCTCCACGGCACATGATATCCACCCCCTACCTTGATAAGTGAAGAAAAACAGCAGCTGTGGGTTGTGACCGACTCACAGTGGTCTACGGATGTGATGGTAACGAAGCTCTTTCCTGACAGCCAGCAAGGCACACAGCCTGTGTGCCTGTGTGCGGGGAGATGTGCCATGTGGTCTGGCCACCGTGTACCTTAGCAGAACACTGAGATGAATAATGAATGTACTGATGCGCAGATTTCAGTTCTGGTTATCCCAAATAGCTCACTCTGTAGGCTTCTGGTGGGAAGCCCGTGGTCAAGTGCTTGAGTGTAAGGGCTGGTGCCTCACTCACCCAGAACAGCTGAGTCAGGATTCTGGATCCCTCTGCTGCTCCTGTAGAGAGGGTCTCCTTCGCACATTGGGCCCAGGACCCCAGTTTGAAGAAGCTTCCTCTGTCTCCCTGAAGCAGAGTTCTAAGCTCGTGGAAGGCGGTGCATCTGCATTTTTCTCCATCTCCCTGGCAGCCCTGGATGAGCACCTCGAGTCCAGTCCCCCTTTGTACGATGGCCAGGACCCCTGGGCTCCCCGAGGACACGGTCTATACAGAGGTTCAGAGAGGTGCTGCCTGGCTGGCCGTCCTCTGGCCCTCCCAGGGGGCTGGCCCACCGGTGAAGCTGCAGGTCCCGCTTCTCCTGCAGGGGGAGCTAGTAGGGCTCCTGAGGACTAGGCTGCTGCTGCTGCTGAGTCACTGCAGTCGTGTCTGACTCTGTGCGACCCCAAGGACGGCAGCCCACCAGGCTCCCCTGTCCCTGGAACTCTCCAGGCAAGAACACTGGAGTGGGTTGCCATTTCCTTCTCCAAAGCATGAAAGTGAAAAGTGAAAGTGAGGACGCTAAATCGTGTCCCACTTTTAGCGACCCGATGGACTGTAACCTACCAGGCTCCTCCGTCCATGGGATTTTCCAGGCAAGAGTACTGGAGTGGGGTGCCATAGTCTGTGTTAAAGGGGTTCTATGCTCCTGGCTGGCCCTGCATCTTTGGGCTGCACACTCATGTGACCCGTATTTAAGTGGTCCTCTCCACTCTGCTCTGGGGGGCTGCATGAAGAGGGCAGTGGCGGATGCAAGGGACACGTCCAGCTTCCAGGACAAGGACAAACTTCCAGTGCTGGAGCATCCCAGATAGAGTGTGCATAGAGGCCACTTCAGTGACTTCTGGCCTGGCCACATCAGCCTCCCCTCCAGCCCTTCCCTTTGGATTCCAGAGGATGAGGTCCAGGACCATAGAAGGGGACAGAGGTCAGCACGCCCTGGACTGCTAGAGCCCTTTCTTGGGCTTGATGGGCCTGCATTCCCCCATATGGTCACCCACCTCCGTCAGCATCATGTTCCTGGGACCCATCCTCTGGAAACCACATCTCAGGGCTTTTGGCTTCTTTAGGATCTGCCTGCCCCACCTCCCCACCTCTCCCACCCCCAGCTGAGCAGACATAGTCTGCTCCACTTGTCCAGACTTCCCTAAACGAGGCCCTGAAGGACACCGGAAACAGTTTTCTCTTTAGGAAGAATCTTTGCCCCACCAACCCCGCACCCATCCCCTCCTCACCAGGGTCTGCTTCCAGAAAACCCAGCTGCCAGGAACCACATTCCAAATGGGGGCTGGAAGCCACTGAGGATGAAATGTCGAAGTACTGTCTCATCCACACCTTGAACATTCTCCCTGGAGCAAGTCTGTCTTGCAGCCATCATCAGAAACCTGGGGCATATGGGCCGGTGTTTTGCCCTCCCAGTCTTTCCATTGGGCGTGCCCTGAGCAGGGTCACTAATGCTCTCCTGAGCTGGTTGCAATGAGGCTGTTTCCTTCCATTTCTCAGAAAGCCCCCTGCCCCAGCTCCTAAGTCCAGGGAACCGTTTGGCTTGGGACCTGGGGTGACCTGGGCTTGCACCCCAAATGTACCAGCTCTTACTGCCTGAGGTGCCACTTCTGCATTCCCGCCAAGTACAGGGTGGTGGGGCGGGGGGGGGGAGGCGTGAAACACACTGTCCTGAAATGTACTGAGCTGATGAAAACCTTCAGTGTCTGTGAGGCAGAAAATCTTGCACAAGTGACCCTGGTTCTCGCTGGCCTCCGCACCACTGCAGGGCCTCGATCAATACCAGTGTGAGCAAGCTCTGGCCTGAGTTGTTAGTTGTCCTAACTGGTTTGGGGCATAATCCATAATGTTTGGCTCCTGGTGCCTGGCCCCTCACAAGCTCTGGAGCGGGGGGGCTGGCAAGGAGTGGGGCATCCGGTCAGGGTGGGGGCACAGAGTCCTGGCAACGGTCCTGGGAGACCAAAGAGGGGGCACCGGGGTTGAGCTGGCTGACAGCCCCTCCAGCTAAGAGCCTGGCTGCCCCCGGTGTGGGGGCGCACAAACCCCTCTCCTCTCAGCGCCAAGTGCCTGGAACTTCCCCAGACCTCCCCGTGGGACTGAGCTGCCCACACGTCCCTGTCTGCTGAGGACAATTTGCTGAGAACCGTCTGTTCAGTCAGTAATGAGGCTCGGCCCTTCTGCTCCGGCCCTGGTCGGGGGTGTTTCAGGGAAACAAGCTTTCCAGGGATGCTTAGGCAGGGCTGTGCTGTATCCTGGCAACCAGACCCAAAGCCAAATCCTCCTGAGACCCCGACTCCCGCCCAGCACTGGGCAGCACGGGGAATGGCAGCAGTCCAGGCTGCCCTCAGGGCCCACCCCACCCTCGGCTGGACCCGAGCTGTGCAGGGGTCCACACCCTCCCTGGGTGACCACACCCTGCCCTGTCCTGGCCTGCTTTTTCCATCACCACTTCTCTGGGCTCCCAGGAACTGCCCTTGGCTGTAACCTCATCTGCGAAGGGGATATCGTTTGTCCAGCTCCTGCCCATGGCCCTTGGCTACCTTGCTGCCCACACTCCTCTTCCGCTTCTCCTTCTCAGGATAATCTGTTTAAAAGCAATAGCAGTTGAGGTGACTGGGATGGGAGGTGGGGCCCAAAACAAACCTCCGAGCCTCAAGGCAGCCCTTCTTTCCAAGCCAGGCCAGGCCCAGTCATTCCTGGCTCTTCGCTCGGTGTTTCTGATCCAGCAGCTGGAAAGCAAAGTAGTAGGCTCCCGGCCACGTCATACCCTGAAACACCGCCACCCTCCGTGGGAGCCCTTCACGCTCAGTCATTTCATTCATGTCCAAATCCTTGTGGCCCCATGGACTGTAGCCAGCCAGGCTCCTCTGTCCATGGGATTCTCCAGGCAAGTATAATGGAGTGGGTTGCCTGCCCTCCTCCAGGGAATCTTCCCGATCCAGGGATCGAACCTGAGTCTCTTACGTCTCCTGCATTGGCAGGTGGGTTCTTTACCACTAGCGCCACCTAGGAAGCCCATGGGAGCGCTTTTCATGAAGGTAAAGCTGCCCACGGCCTCTCTGCCTAGAGAGGGGCAGGGAATTCACTGAAGTCCGCCTTGCTCTGGCCCGCTGACCACTCCATCAGACCATGCCCCTTCCTACAGCAAAGCTTGGGGGGAATGGACGCCAAGCTGGAGCAGCCCCCATGCCAGCGTTTCACCCTTGACCCTTAGTGTTCCCTCTCGCCAGGTTTTTGAGAACATCTTCTCTGAGATCTCCCCCAGTGGCAACTCTGCCAGGGAACACAAGTTCCCCCAACCCACTTCCCACACCCCCCAGGGCTCCACCAAGGGGATCTCCCTGAGGGTGAGTCCATCCTGATGGCCTCGGATCTGCGGCTCCCTGGTCTCGTCCTCAGCCTGGCTCCTTGGAGTGTCACAGCAGCTGGGAGCCTCCAGGAGAGGAGACTTCCCCATCTTCAGGTGGAGAGGACTCTGTGGGATACCACCCAGGCCTCCCTCCAGGACTGGGGCTGCCGCCCCTTGGCTGCTGGGAATTTCACTGTGTCTTTCAATAGGAATGACCTTGGCAGCCAGTTAGCACCTCTCCCAAGGTTATGCCTCACCAGGGTGATCCTGCCTCCAATGATGTCAGGGCCTGGTCTTTGCCTCAATTAGGAGGCAATTTGGAAGGGCTGCCCCAGCTCTAGAGCTCTCGTGGTACTGGCCTGGGCCTTGGCTGTAACTCCACTGTGGTCAGCTTCCCTCTCTGTCTACTCCTGCACTTCTCACATCCTTACAGGGAAACCCACAGCATAAACCTCCTGCCCCAAAGATGCCTTTGGGCTTGGGGCCAGCTGGTTGTGGATATGAGGGCTCCGGGCTCCCATCCTCTTGGGATTTTCATCACAAGCTCAGAGTTGTAACTTCACACCTTGGCCTCCAGCTGACTGTGGCATTGAATTGGCCCCTGAACGCCTCCCCCAGCTTCCATCTCTGTGAAAGCCCCCCTCTGCAGTGGACATGGCTGATGCTTCTCCTTCAGCTTCTTGGATCCCTACACCGGGGCATATGTGCCCTGATTCTATGAGCTGTGCTTGCAACTTCTCGGGACCTCCCTGGGTTACAGGAGCTGCTCTGCCCAGAGGCACAGGGAGGTGGTACCCCTCGGGCAGCCGTTAATCAGTGACTGACAGCTGCAGTAGGAAAGCCGACTCCTTAATAAACCACATGGGTGTTCATCGTGGGGTCTGCTTTTGGGGAGCCCTTTCCAGACACTCTTTCCTTATAGGAGAAAAAGAGTCTAGGGAGAACCCACAGGCTCACTTGAGTCTTTGGGCCTTGGATTTTGTAGTTTCCACATCAGACCTGGGAGGACTTTTTCCTACTCAAGATCCACCATGGGAAAGGGGGAAAAAAAAAAAAAGATCCACCATGTGAAGATCACCCACCCACGTTTCCTTCTGTTACTTTTTAGAGTTCCAATTTTTATAATTAGATCTTTAATCCACTTGGAATTAATTTTGGTGCACGGTATACAGAAGGAAGTCTTCCCAGGTGGCGCTACTGGTAAAGAACCTGTTTGCCAATGCAGGAGGAATAAGAGATGTGGGCTCGATCTATGTTTCAGGAAGATCCCCTGGAGGAAGGCAGGGCAACCCACTCCAGTGTTCTTGCCTTGAGAATCCCATGGACAGAGGAGCCTGGTGGGTCACAGTCCATAGGGTTTCAGGACTAAGAGACTTAGCATGCACGCATGCATACAGAAGGAAACTAATTTAATACTTTTCATAAAGGGTTAACTATCATCACACTACTTAATAATTTAGGTGATTTTTAAATTAAAAACTAATGAGTAAATTTAAAAAAAAATGAGTTAGTGTATGAAATGATCTACAAGATATCATTAAGTTAAAAAATAAAAGAACAAAAATCAAAGTTCAGAAGAGTGTATACATTAAACTCTTATTTGTTTAAAGAACTATATACAAGTGCTTCTATATGCATGAACAGTTCCTGAAAGGGTTTATAGAAACTCTTCCTGTAAATTGTTAATGTTTATTGCCTCCAGAAAAAAGGATAGGGGTCTGGAGTGGAAGGGAGACCTACTTTTTTAATTGACTACCCTTTGACCCATATGAATTTTTAGCATGTTCAGTTATGGTCTTTTTAGTAAAAAACAAATTAATTTAAAAAATTCAAGGCTATCAGTTGCAGGTAACAAAACACAACTGAAGCTAACTTGAGCATGTGAAAGCAAAGTGAAAGCGATAGTCGCTCAGTCATGACCGACTCTTTGCGACCCCATGGACTGTAGCCCACCAGGCTCCTCTGTCCATGGAATTCTCCAGGCAAGAACACTAGAGTGGGTTGCCATTCCCTTCTCCAGGGGATCTTCCCAGCCCAGGGGTTGAACCTGGGTCTCCTGCATTGCAGGCAGATTCCTTATCACCTGGGCCACCGCGGAAGCCCATAAGGGGACACATATTTTGAAGGATGCAGTAGTTACCCAAGGAACCCAAGGCCAGGAGGTCAGCCAGTGATGAGAGGCCTGGATCTAGGAATGTAAAGCTAACAGAACAGTCTCTCCTCCCTGCCCCTCTGTCCCCATCCTAGATCAGAGGACTTCCTCCCAAAGGCAGGGGCCTAAAACCCACCTGTCCCTGTCCCCCGACCCCCACCCCAGGCAGTCATGAGGCTCCTCTTCTCCAGAGCTCATCTTCTTTTTACAGGGGGCAGGTCACTTGACGACTCCATCTGTGTGTGGTACCACCCTAGGCCGAGTAAAAACACATCCTATGAACTGTGGTGAGTTTCATTTATAGGATTGGAATATGTTAAGAACCTTCTGAACAGAGATGTCTTGCCATTCCACAACAGACATTTCTTCCTGCCCAGAAGGAATCTGTGGATTCTTGTGTTCCACACTTCTTCAGTGACTTGCTTCCCTGGCCATCAGCCACCCCAGGGTCTGCTGGTGATGAGGGGAATTCCCAGGTCAGTGTTCTGTGGGGACCTTCCAGGGAGGAGCCCTGGGGAAGATTCCCGCAGGGGCTGACCACCTTGATGGCTTACCCCCAGCTAGAACCTGAGCTCAGAATTGTGAATTTCTCGAGGGGCTAAGAATCCCAAGTCCCTGTTGGCCAGACATTTTTTTTTTCCTCCTGGAAATACGTCTCCTGTGAAAACTTAAGCCATCTAGCTGTGGAGGGTCCTCTGTAGCCCTTAATCCTAGGAACCAGAGCCAACAAGCATCGCAATTGCTCCTCCAGCATTTGTCTCAGTTGAGAGGTTTTTCAGTGTTGGATGGGATTCCTCACTGTGGTCTTCCTCTCTGCCATCCTGCCTCAGACAGCTCATTGCCTTTCAAGGACTGTCTTCTTGTAACTCCACTTCTGGTACCAAGCTCGATGTCTGTTAATACTCTGCCGATTATACCATCCAACTAGAATAGGTTGGTTGGTATAGAAATAGAAAAACCTGTTGGTTTACTTTTCTTTAATCGAGATGACATCATATTTTGCTTACAGTTGGTTTTATGTGACGCTCCTAGTTTGTCGCACAGACTATTAAAAGATGGACTCAAGGGGTGAGATTTAATAGAACCAAAAATCAATAAAATATATTAAATAACATAGCAATAAAATTAATAAATGAATAAATTTTACTGTTTTACAAACTATCCTTCCCTGGTGACTCAGATGATAAAGAATCTGCCCACAATGAAGGAGATGAGGGTTTGATTCCTGGGTAGGGAAGATCCCCTGGAGGAGGAAATGGCTACCCACTCCAGTATTTTTGCCTGGAGAATTCCATGGACAGAGGAGCCTGGTGGGCTACAGTCCATAGGATCGCAAACAGTCAGACATGACTGAGTGACTAACACACAGCTTATTTTATTTATTCATTTTTATAGATAGGCAGATGTAGAAAATGGACATGCAGACACAGAGGGAGGGAAGGGGAAGATGAGTTGGGAGATTGGGATTGACAATATATACACTATAGCTCAGTTGGTAAAGAATCCGCCTGCAATGCAGGAGACCCTGGTTCAATTCCCGAGTCAGGAAGATCTGCTGGAGAAGGGAGAGGCTGCCCATTCCAGTATTCTTGGGCTGCCCTTATAGCTCAGCTGGTAAAGAATCCGCCTGTGATGTGGGAGACCTGGGTTTGATCCCTGGGATGGGAAGATCCCCTGGAGAAGGGAAAGGCTAACCACTCCAGTGTTCTGACCTGAAGAATTCCATGGACTGTATAGTCCATGGGTTTGCAAAGAGTTGGGTGACTCTGAGTGACTTTCACCTTCACCATGTGTAAGATAGCTAGTGGGAACCTGCAGTAAAGCGCAGGGGTCTCAGTTTGGTGCTCTGTGATCTGTGATGACCTAGGTGTGTGGGCCAGGGGGTGGGAATCCAAGAGGGAGGGGATATATGCATACATACTGCTGATTCACTTCATTGTACGGCATAAACACAACATTGTAAAGCAACTACTCCTTAATAAATAAGCTTTAAAAACATGGGTTTTTAAAGGCTGTAGAACCTCTGAATAGGTACCTCATGAAGGTCCACCACGCAGAGCCTGGAATGGATAACAACATGGCTGCCAGCATGCCTGGTTGTGTAGTTTACAGGTTTAGCCACCCGGAAGGACTGATTTTCTCAGCCTGATTTCAAACTCCTGGTCAGAAGATCTCGACTCGCCCCACTTGGTAACTGCCATCAGCTGAACAAAAATGCATAATGTAAAAATTGTGAGTTATGCTTTATTTGGGGAACTTACTGAGGACTACAGCCCCAGAGACAGCTTCTCAGAGAGCTCTGAGGAACTGCTTTCGAGAGGTAAGGGAGGAGCCAGGATGTATAGGAGATTTTTGGCTGGGAAAAAAAAAAAGTAATCAAACATCAAAAGATTTCTGGAAAGCGCAGAAAACAAGCATCTCAGGTTAATGATTGTCTATTTATTGGAAAATACAAGAGCCTGGGCTCATTGAAATTATTCCTTAGATGTACATCTTAACATTCAAAAATCTAAGATCACGGCATCTGGTCCCATCACTTCACGGCAAATAGAAGGGAAAAGTAGAAGCAGAAACAGATTTTATATTCTTGGGCTCCAAAATCACTGCAAATGGTGACTGCAGCCATGAAATTAAAAGACGTTTGCTCCTTGGAAGAAAATCTAAGACAAACCTAGACAGCGCATTTAAAAGCTAAGACATCACTTTGCTGACAAAGGTCTGAGTCAAGGCTATGGTTTTTCCATTAGTCATGTACAGATGTGAGAGCTGGGCCATAAAGAAGGCTGAGAGCCCAAGAATTGATGCTTTCGAATTGTAGTGCTAGAGAAGACTCTTGAGAGTCCCTTGAACTGCAAGGAGATCAAACCAGTCCATCCTAAAGGAAATCAACCCTGAATATTCATTGGAAGGACTGATGCTGAAGCTGAAGCTCCAATACTTTGACCACCTGATGCAAAGAACCAACTTATTGGAAAAGATCCTGATGCTGGAAAAGACTGGAGGTAAAAGAAGAGGGCAGCAGAGGAGGAGATGGTTACAGTGACCATGAATTTGGGCAAACTCCTGGAGGTAGTGAAGGACAAGGAAGCCTGTTGCGCTGCAGTTCATGGGGTTGCAAAGAGTTGGACATGACTTAGCAGCTGAACAACACAACAACATCTTAACTATGTAGGGACTGTACCCTGTTTTTCCTCATCCTGAACCCCCTCAGGATGTACTATGAGGCACAGCAGCTGTAGTGACTAATGTTTTGACCCTTGTAGAACTGGAATGATGGGCAACATAGTTTACTTGGATGGCAGGGAACATTCGCTGTCCACACTATCCACCCTTGCTTCAGCCCTCCATCCAGAATGGAGGCAGGGTTGGGAGTTGAGAGCATTTAAGTACATTACTCAAAACAGCTGCTAGATACCCACCAACACTGTCAAAATAAGGGGCTGGGATTAGAGATGGTTTTGCATTGGGGAGACATCTCTGAAAGGTAGACAAAAATACAATAGCATAAAAAGGTTGTTTCTTTAAATATTTTTTAATTTATTTGACTGCTCCAAGTCTTGGTTGTGGCATGTGGGATCTAGTTTCCTCATCAAGGATGGAGCCCAAGCTCCCTTCATTGGGAGCACAGTCAGCCACTGGACCACAAGGAAAGTTCTGAAAGACTGCTTCTCTATTTCAAGAGAAATATATGATAATTACAGAAAAATCACTGAATTTAAGAAAACAAGAAACATCCTTGATTTCATCTATCCAATTAACTTGTTCAGCTCTCCTGCCCCACCTCCACTTGGATACACATCCCTCCAGTCTTTTTTCTCAGTTATTTATAATAAATTTTACATATATGTGGTAGCAGACTCTGCACGCTCAGCCTGCTTTATTAAAGAAGCCAAGTTCTTTGATCTTTTTTCTCTTTTTGTTGCATTGTAAAGACAGAATGCAAATATTTCATCTCTCCTGCAGGAAGGTTTGCATATTAAGCCCTTCCTGTCCTTGAGGAAAGAAAGGGCAACCAAGTTTTGGTTGCTAAATGATGGGCTTAATGGCTCATCAAATCAGGCCTATTGTGAAAAAATGAGAGAAGATGAAGGGTTTGCTGGCATTTGAGGTGAGCAATAAACAATACCTTTCTCTTCCTATCAGGTTTCGAACCAACTGAAAAATAAAATTCAGTAATCAGACAGATGGAGATGAAATCGTCAGCTTTGGGTATAATGAGGCTGATATGAATTCCCTAGGATCTGCAGTCCCTGGTGGGCTTTCTAATATTAAACCCACCACCAACCCCCTACCCAACATCCAGGACAGTGGTTAGTGACAGCCTCTGTGTATGTATCTACAAAACTGAAAGTGTTAGACTCTCAGCTATGTCCAACTCTTTGTGACCCCACGGACAGTAGCCCACCAGACTTCTCTGTCCATGGAATTCCCCAGGTTAGAATGCTGGAGTGGGTAGCCATTCCCTTCTCCATGGGATCTTGCCAACCCAGGGATCGAACCCGGGTCTTCTGCAGGCAGATTCTTTGCCATCTGAGCCAGCAAGGGAGCCCATCTACAAAAGTAGGTCCTAGGTCCTGCCATATTCACTTTGCTCTGAAAATAGCTTTGTATCTTCATTTTATGAATCTCCATTTGATGATTTCCTTATGATAAACCAAGAAATGGATCACATTACAATTATGCATCCATTCCTCCTATGTTGGTCTCAGAAAGATGGTAACAATTCAGAATCTACCTAACAGAGTATAAAAGTTCCTGTTTTCCCCCATGCTCATCGATATTGGTAATTATCCTTTTTCATTTTGCAAATATGAAAGTCCAGAAACATATTGTGTTCATGTAGATTTCTGATGACCATTAAAGTTGAATGTCTTTTAATGTTTGTCACGTATTTACATTTCTTTTGGCACTGACTGTATTTGTTTTTACATGTTTCTCTTACTGATTATTCAGAGCTCTCTGTAGGTTGAGGACAATGACCTTTGGCCCATCATGCTGTGTGCTTAGTCGCTCAGTCGTGTCTGACTCTTTGCGACCCCAGGGACTGTAGCCCGCCAGGCTCCTCTGTCCATAGGGATTTTCCAAGCAAGAATACTGAAGTGGGTTGCCATATTCTCCTCCAAGGAATCTTCCCAACCCAGGGATTGAACCCAGGTCTCCTGCATTGCAGGCAGACTCTTTACCATCTGAGCCACCAGGGAAGCCCTTTGCCCATCATAATATGTTGCACATCTCTGCCCACATACACATACTCCAGTCAAATTTTGTTTTCTGGTTTGGTGAGTGGGTACATGGGAATCACTTGGAAAATTTTTCAGTATTCACATGCTAAGTACATTTATTAAGTGTTTTCTATATGATAGGCAGGGCTTCCCGGGCGGCTCAGAAGGTAATCTGCCCACAGTGAGAAAAACCTGGGTTTGATCCCTGGGTCCGTAAGCTCCCTTGGAGAAACCCACTCCAGTATTCTCGCCTGGAGAATTTCATGAACAGAGGAGCCTGGTGGGCTACAGTCCATGGGGTCGCAAAGAATCAGACACAACTGAGTGACTAACACTTGTGACAGGTGCTGTTCTAATTGATTCACAGGTGTGAACTTGTAACCCATACAACAGTAACCCTACGAGGCACATACTATTATTGTACCAGTTTTATAGGTGGAGATACATTTTGTCCAAGGGCACACAACCAGCCAGTAGGATTCAAGCCATTGCCTATCTACAGGGTCCTTGCTCTAACCATGACCTAAGGCCACATGTATGCACAGTCTAAACCCTGGAGAGTCTGTGCTGTTTCCTTGGAATGTGACTTACATGTGCACACTGAGAAATTCCCCAGGTGACTTTGATATCCCCTCAGGATAAGCGCCAGTTTTTAGCGGCGTTTTGTCTGGACTTTGCTGTATGGAAGTTTTACATTTTCTACCCAGTCAAATTTGTCCTATTTCTATTGTCCATAAAAAATTAATAAATAGTCAATCTAAGAAAGAAATGAAAAACTTTACTCATGCCAGTCTGAGGATTATAACCTGGGAGACAGTCTCTCAGAGAGTTCTGAGAAATGTTTCAAAGAGGTCAAGGGGGAGGCCAGTATATATGTGATTTTGGTAAAGGAGTACATGCCATTAAGTGCACATCTTCATAGGAGGTTGCTACTAGAAATGCAGAACAGACACCTTAGTTAATGGTTGTAGTGCTTTTCTAAGTATGGAAAGATGCCAGAAATTAGGTTCACACAATCTTCTCCTGAAAATATCCCAGGGCCATTTCCATCCATTTTCCAGAGGTTCCCAGTGTCTCATCCTGATCTTTATTCTGAATTCCTTTCTGGGTGTATTTTACTAGGTCAGCGACTGCAGTGGCTAATGACTTGATTCGTGTGGAATTGGCTGGTGGGCAACACTCTTTATGTTACAGTGCCTTTTTGGTTTTAATTACAACCAAAGTTTGGGAGGTATTGTGCGGCCAATTTCTCCCTTGGAGCATCTAGGAATGCTCATTCTTAGGTCAGGTGGGGATTTTGTTGATGGAACACTCAATGTGCTGTTACTGGACTAGGCCCTGTTAACAGTAACCAAAGGCCTCTGGACCACCTGTCTTACTAGTCTGTTAGGGTCCTGGAAATGGCTCCCCCTTGTTGCTCCTTCCCATATGTAAAATTGTACTATTACAATCATTGATCTTATAGAAATACATATATTTGTTTGTTTTGTGTTTTGGCCACGCCATGCAGCTTGTGGGATCTCTGTTCCTTGACCAGAGATTGAATCCTGGGCCATGGCAGTTGAAAGCCTGGAATCCTAACCATTAAGCCACCAGGGAATGCCCTAGAACCACTGATCAAAATACAATATATTTTAAAAACATTTTTTAACTTGACTGCATCAGATCTTCATTGTATCACACGGGATCTTTCGCTGCAGGACACAGACTCTCTAGTTGTGCTGTCTGTGTGGGCTCAGTAGTTGTGACTCACAGGCCTAGCTGCTCCATAGCACGTGGGATCTTAGTTCCTCAACCAGGGATCGAGTGCACATCCCCTGCATTGCAAGGCAAATTCTTAACCACTGAACCACCAGGGAAGTCCCAACAATATATTTTTGACCAATCAAGTCACCTAGTCATCATTAATTTTATCTGAGGCTCAGTCACACTATTTGGTAATGCAAGAAACGTTGTATAATTAGTGGAAGGCAAATACATAGCTAGTAGCATTAATAAGGCCATAATTAAATATTTCAGCTAAGGACTTTCATTAGGTGTGACCCAGTATCTCTCCAGATCCTCTGACTAGTCTGTTCTGCACAATCTCTATCTTTAAGGGAAATGATATCTTGGCACTGTACATAAAGTTCACCAAAGATGCCTGCACATACAAGATGAGTGGTGGGTCATCGCGACCCCTTATAGGATTGACAAGGAACGTTATCTTCTAAGGAATTACATGACTGGTGACAGAAGGAGAAACACTGATCTTTAAGATTGAGCAGGTATTTCTGCCGTGGGGGAGGTCTGGTTAACACATAATGCATGTGCACAAAGTACACTGGAAAGGAGGGAGGCTAAAGGGCAGAGGAAAGGCTTTATGTTTAAATTTTTCCTGTCTTGCCTAAAAATGTGAGTTTTTAATTTCGTCACTATCTTTTCTTTCACCTCTATATAAAAGAACAAAGCCTTCCTTCATCCAAATGGATCAGTTATCTATTGCTGCTCAACACTCTAGTCCAAAGCATAGGGGTTTAAAACATTAACCATTTTCTTATGATTCTCTGGATGGCAGTTGGGTGGTTTTTCTGCTGATCTCACCTGAGATCACTCACATGGCTAAAGCTGTAGTTGGTTTCTGCTTTTGGCTAGGGCGCTTTCATTTCTCCAACACACGCTGTCTCCTGCTCTAAGAAGCTAGCCTGGCCTTCTTTGTGGCATAAGAGGGTAAAGTAGAAACTGTAACATCTCTTACAGCAGAGGATCCAGACTTGTCCCAGTGTCACCTCCCCACACTATATTGAAAGTTACGAGGCCAGCCTGAGCTTCAAGAGGTAGGGAGATAGGTTCCACCTCCTGATGAAATAGGGCTTCCCTGGTGGCTTAAACCATAAAGAATCTGCCTGTAATGCAGGAGACCTGGGTTTGATCCCTGGGTTGGGAAGATCCCCTGGAGAAGGAAATGGCAACCCTCTCCAATATTCCTGCCTGGAGAATCCCATGGACAGAGGAGTCTGGCGGGCTACAGTCCATAGGGTCGCAAAGAGTCGGACATGACTGAGTGATTAACACTTGATGGAAGGAACACCAAAATCACACTGCAAAGGGACAGAGGAAGATGTGATTCAGTGGAGGCCAGTATAGTAATGCTTGACCGCAAGGTGTTAAACTCACTCTTCTACAGTGTGTTCTTGTACTATTTTAAGGTAAAATTCACCTAAGATAAAATCAACCATTAATCATTTTAAAGTCTACAGTTCAATGGCACTTAGTATATTCACAATGTTGGGAAACCACCTCCATCTAATTACAAGGCATTTTCATCACCCTAAAAGAAAAACACATACTCATTGAGTAGTCACTCCCAAATCTCCCCTAACTTACTCTCAGCCCCTGGAAACCACTGCTTTCTATCTCTGTAGATTTACCTATTCTGATTTATCTTTATGTGTGTTTTAATTAATTTTTATTGGAGTATTGTTGATCTACAATGTTGTATTGGTTTCTGTTGTACAGCAAAATGAATCAGTTATATGTAAGCATATACCCACTCTTTTTTAGATTCTTTTCCCATAAAGGTCATTACAAGCTTCCCAGGTGGCACTAGTGGTAAAGAATCTGCCTGCCAATGCAGGAGACATAAGAGACAAGGGTTCAGTCCCTGTGTCAGGAAGATCCCCTGGAGTAGGAAATGGCAATCGGCTCCAGTATTCTTGCCTGGGAAATTCCATGGACACGGGAGCCTGCGGGCCACTGTCCGTGTGGATGCAGAGAGTCGGACATGACTGAGCACAAGCACCAGAGGTCATTAAAGAGTATTGAGTAGAGTTCCCTGTGCAGACTTACCTGTTCCGGATGTTTCATTTAAATGAAATCACTCAACATGTAGCCTTTTGTGCCTGGCTTCTTTCACTCAGGGTAATGTTTTCAAGGTTTCCTTAACATTGTAGCATGTATTAATCCTTCATTCCTTTCCATGGATGAATAATATATCACAGCATGGTCATGCCACATTTTGTTCATCAGTTATCAGCTGGTGAACATTTGGGTTGTCTCCACCTTTTGGAGATTGTGACTAGTGATGCTATGAGCATCTAGTACCCTTGATTCTTCTTACACTGAAATCTTTCCTGTATCTGGAATCCACTTTTGTACCTGGTTTGAGGTAGGAATCTAATTCCATTTTCTTCCTTTTATCCCATTGACATGTATTTATAGACTATGCTTTTTATACCAACTTTGTCTGTCACTCTGACCACGTAATGGTGCATGCCCTTGGGCAAGGTATTCAACCTCTTATTTTGGTTTCCTCATCTGTAACTTGGGATAGTAACAGGAACCAACCTGACAGAGCCGCTGTCAGGATTAAATGAATCAACATATGTAAAGTACCTAAAACAGGGCCCAGCACAAGGGAAGTATTCATTAAGTATCTTCTTTTATTCTTAGTAATCCCAAATGTCTGCATATGTGAGGATCCCTTTGGGGGATCTCCTTCTTTGTCCTGTTGTTTTGTCTATTTCTATTTTTAAGGCACATCCCTTCATATTCTGTTTCAATAGCCAATAAGCCAAGTTTTCCTTCATTGTTTCTCTTTAAAAAACAGGTCTTAGGTCTTTCTGGTCATTTGGAATTCTTCCAATTGAATTTTATCATGTTCTTCTCCTTAAGTCCTGCTGGGATTTTTTATTGAAGTTACATTTATAGATTAATTTAGGGAAAACTGAAATATTTTTATTACAAAGTCTTCCTATGCCATAACATGGCTCTTCATTTATTAAGCTCTTATTTTATATCTCACAGAACAGTTTTATAGATTTTTCTGGTATAGTTATTGCATTTTTTTTGGTTTATCCCTGGATATTTCATATATTTTGTTGCCATGGTAAATGGGACTTTTTCACTATATTTAACAAGTTACTATTTGTATATAGGGAAACTATGGATCTCAGTTCTTTTTTTGTTGTTGATGTTCTTACAGTTTTTTCATTTTTCTTTTTGAAAAACACAGAATCTTCAAGTAGTTACCTTCTTTTTTGCATTGTTATACATATCTATATTTTTTCTTGACTTATTGCACAGGCTAAGACTCTCAGAACAATATTGAATAAGAGGCAGTAGCAGGCACAAGAGGGTACAAGGTGGCAGTGGGTGGCAGGGCAGGCATTCCAGTATGAACAGTGTGAATAGGAATATCAGTTCAGGTTCAGTCACTCAGTGGTATCTGACTGTTTGCAACCCCATGGACTGCAGCATGCCGGGCTTCCCTGTCCATCACCAGCTCCTGGAGCTTGCTCAAACTCATGTCTATCGAGTCAGTGATGCCATCCAATCATCTCAGGCAGGAGGAAAGCAGTGACATATTTAGAGTAAGGTGCAAAGCAAGGAGAAGTTGGTCTTAAATTCCCAGGGTAGAGACTGTGGATTTGACTTGACAAGTGGGGGACATCAGACTGGCACAACCAGGTTGTATTTTAGAAGCTTAGTGGAGGAAGGACCATAGAGATGTGAGGCTCAGAAACGGTGACCAGTTAAGACCTCATGAGTCATCATCAGAGGAGGGGTGGTGAGGGTAGGGGCCGTGTAGGAGTGTCAGCTGGAGCCCCCTGTAAAGAACGACATCTAGTCTTCCGCTGAGATTAGCATTAGGTCCTAAAGCCCCGGGGCCCTGTGCAGCATGGGGAGGTTTGCGCTTTCTCCTGAAGAGGTTCGAGTGTGGCAGGACCAAGCTGATGGCCCTCCATAAAGGCAGGCTCTGTGCCCTCCCTGCCTCACCCTCCAGAAGTATCACCCTCAGTTACACTTCCACGTGGAGACAGGATTTTGTGGGCTTTGTTTTTGTTGTTGAATGTCACCTAAATAGCAATCCATAGAAACTCAAGATTTCAGGCCTCAAAGGGTTTTGACCTCAGGCTTCAGTGTAATATCTAAAACATCAGAAAGTGGTGGTAACTTTCCCCCCATGGTCAAGGCTTCCCCACCCACCTCCTCCATTATCTGACCTTGATTAGTTCAGCCCCATAACAGTCTGGGGCTTCAGTGAGCATTTCTAGGTTAATGGGGATGGCTGGACCTCAAGGGTGTGATATGAGAATGGGCAGCAGGCCTGGGAGATGATGACTCACTGTGGGGCCACACCTCCCCACTCCTCCCAACATCCCCAGGGTGGTCATTCAGACCTCTTTCCTATCTTCTCTATCCAGCCATCAGAGCAGAAGAAGAACAAGAGGCAGCCAGAGGATGATCTCAGACCTGGAGACTAGAGGGAAGAAGCCAGCTCAGCGCCCACAGCAGCAGGGCAATAAGGAACAGGTGGGCAGCAAGCAGGCAAGGGAGGAGAGATGACCCCTGGGGGACAGGGAGGGAAGCAGGTGAATGGAGGCTGGCCCTGTGAGGAGTTTGGGAAGTGAGTGTGTGTTTAAAAATGGGTGTTCATCTAGGGAAAGTAGGGCACCTCAAAGTCCTCGAGGGAAATCAATACAGGGGGAGTCTTGACAGAGAGCCCTCTGGTCCTTTGACCCCAAACTGTACCACAGAGCCTGAAGCCTAGTGCTGAGAAGTCTGTCTGGACCCCATTCCCAAGCCTTGCTCTGGTCCTCTGGGCTTTGTGCTGCCCTCACTGTCTTTATTGGCACAAGCATGAAAGCAGTGCGTGTCCCTAGCTTCTGGGACCCCAAGGTACAAGGATGATGGGCAGCAGGAGATGGACCCTGATGTTCTGCCCAAGCCCAGCCCTGGATTCCTGGCTGGGGACTTTGGTCGTTGGCAAATGGGTATCAGGTGGTGATGAAGGTGATGGGCTCCTGGGTGGGCAGGACCACTCCACCCACACCCGATGATGTTCACAGCCTCATCTGGCAGGGCCAACACTTCACCCGGGTGAGGCAGAAACACAGATCTACCTTTAGCAACAGAGGGTACAGAGTTTTCCAAGGCATCCAAAGCAAACCCCAGACTCCAAATAAGGTGGGAGATCACTCACCCTGGCAAGCTGCCTGTTCTGATTTCAGGGACCATGAACCCTGCTTCAGGGGTTCTTCAGGCTCTGAGGGACTTCCCTGGTAGTCCAGTGGTTAAGAATACCCCTTCTAGTGCAGGGCACGCAGGTTTGAACTAAGATCCCACATGCCACAGGGCAACTAAGTTGTGCCTGCCTGGCACTATTGAGCTCGCATGCTCTGGAGCCTGCATGCCGCAACTAGAGAGAAGCTCAACTAGAGAGAAGCCTGCAGCCGCCAAGGAAAGATTCCACATGCCAACGCATCCAAAGAAATAAATCTTTTTTTAAAAGAAGGAGGGCTCTGAAGTTGCAGCAGCCTCTTTCCGTGCCAGACCGTAGCTTTCGAGCAGTGCCCCCACCCATCTCTGCTTGGCTTGTTGCTCACAGTGGGCGTGAAGATCCAATCCAAGTCTGATCTGGGCTTTTTCTGTGCGCTCACATTTCCTGGGAGGAGAGCCTATTGGAAATGGGCATAGAGGGAGCATTTTAATTAACAGAGCTGGTCTGAAACATGAGGCTGATGCAACTTCGCTCCATGCCAAGGCCGATCACAGTTTAACATCGGGAGAAGAAAGCAATGAAGGAGATAGATCAGATGAGGCAATATCGGGAGTTTATGAATCCTGTGCATTTTCTTATGGCTTCACAGGAATGGCTTTTAAACTGGCTGTCACCCATGCACAAATTATGGCCTCAACCAGGGAGGACGGGGAGGCCGACAAGACATACACCCGTGTGTAGGACACAGGCACTCACCCGCTCATAATTCTTTCTTGTGCTGCAAAAGTGGAGAGCACTGTGATAGCAGAGAGAGATGTGACCCTTGTGATGTCTTTGGGAAAAAAAAAAAAAAGAACCGGAAAACAACCCTGGGGGCAGGGGAGGGAAGAAGAGAGCTAAGAAATAAATAACAAAGCAGGATGCTATTTACATACCCGGGGAAGACCTCTGAGACTGCTTGGAGCCTTGGATGTCAGTAATAACTCGGTGATGGAAATAAAGAGACTGCTCTGCAAACCCACATCGCTGGAGATGGTATCAGCCTTGTTTCTCCCTTTGTTTCCAGGCAAATTCCAGCACAGCAGTGGGCGAGACAGGCCCGTGGAAGGGAACAGTGGGAGTGGGGTGGGGTGAGTCTAGGTGGTCCCCGTGAAGACTCAATTATGTTGGCTGTGAAGAGATTAATTAGAATTGAATTTTCTATTGATGTAAAACTGCCTCTTGCACCTGCCGCTGGCATCCTCATTACTGGTTTTCTATTACAGGGGATTATACGATGCAGTGAAATAAAGTTTATGCCTCCTGAGTGGTGCTCTTAAAATAGGTTTACTGTACTTAACTGGTGGAGAAGAGGGTTACCTGAGAGAAATATGATTTAATCTATTTTTCTTCTGCTTTTTATTAGGCAAGGGAACCTATATCCTCTCCTCGAAATTTCGAGGCATGGAGGTCTTAATGTCTGCTAGCCAAGTGATAAGCTCTGTGAGGGGAGGTCCAGGCTTGTCTTATTCACTCTGAGCCTGATGCTTCCAAGGATGACGACGTGGAAGGAATCATAAGCTCCCTGCACTGGGATGTCTCAGTCAGTGACTCTCTGGAATAGGTGACCCAGAGATCTGACTGTAGGGAATCAGAGTCCCTGGGATTTCTAGAACTCATCTCTTGGAAAGCTGGGAGGAGGGCGGAGGTGTGTGCGGAAGGGCAGATAGTATTCATGCTCTGGGAAGAGAACTGCAAATAAACTCCAAGTGAGAGGAAACTCCTTTCTGCCCCACAAACCACCTGCTCATCTTTTCCAAAGCCAAGTACGGGAGATGCCTTCATGAGTGGTACCATCTCTGCCCAGGTCATCATCATTGTTGTTCAGTCTCTCAGTTGTGTCTGACTCTGCAACCCCATGGACTGTAACCCACCAAGTTCATCTGTCCATGGGATTCTCCAGGCAAGAATACTGGAGTGGGTTGCCAGTCCCTTCTCCAAGGGATCTTTCCAACTCAGGGATGGAACCCGAGTCTCCTGCATTGCTGGTGGAGTCTTTACCATCTAAGTGACCAGGGTGGGTGGTATCCAATGGTGGGCCAGAACCTGACCTCAGAGATGTGGATACGACCGACTCAGAAACAAGAAGAGACAGGCCTTTTCATGGTGGTGTCATAGTTAACTTTTCTATGGCCAATTACATTAGATATTTCACCCCAACAAAGTGAAACCTCTGAGTCCAGTTTCTGTCATATATTAATTCAATGCATATTTATTGAGCACCTTCTACATGTCAGGTGCAGCTGGGACTATGGCAGTGAACACGACAGGCATGCTCTCTGGCCTTCTGGAGTTTATATTCTGGTGGGTTGTCGGGTCCTTCTAATTAGACACCCAGCATCCTTACTCTGGAGCCAAAGCCCTAAGACATCATATTAAGAAACCAGTCACAGTCACAGCCTTGAGGATGAAACTGGGGATGAGGAGGACTTTTTAAAAGAAGTATTTTCATTGTAAAATAAAACAGGAAAATAAGCCCAACAAATGTAAACCTTGAAGATTTATTGTAACAACCACCACCCAGATCAAGAAATAGAACTTCACCGGAATGTTCACAGATGGCAGTCATGTCCCTGCTTTCAATCTCAGCTACCGTCCTCTCTATAGAAGTGACCCCCCTCCGTACTCTGATAGGAATCTGGTCTCTTGTCTTTCTTGACAGTTTTATCACCCAAGTGCCTTCCTACACGGGCGCTGTAGTCTTGCCATCTTTCAAAATCCCATCTCTCTTTTGAGTCTCTTTTAATTGACAGGGTTTCCTCCTCCATCCCTTTCTGTTCTTTACAATTTATCTGTTGAAGAATCTGGCCTTTTGACCCACAGTTGCCCACTGCCTGGATTCTGCTGATTGATACTCTTGGTGGAGTTCAAGGTGTTCCTCTGTATTTCCTGCAAATTGGCAGCTGAATCCAGAGGTTGGACCAGACTCAGTTCAGTTCTTTTGGCGAGACCATAGGTGGTGTTGTGCTATTTCATCAGGAGACACATAATGTCAGTTTGCCTCTCCTTCTGTGTGGTTAACAGCTGTTGCTGCACAATACCTAGCTCTGTTCATTCACTGGGGCTTTAAAATGGTGGTGTTACTAATTCCATCCTTTCTCTTTCATATATTAACTTCAGTGCTTCCACTCATGCACTGTTTGGCTACGCAGTGGTACAGTTTACATATTAAAGGCGGGATAAATGTTTGATTCTTGCCCTTTATTTATCAGTTTTTGAGAGAAGAAATTTGTTCTTTCTCTTCTGAAGGTGACTATGTTTTAAGTAGCTTTATGCATTAAAGGTTTAAATACATTTGATGGATTTCAATTCATTACAATTATAATCTTTATTGAAGCTCAAATGGTTCCATATTTGGCCCCTGGGAGCCTCTTACAGATGGTTTCCGTGTCCTTTTGACATGATCTTTTAATACTGCAAATCTCCATGTTATCTCTAGATATGGAATTCTATCTATCTATCTTTTTAATAAAAACATAAAATGTCAAGAAAATGAAAGATAAACCATAGGCTGGGAGAAAATATTGTAAAATCTGATAGAGGATTGTTATCCAAAGTATACAAAGAAATAAAGAGAATGAGCTATCAAGCCACAAAGAGGCATGAAAGAAATTTAAACATATATTGCTAAATGAGGGAAGCCAATTTGAAAAGTCTACATCTATATGATTCTGATTTTTAGGGTAGTGAAAATATTCTGTATGATACTATTGACATAATGGTGGATACACGTCACTGTACATTTGTCAAAATCCACAGAACATACCATACAAAGACTGAACCCCAATGTAAACAGTGGACTTTGGTTGCATTGGTCAATGTTGGCTGATTGTTATAAAGACACCACGCTGACACTGAAGGCTGATGGCAAGGCAGGCTGTATTCTGCAATGGGAGCAGGTAGAGGGGAACGCTGTGTACCTTCTAGTCAATTTTTCTGTGACTAAAACAGTTCTTAAAAACTAATTCTATTAATTAAAAAAAAAAAGATTACAATGCCTCACAAGCGTGTACTGATTCTTCCAATTTAATTTGAGAATTCTTGAGTATTTAGCCAAACTCTTTTTTCTTATACCTGAATTCCTTTCTCACCCAAGAATCATAATTCTCAAGAGCACAGGCGATGACAGACTTGGAACATCCAACTATTGCTAATTTGCTTTGTCTCATATGACATGCACAAAAGTCTCAGTGTAAAACACTAATACTACCTCAATCAACATCATTATTAAAAATTATTCATGATCCAATGAAGCATCACCTCACACCAGTCAGAGTGGCCATCATTAAAAAGTCTACAAGTGATGAATGCTAGAGAGGGTGTGGAGAAAAAGGAACTTGCCTACACCGTTGGTGGGAATGTAAATTGGTGCAGCCACTATGGAAAGCACTATAGGGGTTCCTTAAAAAATACTAAAAATAGAGTGACCATGTGATCCTGTAATCTCACTCCTGGGCATATATCTGGAGAAAACTCTAATGTGAAAAGATACATGCACCCTAATGTTCACAGGAGCACTGTTTACACTAGCCAACACATAGAAGCAACCTAAATATCTATCAATAGATGCCTGGGGAAAGAAGATGTGGTGCATATGGACAACGGAGTATTACTCAGCCATAAAAAAGAATGGAGTAATGCCATTTGCAGCAACCTAGATGGACCTAAAAATTATCATATTAAGTGACATAGTCAGACAGAGAAAGACAAATACCATATGATATCATTTACATGTGGAATTTTAAAAATGATACAAATGAACTTATTTACAAAACAGAAATGGACTCATGGACATAGAAATCAATCTTACAGTTACCAAGAGGAAATCTGGGGGAGGAGGGATAAATTCCGAGTTTGGGATTAAGATATACACACTACTACATTAAAACTTGGTAAACAACAGGACCTACTGTATAGCATAGGGAACTCTATTCAATATCTTGTAATAACCTATAATGGAGAACAATCTGAAAAAGAATATATATATATATTTCTACATATATTATACGTGTAACTTAATCACTTTGCTCTACACCTGAAACTAAAACAACACTGTAAATTAACTAGATCTCAATTAAACATAAAAGAATTTTATCACACCGAGTTATATTTTTGCTGACAAATTTGTAACAGATATAACAAGTTCTTATTTGACTTCTATTAAGCCTCAGTACAATAAAATTATTATGAATTTAAAATATTTTAAAAGTGGTTTCCATATTCTTTCCCCATTCTCTTATTCCTCCCATTAATAAATAGCTGCATGTGTGTGCTCTCAGCTGCGTGTGACTCCTTGTGACCCCATGGACTATAGCCCACTAGGCTTCTCTCCATGGGATTTTTCAGGCAAGGACACTGGAATAAGTTGCCATTTCCTCCTCCAGGAGATCCTCCCAACCCAGGGATCGATCCGTGTCTCCTGTGTCTCCTTCATTGGCAGGTGCATTTTTTTTTTTTTTTTACCACTATGCCACCAGGGAAGCCCAATAAATAGCTGTTATATGTCTATATTATCATAATGTATAGCCATTACATATACTATACACTTTCATTTTTAATCCTTGTTTAGTTAATTCCATAAAAAATCAAATGGTTAGTGCTAATGTTCACCTCTTTATGTTGATGTTTCTCTAGTCCGGATGGTTCTCTGGTAGGTTCCCCAGGAAGGGGCCAAAAGTCCCTGAATTTTTGCACCCTGGTAAGAGTTTGTACCCTTTATACTTGAAAGTCAGTTTCCCTAGATCCTTGGTTCACAATTTATTTTCTTGAATGTCTTTAGTAAAGTCCTCTATTTTCTTGTGACACGTGTTACAGTCAAAAAGTTGACAATAAGCCAATTTTCTGCCCCTTACAAGTCATTTGCTATTTTTGCTTACTCAAAGGAATTTTATTTTTCTTCAAAGCTTCATTCTTTTACTAAAAATGATACCCTGACATTGGTCATTCTGGGTTGATATTCTGAAGAGCGTGGTATGAGCCTTCAATGTGTAGTTTCAACCCTTTCTTATTTCCTTTTTTTTAAATTGGAGTATAGTTGCTTTACAATTTTGTATTGGTTTCTGCTTTACAACTAAGTGAATCATCTATATATATACAGATATCCCCTCCCTCCCACCCCCACCCCCATCCCACCCATCTGGGTCATCTCAGAGCACCAAGATGAGCCCCCTGAGATATACAGCAGTTTCCCGCTAGCTATTTATTTTACACATGGTAGTGTATATTGTCGATCCTCATCTCTCAATTCACCCCGCCCTCCCCTTCCCCAAAGCCTGTGTCTACATGTCCATTCTCTTATGTCTGCATCTCTATTCCTGCCCTGCAAATAGGTTCATCTGTACCATTTTTTTTTTTTTTAGATTCCACATATATGCATCAATATACGATATTTGCTTTTCTCCTTCTGACTTACTTCATTCTGTGATAGGCTCTAGTCCATCCACATCTCTACAAATGACCTTTTTGGTCATTTGTTTGCTTCCTTTTCATGTCAGTACTCCATTGTAAATATGTACCTCATCTTCTTTATCTATCCATCTGTCATTGGACATCTAAGTTGCTTCCATGTCCCAGCTAATGCAAATTGTGCTGCAGTGAACATTGGGGTACATGTGTCTTTTTGAATTATGGTTTTCTCAGCGTATATGCCCAGTAGTGGGATTGCTGGGTCATATGGCAACCCTTACTTTTCCCTGAAAGTTTTCCTTGAATTATCTCTTTTAATATTTGTTCTGATCTCTACTTTTGTTTTTTCTTCAGGGACTTCTATTCTCTGTACATTAAGTCATCTTTATCTAGCTTCATTATTTGTCACTTTCCCTTGACTCCTTTGTATCATGTTCATTTCTTTTGGATTTTTAATATTTTCCATTTTCCCAATCTCTTATTTCTTCTAGTGCAATATCTGTCATGTTTATTTACTCCAGTGTGTTTTCTAGTTTAGTCTTAATTTCTGAAATGTTTTTTAAGTCAAATTCCTTCCTGAGTTTGTCATTTCATTTCTAAGTTTTTTAAATTTCTGATTTATGTTGTTTGTTATACCATTTCCTTAATTTCTTACAGCTTTTATTTTTGGAAATAGTAGGTTATAGCTTCCTATTTGTTTTGTAGGTATGTCTTTCTGTATGCTTTTAATTGTCTGAAGGGATGATATTCTATTCCTTATTCTCTCTCTTTTTTTACTTTGTGTGGAGTATGACCTTGTTTCTTCTCTTGTGCTCATTTCTATAAAGATGAAACTAATTTTTCTTAGCATTTAGGAAGAAGTTTAGTTCAAGATAGCTTTTCTAACTTCACAAAGCTCCCTCTTTCATTTCATGCAGTTAAAAGATCCTGCAGTTTGATTTCCAGCATTCTTTGCTCTTATAAACATGTCTCCACTTTTATCTGGATCTTCTGTTTCCTGCCCCTCTTTTGTCCCTGCTCTATTCAGTTCTGATTCCTCTTTCAGCAGTGTCTCCTCCTGGAAGGAAGACCTGGCTGGCCAGTTTCAGGATGCTCCATCCCCTTTAAATCATCTTATCTCATGCCTTTTGCACTTTACCTGATGTTGGAGGGGACAGAACCCCTCCCAACTTCAGCTACTGTTCTAAAACTGGATCCCTATGCTTCCCAGTGAATACCTGCTGGGTGTTTCAGGTGGAGATTCTCCTGCTCTCAGGCATGACAAGCACCCTCTTTCTTCCTTTTGCTAGTTATTCTAATGTTTGTGGGGATACATTGCTCACTAGGTTTTTGGTTAGTTTGTTTTTGTTTGTTTATCCATGCTGCATGACTTGCAGGCTCTTTAGTTTCCCCGGAAAGGATGGAACCCCACACTCACAGCAGTGGCAGCACAGACTCCTAACCACTGGACCTCCAGTGAAGTCCCATTGCCCCCTAGTTTTACTGAGATCCTTTCCCACTGGTTTTCAGTCTGACTATCTAGTTGGTCTGTCTGTTTTCACTGTTGCTGTTTAGTTGCTAAGTTGTGTCAGGCTCATTTGCCACTCCGTGGACTGTGTAGCCCACCAGGCTCCTTTGTCCATGGGATTTCTCAGGCAAACATACTGGAGTGGGTTGCCATTTTCTTCTCCAGGGGATCATCCCAATGGACGGATCAAACCTGCGTCTCCTGCATTGGCAGGCAGATTCTTTACCACTGAGCCACCTGGGAAGCCCTGGCTGTTTTCACATTAGGGGATTCAAAATTACACTGCTGCCATCTTCTCAAAAATACCACAGGGAGAACTTTTAATATTGGCACTTTAACACCACCAAGGCATGCTTTATCATGACCGAACCAGAGGAGAAAAGCTATGTAAACAGTAATTTGCGTCCAGTGTCTTGTGCTGATAATGACATTGTAGCAAACCCTATTGATCCCCTCAGCCCATCTGAGTTCAATCCACAAGATGTTTTCAACCTTAAGCTCCTATATCTCTCTTCTCTCTCTAGAGCTTTCCCTGGTGCCATCAAAGGTTGTTGGCCGGCCTTAGGCTTCCTGAGGTCACACTCAAATAAATTTCCTGAACCCAAATACTTGTCTTGGGTCTGCCTTTGGGGGACCATAACCCAAGACAGTAAACTGTGCCTCAGTGACCTTCCCTGTTTCAAACATCTCTCATGTGGTACAACCTGCTTATGATTTTAGAAAATGGAATGATGTAGGCTTCATATTTTTTAATCGCCTTTGATGAGACATCTTTTATTCTGCACAAATAAAATGCTTGTCTTGCCTTGTCTATACCCTCTTTACTCCCTCAAAAGGCTCTGATTGTTTCCCCTAGACATTGTCATTTCTAAGTGTTACCCGTGTTTTCCAGAATTCAGCAATCCTACCTTCTAATTGTAGAGTCTACCCTTTTTCTGGGCATGGAAATGAAAGTCCTTTATCTGTCGATGCCAGGGTATTCTTTTTTATTTATGTTTAATTGGAGGATAATTGGTTTACAATATTGTGTTGCTTTCTGCCATGCACCAACATGAATCAGCCATAGGTATACATATGTTCCCTACCTCTTGAATCTCCCTCACATCTCCCACCCCATCCCACCCCTCTAGGTTATCACAGAGGACCAGGTTGAGCTCCCCATATTATAGAGCAACTTGCCATTAGCTGTCTCTATTTGTTCTGGTATTCTTCATGTTTAACAAAATATTAATATACATTGAATTATAGTCCCCCTGATTCTCTGTGGCTGTAAGTCTTATGAGTAAGAACAGGCCAGATGAGATTAGATCAGGTCAAATGCCACCTCCTCCACTTAGTCCTTCCCTGATGCCCCGGAAAGATGACTCAACCATCTGTCTCACGGCTCCATCATGATGTGCCTTGAATTCCAGTCCATTCATCTGCCTTCCTGCTTGACTGTGAGCTGCTCTTCTCTTTGCCTCCCCCATCCTGCCCCTAGCAGTTCCCAAAGAAGGTGGGGCTGGGCAGTCTGTGCCTAAAGGCAGGAGGCTAGAAACCATAGTAGGGGCTGGGCTTCACCCTTGGGCTTGCCTCCAGCTGGTGCATCATCTCAGCACACCTCTAACCAGGGTTATGTCCCACCTGCCCCCACCCCTCTGCCCTAAATCTTGGGACCAAGACACCAAGGCTGGAACAAGCACAAAAGGTGGACTTATTTGATCCTAAGACATCACTGCTAAGAACAGGCAGCCAGGAAGCTCTGTCTGAGGACAGAGATGAGGGACAGAGTGTGACAGGCACCATGCTGGGACCTGCAGGACTGCCTCCATGCCACAGGGCCCTTTGCGTGGTGTCAAAAGAGGATATTTGGGTTGTCTTGTTTTTCTAAAGCCAACTTGAAACACTACTGACAGCAAGATGTCTCTGGCACAAAAGCCGATAGGGAGGCATCCAGCTCGCTGTTTCCATAGCTACTGACAGGACGCCACTGGGCAGCGCTCTGAACTCCAGAGCATCTCGGGCTCTGCCTGCAGGATGGAGTCTCCTCAGCTCTGGGAGAACTTGGCGATGAAATGGCAGTTGCTTTTCTCAGTTTCTGCCACAACTGCCTTCTATTGTCAGTGACAGGGTTTAATTTCATGAGGTGCCCAAAAGGGTTCCACTGCAGAACACCTCTGCACCCAGGAGTCCTGGGAGGCTGAAGACATCCTTTCCCCCATAAACCTTCAGCAGGTCATCTGCTGCCAAAGCTTGGTGACCTTGGCATGCTCTCTGCTCTGGGGGATGGCTTCACAAGGCTGGGAGGGGAGTTTCCTGGGCGGCTGGCTGGCTCTCCATGACATGCCAGGCTTGAAAAACCTTTGGAGGGGCTCAGGAATCAAACTTTCTCAGGCTTTTCTGTTTCTCCTTCACCTGCAGGAGAAAGGTTCAGGTGATTCCCACCAACATTAACTTAGCTGTTTCCTGTGGCAGCATCTTCGTACAGAGGTGTGGATGGCAGAGACTGCAGGGTTGGGTGCTGGTGTAGGGACAGGCATTTCTGATCTGCTGCCCCGGAGGTCGCTCTGGGAGGGGGCAGGGCGTGGTGCCTGACTGATGGACTTCTGATCTGTTTCCTCGGATGCATCATTCACCAGGCTTTTGTTTTCAGTCCCGGTGGAGAGATGCATTCTGCCAGGTGCTATGCGAACTCCTGGTACACTCAAAAATGCCACTTGCTCAGGACTGCCTGGAGAAGAAAGGCAGGACCTGCTGCTGTTCTTCCATCTCTGCTGTGGCCACCCACATGGTTTCAGGCACACGTGGCCTTTGCCAGAAGGGCCTGAGAAAACCTTGAGACTAAGGCACTGCATCTGGGAGATTCTGAGAGTGCCTGTGCTCAGACAAGTACACATTGTAACAGAGCTTAGTGACCATCTTGCCTTCCAGCCCTGCGGGCTCAGACCTATGGCTCTTCTAGAAGGTAGTTTTTTTAGTCTGGCTAAGAAATCACCACTTGAGTGTCCTCTTTGTGTCACATTTCTAAGCTCATCTTATGATAATCCCCCTCCCCCCAAATCAGGGAAGTCTCAGGGTGTACCTCCTTTCCCAACAGCATGCTCCCAGTGGCATCTGATAAACATTTCTAGAGTGTTCCCGTGGAAATATTTTGTTCAGTTCAAAGCGATCCTTTCTTTTCAAAAATCTCCAAACCCAGTTCTTAATACTAAGCATTAAATTTTAGAATAGCATTCAAGTTTGCATCCTTTTAAAAAAAAACGCCTTTAGCTATCTCAGGAACTCAGATAATACTTAAGCCCCACTTCCTTACCACATAATGGAAAGAGATGAAGTGATCCATGACTTTTGTGGTAAGGGCACAGAGGCTGATGATGCTAGAGATGAAATTCTGCCCTCAGAGACCCCACTGCCTCTCTCAGATCCCACAGAGCCCTGCATGAGCTGAGTAACCTACAGCCACTCTACTCCAGGAAGCCACCGGTAGGCACAAGAAAGGAAGTTGAGTCGTGCCAGTCTGGGCGAAGCCAGGAGTCCAAGAGAATCAGCAAGCTCTCCCAGTCAGTGAGTGTTTAAAAAGAAGTGCCATTTATTTATGTCATGCAGTAATTCCTCATTTTAATAGTCACCTCAGTTAATGACTAACAGCGCATAGCCCCCCAAAAGAAGGTCAGCCAAGTGACCTTGATTGAGTAGGGAGAACTTCTCATAATGAGCTCATTTGTATCTGGATACAGATAGATGCACAGAAACACTGCAGCGGCAAGAAAAGTCAAGGCCCGTTTATCTTCCGAGGTAGGGGAGACGTGCCCCCTACCACCCCATTCCCGTTGACTTTGACACCAAACAAGTAAACTTCAACTCAGCCCACATGATGTGAAGGCTGAATTTGTTTGGTCCAAATTAAATCACGTTTATGAGTTATGACACATAAATAGTCTAGAATTTTATACTTTTCACCCCAAAGTATGAAGAAAAATCTCCACCATTTATATTCAGGGTCTATTGGATCCTCTCCTGCAGTTAATCACCCTCTTCAACGATGTCCCCTCTCCACCATACGCGGACCATCAGAGGATGGTGGGGCTTAAAGATTCGTGGGAACTCAAGGAGTGACCAGCAGCAGACTAGCTCCTTAGTGGCTTTTTTTTTTTTTTTTTTTTAATTAAGAAGCACCAGAATGAACTTGAAATTGGCAAGACCTCAAGAGAGAAACCAGGCTGGCTCTGAGCCCAGTTTGCACGGATGGGCTGGACGTGGACTTGGATCTGGCTCCTTCTTGGACTCTGGAGTCAACAAAAATCTATCTGCGGATGCATGGATATTAAATGGAAAGGCAGGTATCCCTCCCTGGAGACCCCAAGGGTCCTCTAACCCTCTGCCCTGGTAGCTGCCCTCCTCCTTCCCAGATGCCAGGCTCTGCCGCTGCTCTGAGACCCCCAATGTCCTTTCAAGAAGTCCTCCTTTGTTACTTAAGTTAACCACAGTCAGTTTCTGCTGTGTTGTACTCAGCACACCTTTTCTGTTCCCCCACTCTCATTGTGTTAGCGACAAACACTGGTGTCACATTAGTCTGACCCAGAAACTTGCTCTTTAAAAAGGAACTGTATGTTACTTCCCTGGTGGTCCAGCCGTTAAGTCTCCAAGCTCCCAGTGCAGAGGAGTCTGGGTCCGATCCCTGGGCAGGGAATTAGATCCTGCAACTTGCAACTAAGATCCACATCGGGCACCTAAGACTCAGTGCAGCCAAAAAAACACAAAAATTTTACAAAGAAACTCTTCTTACGATGGTGAGTTTTGAGAAATTATAGCAGGTATCTGGGATGTGTGGGTGCCTGGAACCCCAACAACATTGCTAATGCAGCCCACTTTCACACAGGCACTCTGACATTCAGGGAATTTCAGGCCATTCAACATAGAAGGAAACAGAGCAACCCATTTCTTCCAGCTCCTCAGAAACCAAAGAGGGGACAGAAAAGGAGAAAGGTCATGGGAAGTGGAGGAAAAGGGCAGGGAAGGGGCATTCATCTGACAAGGTCCCAGGTGGCCAAAGGAATCTCTGGGTCTCCCTTCCAGTTGAGGAAGGGAGGAATCTGTGGAATCACAGCTTGGGCCTGGAGGGGTCTCAAGAGCCTGAGCTGCACTCCCCTCACTATTCAAATGGGGTGGTGAGGTTGCGGGGAGGCTTGGCCACCATCTCAGAGCCGCTGGGAATCAGCGAGTTCCCCAAGAGAGAGTCTCCCATTTAAATGGTGCTCAAATCAGCATGTCAGAGGTGTGTTGAGCTGACTTTGGGAAACGCTGGGGTCAGATATTTTAGAGGCTAGGGGAGGGCTTCCCTGGTGGCTCAGTGGTAAAGAATCCATCTGCCAATGTAGGAGACACTGGATCCATCCCTGGGTCGGGAAGATCCCTGGAGAAGAAAATAGCAACCCACTCTAGTATTCTTGCCTGGGAAATCCCATGGACAGAGGAATCTGGTGGGCTATAGTCCATAGGGTTGCAAAAGTGTCAGACATGACTTGGCAACAAACCACCACCAACAACAACATTAGGGCCAGATGCTGGACACCGAAGCCCTAAGGTAGCTGCTCTGAGTGTGATTCAGAGCAGGCCAGCCATGGATTCCATTTTCCAAAATGCTTTCCCACCCTTCACCTCATCTGTGAAACCCTGCTGCCCTACAGCAGGGTGGCGTCTATTGTTCATTTTGCTAATGAAGAAACAGACTGGGAAGGGTTGTTGCTGTTCAGTCGATAAGTCATGTCTGACTCTTTGAGACCCCATGGACTGCAGTGCCCCAGGCTACCCTGTCCTTCACTATCTCCACGAGTTTGCTCACACTCATGTCCACTGAGTCGGTGATGCCATCCAACCTTCTCATCCTCTGTCGCCCCCTTCTCCTCCCTCTCTCATCTTTCTCAGTCTTTCCCAATGAGTCGGCTCTTTGCAGCAGCTGGCCAAAAGTATCAGAGATTCAGGGAGGGGCTAGGAGATGCACTCAAGGCCACCCAGCCAGCCATTGGAGAGCTGAGACAGGCCCCCAGTCCATCCCATCATTCTCGTCTTTCTTCCACAGGATAACGGAGACGGATACTCCCAGACCTGCCAATTCCAGATGGCTTCCCTCTGCCTCCCAAGAACGGTGCCCTGTTGATTCTCATTGCAACAGAATGAATTTAGGACTAAGGATTCAGTCCTACCAGTGGGCTTGCATGCCCTGCATCAAACACAAAGTGCATCCCCCACTGTGCTGCCTGCAGCTCCCCGGCCCAAGGCCGCAAGGATCTCTGCTGCTCCAGGGAATGGTCTGGGGCCCAGCAGGGAAAAGGTGATTTGCCCGCTGCACTTAGCCAAACCTACACAGGCCCCCTCCTGCACCCACACCTTTGGTGGCAACAGAGGACCTCCCGAGCCTTTGTCTGCTCTCCTGGGGCCTGGGATGTGAGCTCAGGAGCCCATCTAGTGCATATGTCCTTTTCTCTTAGTTGAGATGCAAAGGGACCAGTTTGCCACTGATCTTTCAGCGGAGACACACATATCACGAACCGTAAGCGCGCACAGGGCTCAATGCCGGCTTTGCAGCATCTCTCCACCTTCCTTGCTGCAGAGGCTGAGCCTGACTTTCAAAAAAGGGCATGCAGCCCAGGGCAAATCCCGAGGAGGATAACTCAGTGTACATTGGTGCCAGGGATGGCAGACCCCCCTTTGGGGATTTTCCTGAGGGCCTCTAGAAACCAGGAAGAAGTCTGAGTGCAAAACTGAACGTGTAGCATATATCAAAGGAATGCAGCATTGTTGATTCTTGGCGGGTCTGCCTGAATATTAGATGCAAATAAGTGCTAATAAGTACAGTGGGAAAAGCTAATGGAAAAACCGTCCTTCCCAGTTGGATCACTGTGCATAGATGCACAGGGCAGCTGAGACAGCCTGACCAGCCACACTCACGCCTGGCCTGGCCCAGGGAAAACTCTGCGCAGACATGTCCTGTGGAGGCAGAGCTTGTGTAGACTCATCCAGTGGAAACACTTGTGGTCCAGAGCCTCTTCCTGGCTGCAGGGCTGGGGTCAGGGGACAGAAACTCCTCTCCGCATCCTTTCCCCACTGCCCAGTGTGTGTGTGTGTGTGTGTGTGTGTGTGTCTGAGTGAGTGTGCATGGTACTGAAAAGGTTCCCTTGACCACCAGCTTCTTCAGCAACCAGCCCAGCTGCACAGCCAGGACCCCAGGTGGTGAGAGGCGACTGGAGGTGTAGGTAGGAAGGGCACAGGGGCTGGGATGGGGCAGTGCACTCTGGGCTCCTCCTCGGGCAAGTAGCTTTCTGCTCACTTCACCAACAACCACAGCCCTCCTCCTTGCCATCTTCCTTCCTACTCTGTTCTGACAGCTTTTGCTCACGGGGTGGATAAAGACACCACTGTCCTGCTCTCCTTGGACTGCAAAGAGATCAAACCAGTCAATCCTAAAGGAAATCAGTCCTGACTATTCATTGGAAAGACTGATGCTGAAGCTGAAGCTCTAATACTTTGGCCATCTGATGCAAAGAATTGACTCATTGGAAAAGACCCTGATGGACATGAGTTTGAGCAAGCTACAGGAGTTGGTGATGGACAGGCAGGCCTGGTGTGCTGTAGTCTACGGGGTTGCAAAGAGTCAGACATGACTGAGCGACTGAACGGCCTTGCTCTCCCTGACATTGGGGCCAAACTTGTACCTCAGTTTCCTCCTCTATAAAACGGGAATAATAATGCCTGCTTTGTTGTTGCAGGAACTAAGGGAGATCAAGGTAGCCTATCAGCAGATAACATGAGAGGAGGGTGAACATCCTTCACTTTATTTTCCTAAAGGTTTCTGAAAATACTGGGCATCCCTTCAAGATGAAGAGGTGACTGATTTACAGTTTCATACCGTTTCTGTGAAAGCCAGCCTGCTTTCCTTCCTGGCACCTGCTTGCCCCCTGCAGGTGGGGGCTGCCGCTTCTCCTAAAGAACAAGGACAAGAATCCGAGGCCCCACCGACTCCCTCTGCCTCCCTGCTCTGCGCCGGGGTTGTGTGGCTATGGATATGTCACGTGTCCACTTGTTATTGTAGGGTGTGTAGGCAGAGGCGTTGGTGGACCCAGGCTGACCCCTACGCCCTGACACAACAGGGACGTCAAGGAGATAGCCTTCAACGGAAAGCCTGGGGCACTTTCAGCTGAATCCAGAGCCCCAGGAATTTGGGGATCCATGCGGACACAGCACTCGAGGCTGCCCAAGACCTCGACTGAAACCCACCGAGGTTGTAGCCCAGAAACCTCTCACTATCCTCGGACCTAGCTTTTGCGTTCCGCCGGCCCGGCGCCCCCGCAACGTCGGGTCCTAGGCGCGCCCTCCTGCCCAGCTGCGGTCACGGCCCGCTCTGGTGACGCCTTGTCCTCTTCCCGGGTCCGCGCCGGCGTGCGACCCAGCGAGGCAGAGGCAGCGCTCCGGCCGCGGTCTGGAGCCAAGTGGCCGTTCCCCCAAGGCTCAGGGGGAAGCTGGGAGACCGGCGCCGCCCGGGGCATCCCCACCCCCACCCCCACCCCCGGGGCCGCCGGACCGCGCCCAGCGGCGTTTTCCTCCCAGCTTCGCCGCCCGTGGGGCCGCGGGAGTCGGAGAGCGCGCGTGGGCGCGGCGCCTGTGAGCTCCCGGGAGGGAAGAGGCGACTGAGGTGTGATCCCCTCCCGACCCGGCCACCGCCGCGGCCGCCACCACCGCGGGGCGGGGCCCAGGCCGGGGGCGGGGCGCCGGGCGGGCGCGGCGCTATTTCCAGCCTCGCCGGAGGCTCCGCTCGCACTTCGCTGGGAGCCTTCCTGGCGCGAGAACCGGATCCAGCGGCGCTGTGAGGAGAGGAGACGACGGCGGCGGGAGGCGGGAGGGGGGCGGACCGGAGCCGGGGACAGAGGAGGAACACGCCGCCGTGCCCTCTCCCTCTTCTGCGCGCTCCGGTGGCCGGCGCCTGTCGCCTCGCCGACCGCACGGGGCTTCGCTCGGAGCAGGAGGAGACGCCGGGCCCGAGCCGGGGCGGAGGTCCTGCAGCCCGGGCGCCCCGGAACGGAGGATTCGCAGTGGAGGACCGCGCCGGGGCTGCAGCCTCCCGCGGCCCCGAAATCGCCGGCTGCGCCAGGTAAGTGCCCCACCCCATCCCCGCCCTGTGCCGGCTCCCGCCGGGAGCGGCGCCCCGAAGGGTCCCCCGGGACTGCACTGCGCCCCAGCCCCGAGAAGCCCGGAGAAACGACGCGGTAAGAGTTCCAAGCCGCGGGCGGGGATAGAGCGCGCGGGGTTCCAGTCTGGCCGCACTTTGGGGATTGGCTCCAGTAGCGGGAACTTTAATTAGACTTTTGCTCCTTGGATTTTGCTTGTCGCCGCGCGTCTGTGAACTGTCACCCCGCGGGCTCAACTCGGTCCCTGCGGATCCTCCGCTCCTCTTCTTCGCCCTGGATGCTGGGCGCGGGGAGGCAGCGTCGGCCCCGGAGAGAGCCGTGCGGGAGCCCGGGGGCGCCCCGAGCTTTCCCGCGCGCTGGGGACGGGGACTCGGGGACAGGTTGTGACGGGGAGGCCCGAGGGAGGAGTTAGAGGCTACCTTCTTGGCTTCCTACGCTACGGCGGAAGGTAGGAAGGTGCCCCCGCGTTCCATTTGCGCGCGTTCTCACCCCGCGACTCTCCGGGGCACCAGCCTGTTTTGTACTCAGGGAGAGTGTGTGTGCGTCAGTGATCCTGTGAAGGTGTGTGCGTGCGCGTGTCCAGGAGTGCAGTAGTGCAGGAGCCCGGGAGTGGGCGGTGAAAGGATCCGCTTTGCCGCGGGACCCAGCCGAGCTCCGGCGGCGGCTGCAGCTCCAGCTGCTGGCTTCTAGTTCTGCGACCGGCTCTGGCCTCGCCCGAGGCCGTCCCCGCCCGGCCAAGGCGCGTTCGCGGGATTTAGTTGTGCCAGTGCTGGCGCTTGTGTCGCAGGTGACCCCTGCCTCTTCCCCTAACTTTGGCGGTACATTTAGGGCTCCAGGCCCTGCGACCCCGACCTGGAGCTGGCAGCAACCACGCAGCGCCCTGGGCTGTGGGCACTCGCTGCCCGGCTGTCTGTCCTAGCTGAAAAGTAGGGGCCAACCCTAGGATTCCTTGTCCCTTAGCGGTCTCCGATAGTGTGGTGGACCCTGGTCCTTGGGCCCCCTCCCAGCTGGAGCCTGGGCCGTGATTGGCTCTGCTAAGTGAAGCGGGCTGGGCCCCCCTGTTTCTGCTTGGCCGCGATCTGGCCTGGCAGCAGAGCCTGAAGGAGAGGCCGATGCGTGAAGGGACCAGTGTGGGAGGAGTGGTGGTTGCAGGAGGGGTTAGGGGCAGACAAGCCCCTTTCCCATCCCTGGGCTGCTTACAAGCTGCACTACCAAGACCCCTTCCTTCCGCTGATCTCTCAGATCTGAGTTCACCTTGACCCTTGCCCATGGGGTGGAGAACTTTCCCGAAGTCCAGCCCTAGAACAGTGCAGCCTCCAGGCAAGAGTGGCAGAGCTCTCTTTAAAATTTCCCAGCTGCCATAGCCTCTCCTAGCCACCCTCTGCTCCTGTCCCAAAAGCAAGGCAGACAGGCCACCAGGAAGGGTGACATTCTGGTCCCTGGAGGAGGCCCTGTTTTAATCCAGACAGCCCACTGCATATGGCAGGACATGTTGTGGGGTGCCCTTGGCCAGCATGAAGCACATTCCAAAGACTTGGTCAGACTTGCCTCTGTGAAGTGACCCAAAGGAGGAATAACATTCAGACTCTGAAGAGAATTGAGCCTCATAGGATGATCGATACTCCAGTAGCAGTTGAATAGAAAAAAAGCCCCCGCAAAGCCTGACCCCATCCATTGCCTGGCCCATTCACCCTGGGACAGAGGGAAGGCACAGCATATTTATTTATTTACCTGGAATCAGACTCCGCGAGAGTGAATTATGTTCCCCCAGTATTGATTTTTAAAAAGACCCCAAATTAAAAAGTCAAGGCTTTCTTAAAGCAAGGTCAAGGATTAATTATTTATAGAGAGACATCAATCAATCAGTGGGGGGAGGGGCTCACTTCCAAATTGCCTGAGCAGGCAAAAGAGAGCATCTTCTGATTTTCCCTGCTTCCGCTAGGAAAGAAACAGCCTTGTCTGACCTCTTGGGCTTCGCAGAGTTGTCCTGAATGGTGACCGGAGGAGTATGCTCTGTAACTCAGCCTGCAGTTGGAGATGCCTTTTTAATCTTGTAGCCAGAATATCACTTGGGAAATTTCATGCATATTTGCTGTGTTTCCATAATGAACATTTACTGATTACAGAGTATCAAGGGAATTTCATTTTTTAAACATTTATTCAAATCTCTGTGTATGAAAGCTAATAAGTCTGAGAAAGTTCAGTAACTACTTTTTTTTTTTTTTTTTTGCCATGTGGTTGTTGGGAAAATGTGCCTGGTGGGCTCATCTTAGAATTTACCTTCTGAAGGAGGAACATCAGATTCTCCTGATCGGAAATGCCGTGCAGGCTGCTTCTCTGCTCATCACTCTGGTTGGTGTCAGTGGTGGCCGGATAGGCTATTTGTGGTTGTGTTGATCGAAGAGATGGGAGTTTTATTCATTGCTAGCTGATGCATCTGGTTGAAGGCACATGCAATAGGCACTGGGGTCTTTGGGGGGATGATGGGGGAAGGTGTGGTGCCCAATCTCTTGCCTGCTGCCTGGCCTAGAGTCTCAGACAGCTGTCTTAGCCATACCTGCCACACCTCCCTGGTTTACCCATGTGTGGCAACCATGTGGGAGAAACATGGAACTTGGAGGGAGCATATGGGCAAGAAAGTGGACAAAGGATTATGGTAGCTCTTTCATGAATAACTATGGCAATTAGAGTCAGTAAACACTGTGAAACAAGTACCCAGCCTTTCAGTTAATCAGAAGGTAATGAGTTATAAACAGGAGATTTATGTAGTGCTGGCCCAAGGAGATCAATGTGACTGTGACACGGGACGAGACATAAAAAAGCAATCAAGAACGACTGTCTGGACGTGTATGTGGCCACAGTATCTGGGAGCCTGGGGATGTTTGCTGGGGGCAGGCGGCAGTGTGCTAATAGTGTGGTGACTGTAGGCTCCCTGGCACTGTCTTTGGAGCCACTGCCAAAGCTCGTCTGACGCCAGAGCAGCTGTGCTCCCTCCCTCCTGGGAAAAGGCTGCCCAAAGGCAGAGGAAACCCTTGAGTTCAGGCAGCCAGAGGACAGAGCCGCATTAGCTCAGGTGGCAGAGGACACAGGAGACGCCTTCTCATTTCCTTCCGGCTGGAGGATGTGTGACCCCGCGGTCAGTAAATCACGGCGGCAGAAGATGAGACTTACAAATTGGCCGTGGGAAAAAGTTGTGACTTTTACCCTGTACAAAACTACCTGTCATTTGTGATCTGGTGCCCTAGCCTGCACCTGCTGGCCACAGACGCATCCTCAGCCACTGGCAGGACGAAGCAGCCTGTGTGCGTCCGGGTGGGTTGACAGCAAGAAGCAAAATTCCATCGTGAAAGCCACCTTTGGGAAAGTCAAGAGAGTGTCTGCAGGCAGCGGGGCCTGGGTCCCAGCATTTCCACTCCCCACCTTGAAGGTCACGCATTTCTGGGGAATCGGTACTTCTTGCTATTGGTGACTGAGAGCAAGACACCCTGTCCCTGCCAACCCAAGGCCAGAGCTGGGCCTGGTCAGTGACATTTATTTGACCTAAATTAGAACTGTTAACATTGAAACCTAAAGCTAAAGAATGCTCTATCCCATACTCCCAGCATCAGACTCCTTGTCGCCCTCCATTCAGTGACCAAACATAAGCGTGTATTTGGTGTCTGTTGTTGGATCAGGCTCTGGGGAAGCCCAAACCAAGAGTGGTCCCTCCTCTTGCAGGTTTTGTCATCTGGTGGGACAGAAACTCCGTCACGATCTGCTCATCATGCACCGATTCATGCTATGCCAGACAGCCCCATTACTAAACAGGTTACCAACGCATGTGTGATTCTAGGCCCTGATGAATATGTAGAGGAAATGTCTGTGTGGTTGCGAGACAGAGATTTGCGATAGAGTAATCTGACATAGACTGAGGGCCCTGGAGGACTTCCTGGAGGAGGTGACTCTCCCACTGAGCTCTGAAAGAAGAGCTGGAACTAAGCATGGAGGGAGCTTTCCAGTTCAGAATGTGAATGAGTGAGAGAGATGGAGCCCTGACCAGGAGCTGTGGGAGGGCCCACGTGGCCAGCAGGGTGAAAGAGGGGGAGATGGGGCTGGAGACACAGGCAGAGTCCTGACTGTAAAGAGCCTCCAAGGCCAGGGAGGGACCTGGGACTGCTGCAGAGCAGGGAGCCCAGCGAGGAGGGGACCGCAGTAATCCTGGCGGGAGACAGCTGTGGTCCTCCAGAGGGACGGTGGACCTGAATCTGCTGGGGCCTGGTTCAGTGCAGAGCAGAGAAGATGAGGGGACGTGAGAGGGTCAGGACCACGACTGGAAGATGTCAGCACCCTGAGGCAGGGCCCCTCGGACCAAAATGTTCCAAGTGCTCCTCCACTCTTGTTGGGTTCGATCCCCCAGGGCCGGCAGATCAGGCTGCCACTTGTGTGGCCGTGCCTCTGAGCCCCAGAGCACCTGTCTTACCTCCCCCCCCGCCCCAAGCCAACCCCTGAGCCCTTGGGTCTTCTGCTGCCTTCCCCCAGGTGTTCGTCACTTAGGCCTGGCTTGTGGTGGGCGCACAACAGGTGAGAGCGCAGGGGCAGTGCTCTCATGAGGACAGTTGATCGGACACCCTCCTTCAGGGCCCCCTGCTGGCCAGAGGTTTCATCCTTGATAGGTCCTGAAGCTGCCACCCTCTTGAGTCTGGCCGGTAGCTGGTGGGCACCTGCCCCAGAAAGAGCTCCTCTCCTGAGCCCTCCCTCGGTTCTCTCTCCTTTCCTTGCCTGCCCCCACCCTCTGCGAGGGGCTCTGCCCATGGCCTCAAGCTCCTGAACCCCCTCCAATGTCAGTGAGCTCCCCGTGGCTGGCTGAGCCCGGCTCAGGCCCCTGGCTTCCTTGCAGACCTCGGCTGGGTCCCCTCGGCTCTGTCTTCCAGAACGCGGGTGGGGGGAGCAGGTCTGTGAGTCACCCCGCTTCCCGTTGTTCCCACGCTGCTGGCTTCGGGCCCTGAGCCGAGCGGCCGTGCTGAGCTGCAGGCAGCAGCCCGGGTCGCAGTCACCTTGTCCTCACTCTGCCTGGCCCTGAGCCAGCTCCTCCCTGGCAGGCCGGACTCCGGGATGGGGGCAGTGAGAGCCCAGGAGAGGATGCTCGGAGGCACAGGTCTACTCCACGGGCCCCAGGCCTCTCTGGGTCTGATTCCTCCAGCCTTTGGGCTCTTTGCCTGGAGTGCGGCCTCATCAGATCAGCCTTCCTTTCTATTCTGGCTGCCACCCCCCTTCCCCCTGCCTTGCCACCATGGACCACAGGTCATGCCCTTGTGCATATCAGTCTTGTGAGTGGAAAGGCGACCCAGGAGAGCGCGCCCACCAGCAGACCCTAGCCCGGGCTCACGTTGACTCATACTTGGCAGACTGGTTGTCGCCACTTCTGAGGCTGCCTCTTCTTAGGGGGCTGACTCATCTCCCTGGACAAGTCCCATCTGTCCCAGCCTGTGGGCACCGGGACCCTCCTCCAGCCCTGAGACATGGGGGCTCTGCTTCTCCTGCCCCGCAGGGAGCATCCAGGCCCCCAGCGAACACTGACGGTGGTCCTGCCCCGTGACACACCTCCTGCCAGGTCTGGGGGAAGCCGAGCGAATGCAGCAGGGCTTGGTGTAAATCATGGTCTCCCTGGTGTCTTGGCTGAGACGAGCTCAGCATGGAGAAGGTGGTCAGTGATGGCGGGCAGAGTGAGCCTAACCCTGCAGTCTGTCTACACTGGTGGAACCCTTGTGTGCTGCAGATACTCTGTCTACACCAGCTGAGCCGGTGCGTGGTGCAGGCAGTCTGCCTACACTGGTTGAGTCAAGGGCATGAGCCCTGGAATCTTCCATTTAGTCCGTGCCTGCCCCACTTTCTGTGGAGTCTTTGTACAAACTCTGAAACTCTCTCTGGCTTCAGGGGCTTCCCTGTGGCTGAGCTCAGCTCAGCCCAGCTTCCCCTCCGACAAGGCCCTGACCGTTAGGCTCCATCTCCCAGAGCTGGGGTGGTTAAGCCCAAGGTACAACACAGTCTGTCTATACTGGTTGAACCCAGTTCATGATGTAAGCCATTTGTCTACACAGGTGGAAACAGTGGGTGATGCAGCCAGCCTTTGGGGGATACCTTCTGCCCCGTTCACCAGGAATATTCTTTTTTATCCTTTCCCTTATAAACATGCATTCTTGCTAAATCACTTCAGTCGTGTCTGACTCTTTGTGACCCAAAGGGCTGTAGCCCGCCAGGCTCCTCTGCCCATGGGATTCTCCAGGTAAGAATACTAGAGTAGGTTGCCATGCCCTCCTCCAGGGGATCTTCTTGACCCAGGGACTGAACCCGCGTCCCTTGTCTCCTGCACTGGCAAGCGAGTTCTTTACCACTAGCGCCACCTGGGAAGCCCTCCCTCATATACATCTAGGTCCAATTTGAGCCTTCCTTCCAAGGGGCTTTTCTCAATGGCTCCCTCAGTCTCCCATGTCTCACTTGGATCTCTTTGGTGGAGGCTGGCGCAGGACTGGGGGTGGTGGGCACATGGGACGTGGCGACCCGCTGCCATATGGTGCTCTCAGCCGGGTGCCCCTCTCCTGTCACTGTGCTTGGGGACTGAGCCTGCTGCTGGCACAGCGCAGGGGCCACCTGCTGTCCGTGGGCACGGCCACCTCGACATCCCACACAGCAGTCACTCCCGAGTCATGTTGGCCTGGAGATGCTGAGAAAGATTGAAGGCAGGAGGAGAAGGGGGTGACAGAGGACGAGATAGCTGGATGGCATCATCGACTCAATGGACGTGAGTTTAAGCAAACTCCGGGAGATGGTGAAGAACAGGGAAGCCTGGCCTGCTGAGTTCATGGGGTCACTAAGAGTCGGAAACGACTCAACAACTGAACAGCAACACTGCCTCGGTGTGCGTGGTGAACCACATTGCTTCAGGCTGGGTCCGTCTTGCCATCTCCTGCTTAAATTCCGGGCCTCTGTCTCCACTGATGTCATTTCACCTCCTGAGGGTTGGCACGTCTGCAAATTTAATTTCATGACCATTCATCCCTGGGAAAACACAATCTATGCCTATTATTTAATGCTTCTCAATTCCCTCTGCCATGAATTAAAGTGTCAATGGACAGCCATGGCAACCAGCTCCACCCCCTCGCTCCCCCTACCCCACCCCACTGCTGCCGGCTTAGGGTTGTGGCTGAAGCCAGCACCTGGAGTCAGACTGCCTGGGTTCGTGGCCCAGCCTCACCACGTGGTCGCTCTGTGGACTGGGGACTCGGTTTCCTCACCTGTGAAATGGAGATGACAATAGAATACACCTCCTAGAGCTGTTGTGCCTATCAGAGAACCCGCCCACAGTAAACGGCAACTCCTGTTACTTCATCATCTTCATAAACTCCTGTGTTTGGTCTTTTAGCTAAGGTTCAGTCCTTCTCCATCTCAGGAGCAAGGAAACCTGGCGATCAAAGGCCTTGTCTAGTGATGTGACAAAGGCTTAGGGTCGCATGTGGCCCTACTGACTGGTGTCCCCTTTCTCAGCAGTCTCCTATGGATGCCTCTTCCTTATCCTGCATTCAGGACATTTGAAATCTTCTAAAAAAAAAGAATTTATTGAAGTTTTGTTGATTTCCAATGTTGTGTCAATTTCATCAGTAGAGCAGTGATTCAGTTATACATGTAAATATTAATGTATATTCTTTTTCATATTATTTTCCAATACAGTTTATCCCAGAATATTGAATATAGTTTCCTGTGCTGTAGAGTAGTATCTTGTTGTTTATCTATCTTACATATAATAGTTTGCATCTGTTAACCCCACACTCCCAGTCCTTCCCTCCCCCAAACCCCTCTTGGCAGCCATTAGTCTGGTCTCTGTATCTTTGAGTCTGTTTCTGTTTCGTAGATAAGTTCATTTGCATCATGTTTTAGATTCCACATGGCAGTGATATCATATGGTATTTGTTTTTCTCTTTGTGATTTACTTTGCTTAGTACGATGATCTCCAGGTCCATCCATGTTGCTGCAAATGGCATTATTTCGTTCTTTTTTGTGGCTGAGTAATATTCCATTGTATGTATGCACCACATCTTCTTATCCATTCATCTGTTGATGGATGTTATGTTATTTCCATGTCTTGGCTATTGTGAATAGTTTTGCTGTGAATGTGGGGGTGCATGTATCTCTTTGAATTAGAGTTTTCTCCGGATATATGCCTGGGAGTGGGACTGCTGGATCGTATGGCAACTCTATTTTTAGTTTTTTGACGAACCTCCGTACTGTTTTCCATAATGGTAGCACCAATTTACATTCCCACCGGCAGTGTAGGTGGGATCCCTTTTGAAAACTTTTTGTTCTAAATACAGTACGCACTCTGAAATGCGCACAGATTGTGGTGTATGATGCAATGAATATCTGCAAACAAAACAGGCCTGTGTGCCCTGCACCAGAGTGGGGATCAGAACATGGCAGCATCCCCGTGACCCCTTCCAGACGCTTCCCCTCCAGCACGGGTGACTACTCTTCTTACTCATGACAGCTTAGGTTAGTTTTCTTTGTTTTTAAACTTGACAGAAGTGGAGTCGTAAGTCTGCGTACCTTTGTGTCTGGCTTACCATTATGTTTGTGAGAGTTCCCCACATTGCTGTAAATAGTTGTAGCTTGTTCTTTTCTATTTTCCTTTTCTTTCTGGCCGCTCTGGGTCTTTGTCGTGGAGCACGGGCTCTTCTCTGTAGTGCGTGGACTCTCTAGTTATGGCACTTGGGCTTAGTTGCCCTGTGGCATGTTGGATCTTAGTTCCCTGACCAGGGATCAAGCCTGTGTCCCTGCATTGGAAGGTGGAATCCTAACCACTGGACCACCAGGAGAGTCCCGGTTTGTTTGTTCTTGTTACTGTATAGGATCCCATTGTGTGAAGACATCCCAGTTTCTTTATTGGTTCTCCTGTTGATTGACATTCGGGTTGTTCAGAGTTTGGGGCTTATGGTGTGGACCTTCTTGCGTGTATCTCTTGGGCGTAGGTACACATTTTAATAAGCATGTACCTGGAAGAGAATTGCTGAGTCTCAGAATATGCCCATGTTCATTCTGTAGGTGATGGCCAACAGTTTTCTACAGTGGTTGTACTAATTCCCCCGACACATACCAGGCGCATATGAGAGCAGCAGCTGTTCCACTTCCTTTCCCACACTTTCTGTTGTCAGTTTCTTTCATTTTAGCTCTTCTATGAGTACGTGGAGGTATCACACTGTGGTTTTCATTTTATTCCCCAGACAACTAATACAGGTTTTTTTTTTTTTTGGGGCCAGAGATGCATTGAAGTTGAAAACATTCTTGAACAGATTTGAAAATTCATTTCCACCTCTAAAACATAAAGTGTCTTAAATATCTAGGGTGCTGGTGATTCCCTCTGCCAAGCAGGTGTAAATCCGCCACATTGTTAGGCAACAGGTAGACAGGTGTTTCTCTGGATGAAGCTGGGGACCTGGGCACCTGTCCCAGAATCACTGGATGAATTCCCAGGGTCTGTCACACTCTCTGGGGCTTGTCTTTCTTTCCCTTCCCAAATCCCAGGAGCATTGAGACCACCCCACGTGGTGTGTGCACAGATGTGTCTCAGTGCCTAGGACAGTCCTGGTGCAGAGAGGGACCCGTGAACACCCCCTGAAAGAAGGGCCGGGCAACAGAGCGTGGCCCATTGGCTTCTGTCCTCTCCCGCCCCAGATGACTGGACAGGGCTTGTTGGAAGCCTGGGCTGCTATGGGGAGGGCTCTGGAAGGTGAGTTCTCCAACCCTGGAGGGTGTCCTATCCTGGTGCTCCAATCCTCTTAACTCTGGGGTACCCAACCTGTGTTGGTCTGTGGCCTTTTAGGAGCCAGGCCTCCCACAGGAGGTGAGTGGCGGGCAAGGGAAGCTTCATCTGCTGCTCCCCATCTCTCCCCATCACCCACATTACCACCTGAACCATTCCCACCCTCCCCCATCACCCAGTCCATGGAAAAATTGTCTTCCAGAAAATTGGCCCCTGGTGCCAGAAAAGTTGGTGACCGCTGCTCTCAAAGACCCCCTCCAGCAGCCGTGCTCACCCCCAGGACTCCAGGCACTGGTTATTTAGAAGCACCTCTGGGCTCCTCGTCCCTGATGGGCTTATCTGTCATTGGGTCCCTCTGTAGAAAGCAAGACTCCATCCTCCCTCCAAGCTGCCTTGTCAGCTTTTCAACACCAGCTTCTTACAGATGACACGAAAAGGGCGCAGAGGACATGCCTTCTGGTGAAGTGAAGGTGAAAGCGCCATGTCTGTTATCACCTCATCTGCTCCTGCCCCATCACATTTTGATGGGGACCATGATAAAGCCTCCTTTCTTTGGGGGTGGCTTGGTCCTTTTCTCCTCAAGTGTGACATCATTTTATTTGGAGAGCAGCACGGCCAGTGGGGGATGAGAGCTCTGAGTTGGACCCAGGTTCAAATCCAGGTTCTGTTCTTGTTTGGTTTGGGGACCCATCCATTGCCTCCAGAGAGAGATTCACATACAACTCTAATGCAACCCATGGGGACGTGACTGGGGGGTGGAGATCTCTGGGGCTGGGGAGTGAGGGCAAGGGATTCTAGCCAGAGCATCTGCCAGAAGGGGCTCTATAGGAGGGGGGGACGTAGACTGGCCCTCAGAGATGGGGAGGGGAAGATGACTCCTCAAGGATCACCCACTGTGAGCCCCACCCCTGAGGGTCCAAAATGTGATATCCTCAGGGAAAGAAAGAAGTGTGTTGAGCCCCCAGGAAACTCTGGTCTAGTTGACATGACCCTCATAGAGCAATGATCAGAGCTTATTGGAGAATTATAGGAGGCTTCCTGGAGGAGACGTGGGACTGCATGTCAAAGGCCAGTGGTGAGAACTTTATCCTGGTGCAAGAAGAAATTTTCTCCAGGATTGTGGGGCAGGGACAGTGTGAGCTAAATACCAATTGCTTTAAAATAGGGCAACAAAGAATCCATGACACATATTGTTTATGCGATGTGGAGGCGGGTGTGCAAAGATGGAAGAGCTAAAAGCAGTTTGGGAAAAACAACACCTTTTTTGTGAAAAGACAGATTAGAAAGGTTTATGCTCTTCTGTGATAACTAATATGAAAAGTTTATCAAAGTTAAAAAAAAAAAACCTTTGACGCTTTCTCCAAATTGATTTGAGGACTTGGCAGATTTGAGGAATCGTTCAGTAACGTTTTATGGGTTGATGCTAATTTGATGCAGCAGACCCATGCATCGCGCCAATTTACTGCCAAACCAACATTAAGCATGGACCTTTCGTGCAAGGTTTATAGGCGGACAGCTCATAAAGATGCATGCTTGACAAGGATTCTGCTTCTCTTAGGATGTGCTATATGAAGTGTTTATCAAAACCTGACTAAATCGCCCTCCCCTTTTACTCATAAACAATCTCTGAGGACTTTAGGCCTGAATCTCATACAATATTTCATGCAGTGTTTCCCATGCAGCATTTCATGCAGTATTTCACCACTCCCGGGTCCTGGTACATGGGGAACCTTGTCTGTAAAAGCCACAGGTACTGGGTGGTGATAGAAGAGGGAGCCCTTTGGGTGGAGGATGCCCTGAGGAACCACTTTGGAAATGACTTATTACCCAGGTCCTGGGAAGGCTGGTGACATTCTTCCTAAGGGGGTCTCCTGAAACAAATCAAAGGTTGCAATTAAATGAGATCTGTGTTGTTGTTGTTTTAATCACTCAGTTGTGTCCAACTCTTTGTGACCCCATGGACTGTAGCCTTCCAGGCTTCTTGGTGCATGGGATTTCCCAGGCAAGAATACTGGTGTGGGTTGCCATTCCCTTCTCCAGGGGATCTTCCCAACCAAGGGATCGAACCTGAGTCTCCTTCATTGGCAGGTGAATTCTTTACCACTGAGCCACCAAACGAGATCTGTGGCCCTAAGGAAAATACATTTCACGCTTTTGTTTTTGTTTCCTGGACTGATGTGTGATGGATCCTCTCTGCCCATCTCTCTTCACACAAATATGCTGTCACAGCCTCTTCAGTAAGGAGATCATCGCAGTTTGGTGCTTTGTTTTGCATGTCGAGAAGTGTTTAATAATAAAATTTATCAAAACTCCTGTCTTTCATTGCTGAAAACCACAGCGTCTGTTTTCCCAAAGGAAAATCGGACTTCCATTGATATTAGTCTAGTCTGTACCCCTCCAATCCCTCGATTCCTCCCATCTAGTGTTAATTACAGGGCTTAAATGGAGAAGGTTGCCGGAGGGGGCAAGTGGGCATACACTGTTGGCACAGAGCCTCATGGGGCTTCAAAAGGAGAGATTTGATCTTGGGCAAATGTCAAGGCAGTTTTGAAATCTGTGTTATGATATCAGCTCACTGCCAGTGTAGGGCTTCATCTGGATTTCATAAATATTGTATGGGGCTCTCTTCCTGCCACCTTGGCCAGCTGGAGAATACAACAGCCACCCCCCCACCCTGCCACATACACACATACGCACACACACACACAAAACCATCACAATTGCAATCTACTGTAGAGTTGTCATGAAAAACCAATTGGTGATATTTCAATCACAATGTTCCTGTAACAAATTCCATTCAGATCCCATTGGAAAGGGAGTTAAACCTTCCTCCTGCTGCTGGGAGAATCTACGCTAAATGTAGCTTCCTGGGGCCCTGGCAGCCATCCAGGGCTTTGTAAGTTATAGTTCTCTGACCTGGTTCTCCGAGTGACCTTGGAACCTCCGAGCTGCGGATTCCTTAGGTTGACACGTTGCCCTCTCTTGTCATCTTTTCTTGAGACAATGTCCCTAAGCCAAGCGAGTACTCTCAGCACCCATTGAGTCGGAGCTGAGGCTCTCAGGAGCGTGTGGCAGGTGACTGGAAGATTGCTTGTTGCTGCTGACCTTTCCTCTGAGATTTATGTCAGCCGCAAAACAGTCCAATATTGTGTGTAAAGGCAGCCTGCAGGTGACAGGAGTCTCTCCCCAGCACACAGCAGGTAATCCTGGAAAATAAGAAGAGGGACAGTCTGCAATTACATTCATCAGCTATTTTTGGTTAAGGAATAAACAAAATGGCCCAAAGTGCTGCTGTTACAGATTCTAGCAAAGGAGTGGCGTGTAGGAAAGATTAATGTACAATTAAAATCCATGTATGGGTAAATTACAGGGTGACAGCTATCTAATGCAAACACTGCAGACGTGTAATTAAGAGGAGCTACGGGCTCTCGGGAGAGTGGATTTGCTGAGGAAAGTGCTAGGGAGCTGTCTGTGGAGCTGGAAGGGCAGGGAGGCTTGCTGGGATGGGGGGCCGTGCAGGTAGCGAAGATGAGCCCCCCGCCCCCTCCACAGCATCTGGGGGGCACCTGGGATGTGATGACCCCAGATCCTTCAGGCAGCACAGCTGCCCCTCCATGGCCCACCGGTTCCTGTTCCAATTCTTCCAGCCCTTTCTGGAGCCATTCTGCTCTCCCCCTCACCTTTGGCTTTGTGACAGCGAGCGCCCATGGATGTCTTTTTTTCCCCCTCGTTTTTAATTTCTCCTGCTTTGTCAGCTTTTTAAGGAATATGTTACATTATGTGGAAATTGGATGCTAACAAGATTTGTATGAATAAATTAGACTCTTAACTTTTTATGTTATTACAAAATTGAAATAGACTCTAATGACAGTCAGAATTAATGTTGTGTTTCAAATAAATGCCGGGATGTGACTGAATTTTCAGTGCACTCTCTTCTTGTGTCTCCAGCTCGCCATGGAAGGCCTTGCCTGAGAGAGAGGAGTCTCTCTCAGAGCAGCCCCCACCCCCCCCAACTCCCGCCCCTTCCAGAGAGGCTGCCTCTAGCGCTCAGGCTGGCAGGTCCCCTCCAGGACACTTCCCTGACCATTCCCAAGTGATGCTCTGCCAGACGCTACCGTGGGGGATGCTGGGAATATCTGCAGCTGATGCTCCCAGCAGCATCCCTCCTCACCAAATAATTGCCCTCACAAGACTTCCCTGGTGGCCCAGTGGCTAGGACTTCACGCTCTCAATGCAGGGGGCCCAGGTTGACTCCCTGGTCAAGCAACCGGATTCTGCATGCCACAACTAATGATCTAGTGCCGCAACTAAGACCTGGCACAGCCAAATAAATAAATATTTTTAAAAAATCACCCAAGGTTACACCCCATCTGCATCCGATGACTGGCTGTGTCCATCCATCCCCACTCCAGAACACCTTGTGGGCCCGGTTCAGGCCTGAACTGTGAGGCATTGAGGTCTGTTTGTCCATCTGCCCACTTCTGCCCTCCTCATTTCCTCACAGGGGCCTCTACCAAGAGCCCTTCCCAATAAACCTCAGAGTTTCCAGGAAACTAAGCTCTTGGGGATTTTGGTTTTCCTAAACCAACTGTCTGCCCGGTGTCTGTTCTGCTGGCATCAGAGTCCCGAAGGATCAGCATCCTTCTTTCTGCTGTGTTCCCTTCTTAAGCCCAGGGCCGGGGTGAGGCAGGGACCAGGCCTTGACCTTAGTTCAGGTCTCCCTGAGGAGGGTTTGAGCAGCAGCAGGGTCAAAGGACTCCCCCGGATCTGAGCTGCTTTGGATAGGGGGCAAACTTGGAGAGATTTTCTGCAACAAAACCCCCACTGTCCCAAAGGAGCAGATCAGAGCAGGGGCTGAGGGCCCTGGGATGTGGGCACTGGTTCCCACGACCAATGGTAAGAGGAAAGAGGGCCTGGTAAAGTGGGGAGAGAGCATGATGTAGCCCAGACATGGAATTTTCCAGCTGGGTGGAAAATTCAGCCCCCCAGTGCAGCCGGGCCTCCTGGAAAGGAGGTGGTGCAGTTTGAAGTGCCTGGGGACACTTGTCTCTTCAGAAGAGTGGAGGGGAGCTCAGATCCAGCTGCCATCGCGGTAACTGGTTCAGGGTAGCCAGATATTTGAATATTCAACAATGGGTAGCTTTTTACATGAAATCTTTCCCTTTCAAAGATCTGGAGACTAATTCAGAATTTAAAAATCAAAGTCTTACATGCCCAAACAATATGCCCACAAGCTGCATTTGGCTTCTGGGCTGGAGGAATTTGGAGCCCAGAGCTTCATTGACAAGGTGATCAGTTCTCCCCCTGGAGAGTAAGGGCCACAGCCCTGGAAAGGGACAGTCACTGCCAAGACTGCAGGCCATGCTGAAGAACTGTTGGGCTGCAGGCAGCTGTGACCTGCCCAGATGTGGCTTCTGTCCTGGAACATCTCCCATCCACAGTCTGCTGGAAGGGGGTCATCACTGCTGGGGCTGCAAGCATCAAGCTGGTGGCTGGACCCCAAGAGCAGCTGGATCCTGGCAAGTCCAGCCTGGCCAATTGGACCACTCAGCGTAGGGTTTGGTGGATGAATGGGTAGCAGAGAGACCTGGGCAGATCCCTCCACCCCATATCTGAGGGACCTCACCTGAACCTTTCTGCCTTCACCTTCACAAATCTTAGCAATTCCCTGCAGAGCAAAAAAGAAGAAAAGTCTCATTGCCCAAACTACCCTCTGTATCTGGGGTTCCCATCCATCGTCACAGAGTGGGAGAATCTTCTATTTAAATCACTTTATGTACATAAACTCATAAGTCATACTCATTTTCTAAAAAATGCAATAATTTTTATGCCCACTGCACATAACCTGTTTAATCACTTTATACATCATGAATGGCTTTCCCTGGTAATGGATCTCTTTTCATCCTGCTTTTGACACCCACATGGGGTTCCTTCCTATGAATTTATCAAAATTTATATAAACCATTCCCAGTTGGACATATTGGGGGGTTTTCATTTTTGTCTTTCAGTTTTAAAGAACGTTGATGTGAATGTTCTTGCTAGTATTCCTTTGTGTCATTTCAGGATAAATTTCTAGAAGTGGAATTGTTGGCTCAAAGGGTATGCCCACTTTTAAGACTTTTAATACTTCCTGACAGATCACCTTACAGAAAGACTCAGCGGTGCATGAGTGTGCCTTTTTTCATACCAGCAAATCTTTATTTTTTAAAATCTTTGTCAATTTGACAGGTTAAAGAGGGGCATGCCTATTGTTTTTTTGAAATAACTTGTATTTACATCAAGGTAATATGTATGTGTCATTTTAAAAGCATAAGAATAAAAGGTGTATAATATATCCAGCAGTCTCCTGCTTCATCCCTCCCCACCTCTCCCAGCCCTGCTCCCCAGAGGCAACTCCCTAGGACTCTTTGAGCTATTTCCCTGGCGTGTATTACTACTTCTATATTTATTTCCACATCACATGCATATACTGCAGGTGCAAAATGGCCAGCCAACCATCTCAGCATTATTTATTGAGCACTCACTCCTTGCTTGCTTTTTTAAAATGCCAGCTTCATCATTTGGTTAATTCTTGTATTTACTGGGCTGTTTGGGGACTCTTCTGTTTTTGTCTGTCTATTCTAGAGCCAGAATCCACTATTTTAATGATTGTAGCTTAGAAATGCATTTGTAATACCTTAGAGGGCAAGTCTCCTCTTGTGCTTGTGTGGTATCACATTTTTATTCATTTTGGTACACTCTTAGAAATATTGGGTCAAATTTCAAATACTATCCAATAGAAATTTGTATTTGGACTGTGTTTCACTTATAGATAAATTTAGGAGAAGGTTGCAGATAAATTGACCTTTTACTTTATTTATTATGTTTTACCATATTGAGTCTTCTGATTCATTTACTCAACAAATTGAATCAAACAATTACTCAACAATTACTCAACAAATATATATTGAAACCAATTGTGTGTCAGGCACTGGGGACCCATCAGAAAACAAAAGACAGGAAGATCCCAGTCCCCCATGAAGCCATGATGAGAGTTGCTTTGAAGAGCCAGGCAGGGTAAAGTGGATTGGAGCTGGAGGTGGGGGAGGAGGGAATGGGTGGGTCAGAGTAGGCCTCAAAGGTGAGATTTGTGGGAAAGGAGGACATAGGCCAGGCAGGTGATCCAGGACAGTGGTTCTTAACCTGGGGCGATTGTGCTCCCCCTGGGGAATTTGGCAGCATCTTGGGAGGTGCTATTGGTATCTAGTGGGTACAGGCGAGAGATACTGTTTCACATCCTACAAGGCACAGAGCAGCCCCCATAACAAAGAAATGTCTGGCCCCAAGTGTTGTTGGTGCTGAGACTGAGTAACCCTGATCCAGGCAAAGATTTTCTAGGCAGAGGGGCACTTAGTGAAAGGTCTTTAGGCAGGAGTGAGGAACAGCAAAGAGGTGGAGAGACGGAGGGGCGGGCAGCTGGGAATGAGGCCACAGGAGGGAGGGTGGATGGGGAGGCGGTTGATGATTTGGGTTGCACAGGGCAGGATAAAGGAATCCGACTTTACTCCATGTGAGGTGGGAGCAATTGTGGAATTTTGAACAGGGGAGTGTGCCATGATCAAGTTATATTTTGAGAGGATCATTCTTTTCTTGCTGCAAGATGAAGGGCAAAGAGAGCTGGCAGGCTGTTGCAGTGAGAGGTGGTGGTCTGGGCCAAGATAGTAGCCTGACATGGAGAGAATGGGTCAGATTCCAGAGATTCTGAAGACAGCTTACAGGATTTCCTTAAGGATTATTAATAGATGGGGTGTGAGGAAAAGTTTTTGTCTGAGCAACTTGGAAGATGGAGTTACCCACAGTTGAGATGGGAAACGTAGAGGGCAGAGCTGGTGTTGGAGGGGATTCGGTTAAGGACACACGGTATTTGAGATGTCCAACACACATCCCACTGCAGATGTTGAATATTTGGTTAGTTATGAGTCTGGAGTTACAGAGAGTGGTGGGAGCTTGCCATATAAATTTCGCAGTCATCAGCATGTGCCTTTTGAAGCCATAAGACTGACTGAGGTCAGCAAAAGAGTGAGTGCAGATCGAAAAGAAAAGAGGACCAAAGACTGAGACCAAGAATATTCAAACATGAAGAAGTCAGGGAAATGAGAAGGGACAAACCGAAGAGACCAGGAAGTGACTGGTGATGTAGGAAGAATGCAGGAGAGTGCCGTGTCCTTGTTGTGGTTCAGTTGCTCAGTCGTGTCCAACTCTTTGCTATCCCATGGACTGTAGCACGCCAGGCTTCACTGTTCTTCACCATCTCTCAGAGCTTGCTCAAACTCATGTCCATTGAGTCGGTGATGCCATCCAACCATCTCATCCTCTGTCGCCCCCTTCTCCTCCTGCCTTCACTCTTTCTCAGCATCAGGGTCTTTTCTAATGAGTCGACTCTTCACATCAGGTGGCCAAAGTATTGGGTCTTCAGCTTCAGCATCAGTCCTTCCAATGAATATTTAGGACTGATTTCCTTTACGATTGACTGGTTTGATCTCCCTGCAGTCCAAGGGACCCCCAAGAGTCTTCTCTAGTTCAAAAGCATCAATTCTTTGGCACTCAGTTTTCTTTATGGTCCAACTCTCACATCCATACATGACCACTGGAAAAACCATAGCTTGGACTAGATGGACCTTTATTGGCCAAATAATGTGTCTGCTTTTTAATATGCTGTCTAGGTTGGTCATAGCTTTTCTTCCAAGGAGCAAACATCTTTTAATTTCATGGCTGCAGTCACCATCTGTTGTGATTTTGAAGCCCAGGGAAATTAAAAGTCTATCACTGTTTCCATTGTTTCCCCATCTATTTGCCATGAAGTGATGGGACCAGATGCCATGACCTTAGTTTTTTGAATGTTGAGTTTTAACCCAGCTTTTTCACTGTCCTCTTTCACCTTCATCATGTCCTAGGAGCCAAGTAAAGAAGGTACTTCATGGAGGAGCATGTGGTACCTGTGTCAGATGTTGGCAGCAGGTCAGGTAAGATGAGGACCAAGGATTGACTGGTGGATCCACTATGTGCCTTGGCAAGAGTGGCTTCAGTGAAGTGGGGGAAACAACATTCTGATTTAAGTGGGTCTATGAGACAATGGCAAGAGATGAGATTGTGAACATGGCACTCAGGTTTTGCTGTGAAAGAGAGCAAAGAAATGGAAAAGGGAAAGAGAAGAGGTTTTTTGTTGTTGTTTGGTATTTCTTTGGGAGAAATAACAGGATATTATTATGTCGATGGGAATGATCCAATAAGATGCAGGTGGGAGAGGGGAGAGCTGCTGATGTGAAGTTCCTGAGAACGTAAGAGAGCATTGAAGTTACTGAAAGTGGAGGCGTTGATCCTCAGAGCAGAGACACTTAACCTCTGGCAAAGCATAGAGAAGGCTGAGAAGACAGAAGAGCGGGTGCCCATACAGTGATTGAAATCTGGAGGTTCTCTGTCTCCTTCCCTGTCTTCCTCTCTCTCCATCCCCCCACACACAACTTTATTGATATATAATTACATACCATACTATTCACCCATTTAAAGTGTACAATTTAATAGTTTTCAGGATGTCCACATCGTTGTACAACCATCAGTAACACTTTCATCACCCCCAAAAGAAACTCTGTATATATGAGGAGTCACTCCTTATTTATACCTCCCCAGTCCTATGCAATCACTAATCTACTTTCTGTCTCTATCAGTTCAATTCAGTTCAGTCGCTCAGTCGTGTCCGACTCTTTGCGACCCCATGAATCGTAGCATGCCAGGCCTCCCTGTGTATCACCAACTCCCGGAGTCCACCCAAACCCATCTCCATTGAGTCGGTGATGCCATCCAACCATCTCATCCTCTGTCGTCCCCTTTGCCTCCTGCCCTCAATCTTTCCCAGCATCAGGGTCTTTTCAAATGAGTCAGCTCTTTGCATCAGGTGGCCTAAGTGTTGGAGTTTCAGCTTCAACATCAGTCCTTCCAATGAACACCCAGGACTGACCTCCTTTAGAATGGACTGGTTAGATCTCCTTGCAGTCCAGGGGACTCTCAAGAGTCTTCTCCAACACCACAGTTCAAAAGCATCAATTCTTCTGTGCTCAGCTTTCTTTATAGTCCAACTCTCACATCCATACACGACCACTGGGAAAACCATAGCCTTGACTGGAAGGAAAAATCATAGCCTTGACTAGACAAACCTTTGTTGGCCAAGTAATGTCTCTGCTTTTTAATATGTCTAGGTTGGTCATGGGCTTCCCTTGTGGCTCAGACGGTAAAGCGTCTGCCTGCAGTGTGGGAGACCCAGGTTTGATCCCTGGGTCAGGAAGATCCCCTGGAGAAGGAAATGGCAACCCACTCCAGTACTCTTGTCTGGAAAATTCCATGGGTGGAGGAGCCTGGTGGGCTACAGTCCATGGGGTCGCAAAGAGTCGGACATGACTGAGCGACTTCACTTCACTTCACTTCACTTCAGGTTGGTCATAACTTTTCTTCCAAGGAGTAAGCATCTTTTAATTTCATGGCTGCAGTCACCATCTGCAGTGATTTTGGAGCCCCCCAAAATAAAATCTGCCACTGCTTCCACTGTTTCCCCATCTATTTGCCATGAAGTGATGGGACCAGATGCCATGATCTTAGTTTTCTGAATGTTGAGCTTTAAGCCAACTTTTCCCCTCTCCTCTTTCACTTTCATCAAGAGGCTGTTTAATTCTTCACTTTCTGCCATAAGGGTGGTGTCATCTGCATATCTGAGATTATTGATATTTCTCCCAGCAATCTTGATTCCAGCTTGTGCTTCATCCAGCCCAGCATTTCTCATGATGTACTCTGCATATAAGTTAAATAAGCAGGGTGAGAATATACAGCCTTGACGTACTCCTTTTCCTATTTGGAACCAGTCTATTGTTCCATGTCCATTTCTAACTGTTGCCTCCTGATCTGCATACAGATTTCTCAAGAGGTAGGTCAGGTGGTCTGATATTGCCATCTCTTTCAGAATTTTCCACAGTTTGTTGTGATCCATACAGTCAAAGGCTTTGGCATAGACAATAAAGCCGAAATAGATGTTTTTCTGGAACTCTCTTGCTTTTTCGATGATCCAGCAGATGTTGGCAATTTGATCTCTGGTCCCTCTGACCTTTCTAAAACCAGATTGAACATCTTGAAGTTCACAGTTCACATACTGTTGAACCCTGGCTTGGAGAATTTCGTGTGAGATGAGTACAATTGTGCGGTAGTTTAAACATTCTTTGGCATTGTCTTTCTTTGGGATTGGAATGAAAACTGACCTTTTCCAATTCTGTAACCACTGCTGAGTTTTCCATATTTGCTGGCATTCTGAGTGCAGCACTTTCACAGCATCATCTTTTAGTATTTGAAATAGCTTAACTGGAATTCTATCATCTCCACTAGCTTTGTTCGTAGTGATGCTTCCTAAGGCCCACTTGCTTCACATTCCAGGATGTCTAGCTCTAGGTGAGTTATCACATCATTGTAGTTATCTGAGTTGTAAAGATCTTTGAAGACTTAATCTATTCCTTTTTGGTCTCCACTATTCCTCATAGAAGCTGGGAGTTATTCTGTCAGTCCTTTGTGGATAATGTCTTTATCTCTAGTTGTTTTTGTGATTTTTCTCTTTGTTTTGATTTTCCTCAGCTTCATTCAGATATATCTAGGTAGATAATTTTATTTCTCCAGCTGGGAGGTTGAAACATTTATTCAATCTGATGACTTTCTTAAGTTCTGAAACATTTTCAGACATCATCTCTTCCAATAGTTCTTTTCCTTTATTCTTGATGTCAGCCTTTGAAATGCTACCTCCTATACAGGAACAGGATAGCATGTTGGTTAAGAACACGGACTCTGCAGATAGCTACATGGATCTGACTCTACTTCAGGGCATAATAGTGGAGAATTACATAAACTCTTTATCGGTTTTCTCACTGCCAAACTCTTAGGTTCTTGCGATAATAAATGAGTTTTTACATATAAAGTACTTAAAACAGCTCCTGGAAGATGGTCGTTTCTATGTAAGTCTTAGTTATTAGAGTTCCCTGGAACGCTTCAGAGACCCTACACTGACACTAATGTGTTTGTCTCAAGATCATTCCTGTAAGTTTTCTAGAAGGATCTGACTTTGTTTCAGTCCCTGGGGATGCATTTTTGCCAGAGTCGCCATGACTGTTGGTATTATCTGGGACTGTCTCATCTGTTCGCTTGCTTGTAACCTCAGTCTTGTCCTTCCTATGCATGCATTTTGGGTGATAATGTCAGATTTATATCTTGGACCACTACATCTTCTGGTTCACTAATTAATCTGTTATTAAACTCTTGTACTGTGTTTTTAATGTCAATCATTTTTTTTAATTTCTAGAAATTCTCTGGAGACCTTTTAAGTCTGCATGCTTGTTTTTGTAGTTTTTGTGCTTTCATTATTTTTAGTCTTTTTTTTATTCACTTAATTTCAAACATATTATCTTTTTGGGTTTCTTCTTATTGTATTCATGGTGTGCTAGTCCTTCTGTTTGTTTATCTGCTGATTTTCCTTCATGGTGAGTCATTTCCTTGAGCAGATTATAATTTCTGTATGATATTCTAGGGAAGCAAAAAATTATCCAAGCTAATTTAAGATGGGTGATTTCTTTTCTTTTCTTTTTTTTAATGGTAGCTTTGTGGCTCCTGGGTTGTAAAAGCATTGCTTTAGGACATTTCAAAATTGTTTCTGCTGAGAGCTCCATGAATGCATCAGTTGGGACTCATTTTCCCCATTACTTCTGCATGCTGGGACTGCAGCACCACACATATGGTGTAAATTTGGACTTCATGGCCATAGTACAGGGTTGGGATTGCCTTTTTCTCTGGAAACTGCTTCTCTCTAAGATCTTTTGTATTTCCCCAGACAGAGGTTGAGTGTTCCAGCCCCCATTTCACTGAGGCGAGATCTCCTCTAGAGCTGGAGTTCAGTTGCAGCCCCTCCTATTGAGAGATGAGACCCAGGCTGGATCTCCTGCCCCTGTGGACACTAGCACCATAGCTCTGGCCTCTGGGGTCTGCCATCTGCCGTTCCGGGCCTCTGGGCACCAGCTGATGGCTTTTCGCTCCAGTTTTCACATCTCTTCATTTTTTTGTCTCCAAAGATTTCCCTTTTTTCCTTTAAGCCCGATTAGGTATTTAATTATTTGATATTATATTTTATCCAGCACTTTCATGCATTTGGAACTGGGGGTGGTGATGGTGGGGGCTGTGTGTCTGCCATGATCTTTTATTTAGGATTTTTACATCTAGAGTGACAAGCAAGATTAGTCTACGATTTTATTTTTGTTTCATCTTTGGCAGGTTTTGGTGCCAGGGTTATGTGTTATTCATAAAATTAATTAGGAAGTTTCTCTCCTTTCTTTATCCTCCGGAACATTTTAAATAGCATAGAAAATTTCTGTTCCTTGAAGGTTTGAAATTTTCCAGTGAAATCTGTCTGAGGACAACGCCTCTGGGGGTGGGAATGATTGTTTTCAACACTTATTTTCTATTCAGCTTTTCTACTTCTTAAATCAGAGTGTGTAACTTCTGCTTCCCTAGACTATCATACATTTAATCAAGATTTTAAAATTTATTAGCATGGAATTCCACTTGGTATTCTTATATTTTAATAGGCTTTTTTTTGCATCTCTGGTTATATCTCTTTCTCATTAATGTTTTTCTCTCTTTCTTTTTTGATTAGACTTACCAGAGATTTATGTATTTTATTGACCTTTTCTAAGAAACAGTTATTAAATTTTTTCATCCTGCTATTGAACTCTGAAAGATCTGTAGTTTCTTTCATCTTTAATCCTCTTTTAAGGTTTATTATCTTGTTCATTTTCTAATTTTAAGTTGAATGTCCAGGTCACCTATTACCCTTTTTTCTTTAAGAATAAAACATAGAAAGTGATAAAAGATTTCCTCTGAGTACTGTTCTGGCTACATTCCATAAGTTTTGATGTGCGTAAATTGTCATTATCATAATTTTTCATAGTCTGAAGTTGTTATTTTTATTTTCTCTTTGATATAAGAGAGGTATTCAGGAGAGTATTTTAAAACTCTTTATTTTTTGTTATTAATTTCTAGTTAGATAATACTATATCTCATACATTTTTAAAAACTACTGTGTTTATGTGAAATTTCAACTGATGCTGACTGTAATGTACACCATTATTTTATAAGAGAATAAGAAAGAAAAAAAATCACTGCTATTTAAATTCTAACATCCCCTCTATAGTCAGATGTATCATAGTTTCAGAGATGATATGGAAACGTAAATCTTAGAATGCTTCAAGTATGTAGTTTATCATTAATTTTTAGATTTAAGTACGGGGACTTCCCTGGTGGTCCAGTGGTTAAGAATTCGCCTCCCAATGCAGGGGACACACGTTCAATCCCTGGTCGGGGAAGATCCCACATGCTGAGGAGCACCGAAGCCCGTGCATCACAACGACTGAGCCAGTGCTCTAGAGCCCGTGAGTCACAACTCTTGAGCCCACCACACTCACAATGAGAAGCCTCCACAGTGAGCAGCCCACTCGCCACAATGAGGAGTAGCCCCCACTCGCTACAACTAGAGAAAGCCCACATGCAGTAACAAAGACCCAGCTCAGCCAAAAACAAACACATTAATCAGCTTCTTAATTATTAAAAAATAAATATAAGTACATTGTGGTCAGAGAATGTGGTCTGTAGTACATTAGTTCCTCAAAATACATTGTAATCTGGTATTCAGTATGCAGTCAGTTTTTATAAATGTTTACGTGTTCTTGAACATAATGTATCTTCTCTATTTGCTGGCTATAAGAATACACACATATGTTTATATGTGCATGTTTCACATATGCACATATACACATACACATATAAAGTCCATTTTGCAACTGTGCTTTTGAAATTTTCTACACACGTGCTAATTTTTTCTGTTGGTTTGATCTTTCCATTTCTGAGTGAGACCAGTTAAAATCTCCCACTCTGATGGAGGATTTGTTCATTTTCCCTGTGATTGCCACTTTCTGTTTTATGTATTTTGAGGTTCTGTTGTTAGATGCCTGCAAGTTCCTAATTGTTATACCTTCTTTTTCAGATTGTTCTTTTTCTTCTTGTGTTGTGCCTCTCTTTACCCCCATTAATTCTTTTTTTTGCCTTGAATTCACTTAATAAATAAAATGTCATGTCATCTTTCTTTTGGTTAGTACTTCCTGGCGTTCCACTTTCCAGCTACTTACTTCCAGCCTTTCTGTGTTGCTTTTAAAAAGATTTTACCATCAAAATTCATGGTTTTCTTTGGCTGGCAGTAGGCCCTGTGTGTACATAAGCATTGTTTCTGAAGGCAGAGTGTGTGAGGGAGTGTATGGGCTGGTAATTCTGCATGTGCAAGTCTGTGTCCTGGCTCTGCTCTCTACCGGCAGCGGGCACTTGTACACATTCTTTAACCTCCTGCAGCTTCAGTTACCCCATCTGCAAAATGTGATTATAATGTCCCTAGCTCATGCGCTTGTTTGTAGGATTAAATAAGCCCATATATGTAAAATGCTTATACCACAGTTTGGCATATAGTGAGCATCGCCAAATATTAGATGGGCTTAATCTCTTAAGGGCTTTCCAGGTGGCACTAGTGACAAAGAATCTGCCTGCCAGTGCAGGAGAAGCAAGAGACGTGGGTTCAATCCCTGGTTTGGGAAGATCCCCTGGAGTAGGAAATGGCAAAACCTGCTCCAGTATTCTTGCCTGAAAAATTCCATAGACAGAGGAGCCTGGTGGGTTACAGTAGTCCATGGGGCCGCAAAGAGTTGGACATAACAGAACAAATTAACATGTAATCTTAATATTTATTGTTATCACTAATATTTTGGATTTATTTCTATCACCTTATTTGTGGCTTCTGTTATGTTCCTTTTTACTTCTTGTCCAGTCAATACAATTTTCTTTTTCCTTTCTTTTTTTCTCTATTGATTTGAAAACTATAGATTTTTTCCTATCATTTAATTAAGTACCCTCAAAACGTTAGCATACATATTTAACTATAAATTTTTTTAGCAAGTCTAAAGTTATTATCTCTGTCATCCTCCAAAACAATCAAGCATCTTTGCACATAGGGACTGCATACCAAACATTTTCTCCTTCCATCTTCCTCGTTATAGTTGAGAATTTTTTGCTACCTTAATACAGAAATAGTATTTTTAATATGTAGAGTTGATAGTTAAATTTGCTAATGTATTTTACCATGTTCCTGTTTTTTAAATCCTATTCATTCTGAGTTCATTTTTCTTAAAGAAATGTATCCTTTAAGAATTCTTAAAAAAAAAAAAGAATTCTTTATTTTAGCTGGCACACCTGTAGCTTTGGGTGTCTGAAAATGTCTTTATTTTGCCCTTATTCTTGAATAATTGAATAGAATGACCTTTATTTCTCTATGACACCTACAAAAAATTATATTCCTCTACTGTCTTCTAAGCATCTCTTGATGCTAAGATGTCTGTGCCAAGTCACTTCAGTGGTGTTTAACTCTTTGCGGCCCTATGGATCATAGCCCGTCAGGCTCCTGTGTCCATAGGATTTTCCAGGCAAGAATACTAAATGGGTTGCCATGCCCTCCGCCAGGGGATCTTCCCAACCCGGGGATCAGACTCGAATCTCTTACGTCTCCTGCATCGGCAGGTTCTTTATCACTAGCACCACCTGGGAAGCCCCTAAGGTGTCTGCTGTGGTCTAAATGTTGGCAGATGATCTGTCTTTTCTTTCTGGTAAAGTTTAAGATTTTCCTTTCTGGTTTTCTAGAGCTTTACCAAGATGGGTGAGTTTTTAAAATTTTTACCCAGATTTTTTAGCATTGCATGTACATTTTCAGGACAAAAGACAGTCGCATTTCTTCTGATCTGAAACATTCTCAGTCATATTCCCTCAATTTATTGCTTTTTCTACTAGCACCCCATTCTCTTCTTCTGGAGCTCTATTAGATGAATGAGGTGATTCTTTTCAGCAGTTGCATAGGATTCCAGAGTTTTGGTGGACCAAAGTTTAATTAAACATTCTTCTACTAGTGGAAATTTATATTTTTTGAACTTTTTTCTATTAAAAGCAATGCTGTAGCCAACATTTTTTCCTCTCTCTTTTTTGTTAGATTCTATTTTTATTGCATCATGGTAAAATAATGACTTCTATTGAGATTTTTTTCTGTAGTCTAATATAAGCCCATATTTCTAAATATTCTGAGAGAGATTGAGAAAATTGCATTCTGTTCGCGGAGCACAAAGGTGTGAGAGGGAGTGCCAGATTTTATTAGTCAAGCCTTTAATATTCTCACTTAATTTTGTTTGCATAATTTATCATTTGAAAAGTGTTAAAAACCTTTACGACTGGGGAAATGTCAAGTCTCCTTTTCCTTGATCATTTGCTTTATAGACCCTGAAGCTATGTTGTGAGATGTATTAGTACCCATCTGTGGAGATCACTCCACGGGGCTGACCCTTGGCGTCCCCCTGAAGCTTTCCTGGACCTCCTTTGTGGTCCTTGGACTCTTCCAGGCACCCTGACCTCCCAGAGGCTGCCCACTGCACTGGGCTGGCTGGAATTCCTGTCCGTGTCTGTTTTCGTGCCCTGACCAAATTTCCTTCATGGACACAGGCTCAAACTCCCACCCTGCCCGTTTCTAAATTTATTTGATCCTTTCAGTGGAAGTTTGGAAGGAAAGAAGTTCGACAAATGGTGTTTGTTGTCATCCTTAACACAGAAGTCCTCTTCCTTCCAACAACTGCTTTTCCAGGCATGAATGTTCTTTCGTTACTCAGCTTGACCTCCTTCCTTAGCCCCAGACTCCCCAGGTGAATGACGTCCGTCTATACACGCATTCATGGCAGGAAGTTTTCTAGCACCGCCAGCCCCCATGCGAGGGCACAGAAGCTGTGTGGAGCTGGCAGACTGGTCTTGATTCCAATCAATGAAGGAAGAGGGACCCAACCCGAGGTTGAGCCCCATGTGTGTGTGAGGTTGAGCCCCGTGTGTGTCCATGGCGGGACCATCATGGCTGGAGCTTCAGGAGAGAGGTAGTGCCCACCTCCCAGCCATGCTCTTCTCTGCAGTCTGTATACCCCCGGCCCAGTGTGTGGGGGTCCCCGGTGCCTATGGCCAGTGTTTACCCGGCACCGCTCATGCTTCCCCGGGGTAGATGGAGCGGATGAGCGGAGCAGCTCCCTCCCACAGATCTGTGCGCTGTCAGCAGGAGTGGATCTCTTTTTAATATTTATTTACTTATTTGGCCATGCTGAGTCTTAGTTGTGGCATGTGGGATCTCGTTCCCTGACCAGGGATTGAACCCAGACCCCCTGCATGTAGTCCTAGCCATTGAACCACCAGGGGAGTCTCCAGAGTGGATCTTTTTTAAAGGGAAAATCGCATGCATCTGGTGGGAGAGGTTCATACCCCTCAACCATCCTCACTTGCCCCACTCCTCCTTCAGTTCTCACCTTGATGTCCTAGGCACAGGGCTCTTCCGTTTCCCAGACCAGAGCCACACGCCTTGGTCCCTTGCTTTGGGACTGTCTTGGCATCGGGACTGTCTTGGAATCACTGGGAACTCTTCAAGGGCAGTATATACAAGCTGGCACATAGCGGGTGCAGTGCTCAGTGAGGGTTTGTGGAATAAAGGGAAGAGGTGAAGGTAGGGGTGATAATGAAGGCAGGGGGCAATGAAGAGGAGATTCAAAGGTAGGAGGAGGTAGGTGCTCATGAGCCAAGTTCCAGGCTCTGCGTGTTCCTGTCGCCCGCCTTTGCCGCACTGTTCCCAGTGGGTGCCAGCTCTGAATGCCTGTTTAAGTCACTCCACGAAGCTCAGCTTCTCAATCTGTTTTTTATTTGCAAGGGCCAGATTCATCTTCCTTTTTTAAAAGTCAAGCTTCTGAGAAAGTCATTTAAATTCACAGTGATTCTCCTTTCAAATAGCTCCTTTGAATGGTGTTTTTGGAGTCATGGATCTTAGGGACTCTGCCAGGAGGGGCTGAGGGTCATGCAAAGACTCCTTGACGGGGCACAAGTTGTAGAGGAGGAGCAGGGCTTTCAGGGGTGGGGAGTTGCCTTCAAATAGATGGGGTGTGTGTGTGTGCCAGGGCCCTGCAGTGCATCAGCTGAAAGGTTGCTTTCTGACCTGACCTGTGGACACTGGCTCCTCTTTCTTGGGAAGAAGGAGAGCTGGTTATGCTAAGTTCAGTGGCCACTCCAGATGTTTCTGTGCATTAAGATTAGAATCTGCAACACCCAATCTTCAAATTTTCTAGATGGTTAAAAAGCATGTATGTACTGTCTGGGAAAAATGTCCAAAACGTATTGTTAAGTTAAAAAGCAGACTGTGAACAGTATGTACTTATGTACATTTACGGCTAAAAAATTTATGCATGCAAAAAAGCCTAAACTGTATATTCTGTATTTACATATTTAAAAATACATAGCTAGAAAGAAGTCTGGAAGGAATTGTGCCCAATTATCCCAGGATTGGGGAGCTTTCAAAATGGTCTTTAATTGTATTGTTTGAAGTTTTTTTCCTATGAGAATATATTCCTGTGTATGTGTGTCATTTTAAGAGATGTATGGATTTAGAAGTGGGATTCTATATGGTTTACCTTGAGCTTCTGGGATTTTCATTTCTTTGAGTGATGGTATTGAATGGCTCGTGTGTGTGTGTGTGTGTGTGTGTGTGTGTGTGTGCATGTGTGGTGTGGTGTGGTGTGTGCATGCATGCTCAGTTGCGTCCGATTCTTTGCAGCCCTTTGCCAGGCTCCTCTGTACTTGGAATTTTCCAGGCAAGAATATTATTGGATATCTCAAAAGGTTACTTGATTGATGACTTATAAGTGAATTATATGTGTAGTTCAGGTCAGAGGTCAGCAAACCTTTTCTTAAAAGGCCAGGTAGCAAATATCTTAGGCTCTGTGAGCCAAAAGGTCTCTGCTGAAACTACTCAACTCTGCAGTCAGAACATGAAGTAGCCATAGATGATACGAAAGTGAATGAGTATTGCTATGTCCCAATAAAACTTTATTTAAAGAAACAGATTGCTGGTGGGTTTTGACCTGTGGGCCATAGTTGGCTGACTCCTAGGGGTTTAATTGGGCTTCCCTGCAGCTCAGCAGTAAAGAATCCACCTGCAGTGCAGGAGCCGCAGGAAATGCAGGTTTGATCCCTGAGTTGGGAAGATCCCCTGAAGGAGGCATGGCAACCCACTCCAGTATTCTTGCCTGGAGAATCCCATGGACAGAGGAGCTGGGTGGGTACAGTCCATAGGGTCCTGAAGAGTCGGACATGACTGAAGTGGCTTAGCATGTAGCACATAGCAGGGTTTAATCGATCCTTAAGACACAGGTGGGTGTGAAAGTAGGGAGAAAAGGCAAATAGAAATATTTTAGAAATCCAGTCAAAACTATCTTACTGAAAAACAAATGAGGATCTGCAAAGCCAAAGGGAAAAGAAAAACCATTGTTTTTCTTAAGCACTGTCCTGCAGCTTCTTTCAGCTCGACCAGGGGAGGCTTGGCTGCCAGGCCCCAGGAAGGAGTGTGAGGACTTCTCCTCTGGGGAAGCAAGCTTTCTGAGGGGTGCTCCCCAACCCTCTGCCGCTCTGGGAGTGGCCTGAGCTTGCACACAGTTGCACTCTGTAAGCTTTGTTTGCCTGAACAGGGCTCTGAGTGGCCTGCCCAGCCCTGGGGAGGTGGTGGACAGGGTCAAATTGAGGCAGGTGAGTGACATCGTCAGGTTTGGGAAGAGACAAGTGGCTTCCTTGAAGCTGGTTGCTGAAAACCAGGCCTCTCCTGGGACCAGCCTCAGCCCTCTAACTGGGGCATCGGAACCCCTCTGTCTTACCCTGTTTTCTCCTGGGTCACAGGGCTGAGGTTGAGCACCATGGGCTGCAGGACAGGAAAGATGCATTAGTGCTCAGTTATGTGGGCCATGTGAATTAGACACACGGCTTGAGATGGAGCACTTGTGTCTGGAACTGAGCACTTCATGCCCCGTGTGACCAGGGGGGACAAGGAACCACTAGGAAGTATGTGTTCCCTTTCACACTGAATGAGCACTCATGCATGTGTCTGTGTGTGTGTGTGTGTGTGTGTGTATGCACATACACATACAGATGCCTGCAGATAAATGTGTCTGGGAAGCAATCTCAGACAGGCGGACACCCCAGCATCCCCTCCTCCCGGCCTCATAAGGAGAGTTCTGTCTGCCTGGTGTTTCCCAGGCCTTCGTGTAGTTAAGGTAATCAAGGTCATGAGAGGAAGAAAGACAGAGGACATCGCTCCTGGAAGGAAGAGAAAGTGAAAGTCACTCAGTCATGTCCAACTCTTTTCGACCCCATGGACTGTATAGTCCATGGAATTCTCCAGACCAGAATACTGGAGGGGGTAGCCTTTCCCTTCTCCAAGGGGTCTTCCCAACCCTGGGATCAAACCCAGGTCTCCTGCATTGCAGGCAGATTCTTTACCAGCTGAGCCACAAGGGAAGCCCTGAAGAAAGAGGGAACAGGGTTACCCAGGAAAATGCAGAATTATCACAGCAGAGAAAAGAAGGGAGTGGAAGGTGAGAGTGGCTGGGCAGGCCATGGAACTCAGAGCCTGATGCAAGGAGAGAAGGGATTTAGGGCATTTCGCCTTCGGAGGAGAGGGGTGCAGACAGCTGCTGTGCATACATGCAAGATATGGAGACAGGATGGGGACAGGGCTCCAATAGCAGCTGAGCATTATCAGTGGGATCCTTTTGTTATCTTAGTGAGCTTTGGGGGTAGATTTAATTCGAGGTTGACTGTTAAGTGGGTATTTTAAAAATTCCTTCTCTTTTAGTTTAAATAATTTATTAGTTTATAACTTCCCCCAGAAGAATTCACTATTTCTCCTATCCCCCACCCCCTACCTCCGACAACCACCAAGTCCATTACTTTTATCTATGAACTTGTTTTTGTTACTTTGGCATTTGGTGTCAGATTCAAAAAATCATCACCAAGCGTATGTTGAGGAGCTTGCAAACTATGTTTTCTTCTAGTTTTATGATTTTACGTCTTATAGTCTTTAATCCATTTTGAGTTAATTTTTGTGTTTGTGTAAGATAGTGGTTCAGTTTCATTTTTTTTACGTGTGATGTCTGGTTTTCTCTACAGCATTTATTGATAAGACTTTTTTCCACATTATATATTCTTGGCTTATTTGTCATAAATTAATTGACCAGGTATGCATGGGTTTATTTCTGGTATCTCTATTCTGTTCAATTGATCCATGTGTCTGTTTCTATGCCAACACCATAATGTTTTAAATGCCATAGCTTTGTAATATAACTTGAAATCAGAGATCATAATGCCTCCAGCATTGTTCTTTCTGAAGATTCAGTTCAGTTCAGTCGCTCAGTCGTGTTTCTTTGCAACCCCAGTGACTACAGCATGTCAGGCTTCCCTATCCATTACCAACTCCCGGAGCTTGCTCAAACTCATGTCCATCGAGTTGGTGATGCCATCCAAACATCTCATCCTCTATCGTCCCCTTCTCCTCCCACCTTCAATCTTTCCCAGCATCAGGGTCTTTTCCAATGAGTCAGTTCTTCGCATCAGGTGGCCAAAGTATTGGACTTTTAGCTTCAGCCATCAATCCTTCCAATGAATATTCAAGACTGATTTCCTTTACGACTGACTAGTTTGATCTCCCTGCAGTCCAAGGGACTCTCAAGAGTCTTCTCCAACACCACAGTTCAAAAGCATCAGTTCTTTGGTGCTCAGTTTTCTTTATAGTCCAACTCTCACATCCACACATGACAACTGGAAAAACCATAGCTTTGACTAGACGGACCTTTGTTGACAAAGTAATGTCTTTGCTTTTTAATATGCTCTCTGGGTTGGTCATAGCTTTTCTTCCAAAGAACGTCTTTTAATTTCATGGCTGCAGTCACCATCTACAGTGATTTTGGAGCCCCCCAAAATAAAGTCTCTCACCGTTTTCATTGTTTCCCCATCTATTGCCATGAAGTGATGGGACTGGATGCCATGATCTTGGTTTTCTGAATGTTGAGTTTTTTTAATTAATTTATTTTTAATTGAAGGATAATTGCTTTACAGAATTTTGCTGTTTTCTGTCAAACCTCGACATGAATCAGCCATAGGTATACATATATCCCCTCTCCTCTGAACCTCCCTCCCATCTCCCTCCCCATCCCACCCCTCTAGGTTGACACAGAGCCCCTGTTTGAGTTTCCTGAGCCAGACAGCAAATTCCTGTTGGCTATTTATTTTATATATGGCAATGTAAGTTTCCATGTTACTTTCTGTACATCTCACCCTCTCCTCCCCTCTCCCCATGTCCACAAGTCTATTCTCTATGTCTGGTTCTCCATTGTTGCCCTGTAAATAAGTTCTGCAGTACCATTCTTCTAGATTCCGTATATATGTGTTAGAATACAGTATTTATCTTTCTTTTTCTGACTCACTTCACTCTGTATAATAGGTTCTAGGTTCATCTACCTTATTAGAACTGACTCAAATGTATTCCTTTTTATGGCTGAGTAATATTCCATTGTGTATATATACCACAACTTCTGTCAATGGACATCTAGGTTGCTTCCATGTTCTAGCTATTGTAAATAGTGCTGCAATAAGCAATGTGATACATGTTTCTCTTTCAGTTTTGGTTTCCTCAGGGTATATGCCTAGGAGTGAGATTGCTGGGTCATATGCTGGTTTTATTCCTAGTTTTTTAAGGGATCTCCATACCATCTTCCATAGTGGCTGTATCAATTTACATTCGCACCAATAGTGCAAGAGTGTTCCCTTGTCTCCACACCCTCTCCAACATTTACTGTTTGTAGAGTTTTTGATGGGGGCCATTCTAACTGGTGTGAGGTGATATCTCATTGTAGTTTTGATTTGTATTTCTCTAATAATAAGCAATGTTGAGCATCTTTTCATATGTTTGTTAGCCATGAATGTTGAGTTTCAAACCAACTTCTTCACTCTCCTCTTTCACTTTCATCAAGAGGCCCTTTAATTCTTCTTCGCTTTTAAGGATGGTGTCATCTGCATATCTGAGATTATTGATATTTCTCCCGGCAGTCTTGATTCCAGCTTGTGCTTCTTCCAGCCCAGCGTTTCTCATGATGTACTCTGCATATATGTTTAATAAGCAGAGTGAGAATATAAGCCTTGACACACTCCCTTCCCGATTTGGAACCAGTCTGTTGTTCCATGTCCAGTTCTAATTGTTGCTTCTCGACCTGCATACAGATTTCTCAGGAGGCAGGTCAGGTGGTCTGGTATTCCCATGTCTTTCAGAATTTTCCACAGTTTATTGGGATCCACACAGTCAAAGGCTTGAAGTAGTCAATAAAGGAGAAGTAGATGTTTTCCTAGAATTACCTCACTTTTTCTATGATCCAACACATGTTGGCAATTTGATCTTTGGTTCCTCTGGCTTTTCTAAATCCAGCTTGAACATCTGGAAGTTCACAGTTCACATACTGTTGAAGCCTGGCTTGGAGAATTTTGAGCATTACTTTCCTAGCTTGTGAGATGAGTGCAATTGTACAGTAGTTTGAACATTCTTTGGCATTGTCTTTCTTTGGGATTGGGATGAAAACTGACCTTTTCCAGTCCTATGGCCACTGCTGAGTTTTCCAAATTTGCTGGCATATTGAGTGCAGCACTTTAGCAGCAGTATCTTTTAGGATTTGAAATCCTAAAATCAGCTGGAATTCCATCACCTCCACTAGCTTTGTTCATAGTGATGCTTTCTTAGGCCCACTTGACTTCACATTCCAGGATGTCTGGCTCTAGGTGAGTGATCACACCATCGTGGTTATCTGGATCATAAAGATCTTTTTTGTTTAGTTCTTCTTTGTATTCTTGCCACCTCATCTTAATATCTTCTGCTTCTGTTAGGTCCATGCCATTTCTGTCCTTTATTGTGCCCATCTTTGCATGAAATGTTCCCTTGGTATCTCTGATTTTCTGAAAGAGATCTCTAGTCTTTCCATTCTGTTGTCTTCCTCTATTTCTTTGCATTGATCACTGAGGAAGGCTTTCTTATCTCTCCTTGCTATTCTTTGGAACTCTGCATTCAAATGGGTATATCTTTTCTTTTCTCCTTTGCCTTTAGCTTCTCTTCTTTTCTCAGCTCTTTGTAAGGCCTCCTCAGAGAACCATTTTGCCGTTTCTTTTTCTTGGGGATGGTCTTGATCCTTGTCTCCTGTACAGTGTCACAAACCTCCATCCATAGTTCTTCAGGCACTCTGTCTATCAGATCTAATCCCTTGAATCTATTTGTTACTTCCACTGTATATCGTAAGGTATTTGATTTAGCTCATACCTGAATGGTCTAGTGGTTTTCCCTACTTTCCTCAATTTAAGTCTGAATTTTGCAATAAGGAATTCATGATCTGAGCCACAGTCAGCTCCGGGTCTTGTTTTTGCTGACTGTATAGAGCATCTCCATCTTTGACTGCAAAGAATATAATCAGTCTGATTTCGGTATTGACCATCTGGTGATTTCCATGTGTAGAGTCGTCTCTTGTGTTGTTGGAAGAGGGTGTTTGCTTTGACCAGTGAGTTCTCTTGGCAAAACTCTGTTAGCCTTTGGCCTGCTTCATTTCATACTCCAGGGCCAAATTTGCCTGTTACTCCGGGTATCTTAAGATTGTTACTCCAGTTCTTAGGATTGCTTTGGCTATTTGTTGTCTTTTATGGTGTTATATAAATTTTAGCATTATTTTGCTATTCCTGTGAAAAATGTCATTGGAATTTTGATGGGGATTGCCTTCAGTCTGTAGATTGCTTTGGGTAGTATTTTAACAATATTAATTCTTTCAGTCCTTGAACATGGAATATCTCTCCATTTATTCGTGTCTTTTTCAATTTCTTATGTTAACCTGTATAAGTTTTCAGTATACAGGTCTTTCACCTGTTTGGTTAAACTAACTTATTCTATTTTTGATGTAATTATATAGAATTGTTTTTCATAATTTCTCTTTCTAATAGTCCCTTTTTAGTATATAGAAATGCAACAGATTTTTATGTATTAATTTTGTACCCTGCAACTTTACTGGATCTGTTTATTAGTTCTGACAGCTTTTGATGTGTCTTTAGGGTTTTCTATATATAATATGTCAATCTGTAGATAGTGACTGTTTTACTTATTCCTTTCCAATTTGCATGCCTTTTATTTATTTATTAATTTTTCTTGCCTATTTTTTGTGGCTAGGACTTCTAATACTATGTTGAATGAAAGTAGTGAGAGTGGGCATCCTTGCCTTTTTCCTAATCTTCAGCTTTTCACCACAAAGTATGATGTTAGCTGTGAGCTTGTCATATATGGCCTTTATTATGTTGGGGTATGTTCTCTCTATACTCATTTTGTTGAGAGTTTTTAGTAATAAATAGATGTTGAATTTTGTAAAATGCTTTTTACTTGTCTATTGAGATGGGTAAATGATTTTTATCTTCCATTTTTTAATGTGGTTTATTACACTGATTTGCAGGCATTGAACCATCCTTGCATTCTTGGAATAAATTCCATTTGATCATGATATATGATTCTTTTAACGTATTGTGGAATTCGGTATGGTAATGTTTCATTGAGGAATTTTGCATCTGTGTTCACCAGAGCTATGGGTCTGTAGTTTTCTTTTCCTGTGGCATCTTTGTCTGGTTTTTGTATCAGAGCGATGTTAGCCTTGAATTTGGAAGAGTTCCTTCCTCTTTTGTCTTTTGGAAGAGTTTCAGAAGGATTGGTGTTAATTCTTGTTTGAATGTTTGGTAGAATTCACCAGAAGGGGTGTTGTCTTGTCCTAGACTCTTGTTTGTTAGGAGGTTTTTGGTTACTGACTCGATGTTCTTACTAATAATTAGTCTGTTCAGATTTTCCTTTAATTAACTAATAAATTTAATTTTTGGCTGTGCTGGAGTCTTCATTGCTGCCCGTGGGCTTCCTCCAGTTGTGACAAGCGGGGGCCACTCTCTAGTTGCGGTGTGTGGGTTTCTTGTTGTGGTGGCTTCTTTTGTTGCAGAGCATGAGCTTTAGAGTGAACGGGCATCAGTAGTTGTGGCATGTGGGCTCTGGAGCACTGGCTCAGTAGCTGTGGCCCACAGGCTCAGTTGCCCCTCTGCATGTAGAATCTTCCCAGAGCAGGAATCGAACCCATGTGCCCTGAATTGGCAGGTGGGTTCGTAACCACCAGGGAAGATCTGTTCAGATTTTCTCTTTCATCATGATTAAGTCTTGACAAGTTGTATATTTCTAGAAATTTACCAGTTTTTTTCTAGGTCCTCAAATGTGTTGATGTGTAATTGTTCATAGTAGTCTCTTCTGATCTTTTATATTTCTATGGTATCAGTTGTATTGTTTTCGCTTTCATTTCTGATTTTATTTATTTGAGTCATCTCTGTTTTTTTTTTTTGGTAGATCTAGCTAAAGGTTGTCCATTTTGTTTATCTTTCCAAAGAACCAGTTTTTAGTTTCATTGATCTTTTCTACTGTCTTTTTAATCTCTGTTTCATTAATTAAAAAAATACATTTGTTTATTTTGTGTATTCATCTGGTCTTAGTTGTGGCATGGAGCATCTTTCATTGCAGCTTGAGGGCTTCAGAGTACATGAGCTCAGTAGTTGCCATATGCAGGCTTCTCTCTAGTTATGGAGCATGGACTTAGTTGCCCTGTGGCATGTGGGAACTTAGTTTCATGACCAGGAATTGAACCCATGTCCCCTGCATTTGAAGGTGAATTCTTAACCACCCGACCTCCAGGGACGTCCCATATTTCATTCATTTCTTCTCTAATTTTTTCTATTTCCTTCCTTCTACTAACTTTGGGTTTCATTTGTACTTTCTCTATTTCCTTGAGGTATGAAGTTAGGTTGTTTATTTGAGATTTTTCTTTCTTTTTGAGTAGGCATTTATTGCCATGAACTGCTTCTGGGAATCCCATAAATTTTGATATGCCCCATTTCCATTTGTTTCAAGTATTTTTAAAATTCTTTTTTGATTTTTTTTGACCCTCTGGTTGTTCAGTAGCATGTTGTTTAATCTCCACATATTTGTGAGTTTTCCAGTTTCCTTCATGTAATTGATTTCTATTTTCATAACATGATGGTGAGAAAAGATGCTTGATATGGTTTTAATCCTCTTAACTTTATTAAGACTTATTTTGTGGCTGACATATAATCTATCTTGGAAAATGTTTCATAAGCACTTGAGAACAGTTTGTAACCTGTTACTTTTGGATGAAATGTTCTGTAAACATACTTAACAAAGTCTGTATTATCTAATATGTCTTTTAAGGCCAATGTTTCCTTATCAATTTTCTGTCTGAATGATCTATTCATTGATAAAAATGGGGTATTAAAGTCTTCTACTATTATTGTATTGCTATCTCTTTCTTCGGGTCTGATAATATTTGCTTTATATATTTAGCTGCTCCTATGTTGGGTGCATTAATGTTTACAAATGTTATATCTTCTTATTTGATTCACCCCTTTATCTGTAGTACCTTTCTTTGTCTCTTATTACAGCCCTTGTTTTAAAGTGTGTTTTGTGTGATGTATTTAAGCTTTCTTTTGGTTTCCATTTGCATGGATTATCTTTTCCCACCCTACACTTTCAATCTACATGTATTCCTACATCCAAAGTGAGTCTCTTGTAGGCAGCATATAGATGAGTCTGTTCTTGTATCTATCTCCTTTCTATGTCTTTTTTTTTTTTTTGGCCACACCACATGTTATGTGGGATCTTAGTTCCCGACCAAGGATCAAACCCTCACCCCCTGCGCTGGAAGCACAGAGTCTTAACCTCTGGACCACCAGAGAATTCCCTCTATGTCTTTCAATTGGAGAAGTTAGTTCATGTACATTTAAAGTAATCATCGATAGTTATGTGCTTATTCTTTGTTTTCTGGCTGTTTTATAGTGCTTCTCTGCTCCTATCTTCTCTTGCCTTCTTTGTGATTTGATGACTTTCTTTAGAGGTATGCTCATATTCCCTTCTCTTTATCTTTTACATATTTACTATAAGTTTTTGCTTTGTGTGTACCATGAGGCTTACACATAACAACGTATAGCTGTAATGGTCTATTTTAAGTTGATAACAACTTAAGTTTGATCCCACTGCAAAGCTTAACATTATTCCTCCCCCATTCCCCATGTTTTATGGTTCTGATGTCACATTTTACATCTTTTTATCTGGTGTATCCCTTAACTAATTGTTGTAATCACAGTTGTTTTTACTACTTTTGTCTTTTAACCTCCATACTAGTTTCATAAATGATTAAAGTTCATTGAGTGGGTGTTTTTCTGAAAGGGACCTCAAACATGCCAAAGTCAGCCTCATGGGCTACGCATGTGTGCACTCCTAGGTTTGTACATACCGAGGCTAGACCACTTAGGTGCAGCCAACATCATTTAGCCTTGAAGAGTGGAGTTTGTAGAAGAAGAGTGAATGGTGCATTCATTGTGTCTGTGTCCCGGCAGACAACAGCCAGCCTTGTGTGGATGTTGCCCAGAGACTCTTTTCCTGGTTCTGGGCTTGATTGTGGGAAGGGCAGAGGGAGAAACAACGTCGGAGAAAGCCTTAACGCAGCGCCCAAATGGAAGTTCCTCCCCTGCTGCAAGTTAGATCCAATTCACACCCTCGCACAGCCTGAAGGCTGGTGCCGGCTCTGTTTGATAACATCACAGCAAACGGCCGCCTAGTCACTATTTTGGTTCTTGCCACTGCTGCTTCTCTCTGCACCTTTCAAGAAGCGTTCCTTTCCTTCTGGAAGGCTGGGGTGCCAAGCTCCCCCAGCGCCTTCCCATTTTGGTAAATTAAGGGACAAATGGTGCCAAATTGTTCTCGTCTCTTTCACGAAACTATTCGTAACCAGCTTATTTTCTTTTCCTCCATTGAGTGAGCACGTTAAAACTAAAATTAAATCATTACCCAAAGCACAGACAACGATCCCCTTCATAATTACATCCTCTTAATTGGCATCTGAAGACCCAGCTCATTTTTATGCTTGCCGGAAAATGTCTCAGGCATATTTAACATTTTTTTTTAAGGTTTAAAGGTCAACAAGAATATCTTACCTTAATTTGACAAGCGTGCGAGAAATAATGCAAGACTGGTTTATGTTCAGGTAATGCACAAGGAAACCTATAAATCAGGCTGGGGGAATATGAGATGATGCCATATCGGAACCATCTGCCTTCGTTCTCAGAAGAATCAATACCACGAAGAAAGCACCAAAGATGTAGTGATTTATGCCTTTGTGTTGGTGGAGAAATAGTGGCCATTTTTAGAGTCACCTCATATCATCTTAAAACAACAGGGCCTGAGGGGAAGAACAAGAGTGGCCATAACCCTGCACGTGTCAGAGAGCAAATCTGACACTTGGTTTTTAATTGTCTCGGCTTGAGAAAGGATGATTCTGAGGTCCCTCCATGCCCCTGACTCTGCCCCCTCTGCTATTGTATGTGGGAAGGCTGCCATGAGTGCTGAGATGTGGAAGGGAATTAACTAAATTGCGTCTGAGTGATTGTTGCCAGGGGATAGAGGCTTAGAGCTTGGGGACCCTGGGTTTTCCATACTAGGCATACTGCTTAAGCCTCTGCCTCCCTTTTTAAAAAAACTTTTCATTTTATTTTGGAGTAGAGTTGATTAACAATGTTGTGATAGTTTCAGGTGTACAACAAAGTGATTCAATTATACATATACATATATCTCCTCTTTTTCCAATTCTTTCCTCACTTGTTGATGTTCGGTCAGTAAGTCATTTCTGACTCTTTGCAACCCCATGGACTGCAACACGCCAGGATCTTCTGTTCTCCAGTATCTCCCAGAGTTTCCTCAAATTCATGTCCATTGAGTTGGTGATGCCATCCAACCATCTCATTCTCTGTCGCCCCCTTGTCCTTTTGCCTTCAGCCTTTCTCAGCATCAGGGTCTTTTCCAATGAGTTGGCTCTTCGCATCAGGTGGCCAAAGTATTGGAGCTTCAGCTTCAGCATTAGCCCTTCCAATGAATATTCAGGATCAATTTCCTTTAGAATTGACTGGTTTGATCTCCTTGCAGCCCAAAGGACTCTCAAGTGTCTTTCCCATTTAGGTTGTTACGTAATCCTGAGCAGAGTTGCTGGTGCTATGCAGTAGGTCCTTGGTGGTTGCCACTGCCTTCCTTGTGAGAGAGAGCCTTTGTGGCTAAGAGAACACACAGCCTTGGCGAACTCCACCCTCCAGCTCGATGGATGTGGGGCTTGGTCCTGACCAAGATGGGAAGAGGCACTGTGGCTTTGTGGGGGAGGGAAAGAAGGTCTCTGTGCAATTAGGGTTTGGAAAAACAAGTGGTATTGTTTCACCACCTTCCCCAGAGGGTCGACAGTAGTAATTCTCCATGGGGATAGGAGGAAGAGGGACAGGCAGATGAAGCTCCAGCAGGTGTATCAGTATCTGGGGAGGGAGAGGAGGATTTGAAAGGCTTGAAAAAGAATATTTTGTCATTGGAGAGGTGTTTTGCGGAGATGGTTCAAAGTATAAAATTAGGTTTTCATAATCAAGCCATAGAAAGGAAAGCTTCTCTCAATTCTCCTGGCAGGTGGGACTCTGGAATTTTGAGTGAAAGAGATTCTGAGCTTTTGCTCTCTGACACTTGTGTTATGTATATTGTTGGCTGTTATTGTGTGTTTATGTTGCCCATGTGTACTGTAGTTCCCATTACACATCATAAACATATGCACTTTCTGTTTTACAGTGAGGATATGCTTTGGGGAAAAGTTTGATTTTTGTTTTTACTAAAGAGCATCAGAAAAAAGGGACTGTGAGGTTGTTACATCTTCAGTTCTATCCTTTCCAAGACTTGAAATTGGTCCTAACACTACACAAGCTGGAAGTCAAAGTAAAATCATTTCCATCACCACAGTGCACTGTGGTGATTTTTTTATTTTTTATGCAAAACAAACCCACAGCCGCATTCCTGCTTCTTGGAGCCTGTGTGTGGATGGGTGCCTGGCCTGCCCCCCCACCCTCTGCCTGCTGGCCCTGGAGGTCACACTGCAATCTGCAAATCAAATTGAGCGTCAGGTTTTGCTTTCTTTGGCTCTCTCTGGGGCAGAGCTAATGATAATGATGCATGAGGTTTATAGCACGGGTAGATTTATCTGTCGTGCAAAGATGAGGTGCACCTTCCTTGAGGCATTGGCAAATTCTGGGCAGTCATGCCAAACCACCCTCATAGCTTAAAATGTTGGGCCAAGATCACGTGAAATTTATTCTAAAGCCTGTGGGTCTAATTTTCCCCTGTAAAACGTCATTCTCTGCTGCACATGAAAGAAACTAGCATTATCAGGATCTTGTCACCAACCTGCGCAAAACTTTTGCACACTTCAAGGATACAGATTCTCGCCTTTTAGAAACTCCCATGAAATCTACATTGAGGGCAGCCAGACCTCGCCTTAGTGAAGAAGCTGAAAACATAGCCTGGAGGAAATCCATTACGAGGGTGGCAGGCTAAAAGTTTTGCTAAAGGTCAGATCTATTATTTGGCTATTAGTTGTGATGAATGGGTGATAAAGGAAACCATTCATAGCTACCTAGGTGTGTGTGATCCATTGCTCAGGAGCCAATCTGAGAGGAAATGCTGTTCTTCTAAGCCTTGGGGACTACCAATAGAATTGATGATGTCTCTGAACTGGAGTCAAATTTCTTCGAAGTAAATGAGCCGAATTGGAAAATAATATTAGACTTCCATTAGGGGTGTTCTTGCAATGCCAAATTCAAGCAAAGGACTCTGTGTGTGTGTGTGTGTGTGTGTGTGTGTGTGTATACAAGGGAAAGCCTCATAAATATTTTCAGAATATACTCCATCATTCTCTGCCAAGTTTCAGCGTTTGCCAATTTTTAAAGAAGACTTCAACCTTGCTAGCAAAATAATTAATTTTGTAAAAAAAAAACACCTCACAACAACCAGAAACACCCACCCAATGCCCTGGATGCCCTGCTGTTTCCTTAATTCTGTGGAAATTTGCATGTCAAAGAATTTGGATTGCCCACTGGGTTTTCTAGGTCTGAACTGAAATTGTCAAAAGCGCTTGGTGAATAAATGGGCTGAAGGTAGACGTTACCATATTTGGGGGCTTTCCAAGTGACTCAGTGCTAAAGAATCTGCCAGTCGATGCAGGAGACCTGGGTTCTATCCCTGTGTCGGGAAGATCCCCTGGAGGAGGTGGCAACCCACTCCAGTATCCTTGCCTGGAAAATCCCGTGGACAGAGGAGCCTTGCGGGCTACAGTCCAGAGGGTTGCAAAGAGTAGGACAAGACTGAACGACTGAGCGTGTTATATTCTTAATCATCAGGGAAAAGACCAACTGCATTGAACTTACGAAATTGATCATTCTGAAGTTTTCGGCACAGTCAGCAGACATGATTGAAATAGTTTTGCAAACACAGAACTTCAGAATAAATATCAACCCCATTGCTCGTCGTGACACGTGCTAGTAGAGGTAGCCCAAGGCCAGCACAGGCTGCAGAGGCGTAGTGCTCGGAATGGCTGCTCATTTTCCCTTCTTGATGAAGTGCTCGAGGGCCAGTTTCATGGAAGCCCTTTCCAGAAACGCCACATTTTTCTGTAGGTCTGCCTATAGCCTTAGTCCCTGAGACATTTCTCAGAGACCCCTGTTGGAAGCTTCCACAGCTCCCATTTCTTGCTGACATTCAGGCTTTGCTAGAAGGAGTTGTTTCTCTGGGTCCAGGTTGATGGATTTGCCTGGCAAGAAGCACTTTTGGGGATCTCTGTTTGTCTTCCCCAAAGCAGCCACTAATGTGACGGAGCACTCTCTGTGTGCCAGGCCCTTCTCTAAGAGCATCACCTTTATTGCCCATTTAGTCCTTATAACAATTTGGGGAGGCAACCATTATTACCCCCATTTTGCAGATGAGAAAACTGAGGCATGGGGAACTTAAGTCACTTGCTCAGGGGCTACAGAATTGATGAGTGATGGAGCTGGGATTTGGACCCAGGCAACCTGGCCACTCTGGGCCTGCTCAGTCATCACTGTACATCTCTTTATCTCATTTCCATTTTGCTCACATATACCAGGCAGCTGAGTTTCCTGCACTTCTGGGTATGAAAACCAGCTGGGAGGGCCAGGCTTGAGGTGAAGAGTAACTTACAGTTTTTTTCAGGATCCAGAATACTCACATGAGAAAAGCTCAGCAAGTGGACCTGAGACACACAGTGATATCTGAGCATCAAAGTAAAAACGTGTAATTTTCAACATCCTAATAAAGCTGTCTTCCAAAAGTGCCAATTCTCCTGAGAATGGCAGACATGGATTTTCATGTTGCAGCTGAAATTTCTCACCTGGATTCTTAATGATTGCCTGTTGCTTGTTTCTGCCCTTGCCTACCTACCTACATGGCCAGAGGGGTCCTGCTGAAATCAAGTCAGATAATGTCTTTCTTCTCTCCCCAGCTCATTGAGTCAAGGCCAGCATCCTTTCAGTGGTCCATGTGTGCTAAGTCGCTTCAGTCATGTCTGACTCTTTGCGACTCTGTGGACCATAGCCTGCCAGGGTCCTCTGTCCATGGGATTCTCCAGACAAAAATACTGGAGTGGGTTGCCATACCCTCCTCCAGGGGATCTTCCTGACCCAGGGATTGAACCTGTGTCTCTTATGTCTCCTGCACTGGCAAGCAGGTTCTTTACCACTAGTGCCACCTGGGAAGCCCTCAATGGTCCATGATTGGCCCTTTATTACTTCTTTTACCTTATCTCATTTCACCTTTGTTATGTTCCCTTTTCCCAACACACTGGGTGTCAGGAATGCTCCCACCCCAGGGCCTTTGCACAGGCTGTTCCCTAGATATCCGCATGGTTCAAATGCTGCTTCTCAATGAAACCTCCACTCACGTGCTTAAGTCTTGAGACTACCTCTAGCCTCCAACCCTCCTATTCCCTTCACCCTGCTATTTTACTTTTCTCCATAGCATTTATCACACTCTAGTATTATTTGTAATTTACTAATTTATTATTTTGGTAGCACTGTCTCTTTCCTCTGTGTGTGTTTGTGTGTGTGTGTGTGTGTGTGAGTCGCTCAGTCATGTCCGACTCTTCTAAGACCCCATGGACTATATTCCACCAGGCTCCCCTGTCCGTGGGATTTTTCAGGCAAGAGTACTGGAGTGGGTTGCCATTTCCATCTCCAGGCGATCTTCCCTACCCAGAGGTCGAACCCAGGTCTCCTGCATTGCAGGCAGATTCTTTACCATCTGAGCTACCAGGGAAGCCCTGATTGGAATGTAATTCTACAAGGGCAGGATCTTTGTCTGTTTTATTCACCAGTAGATCCCTGTTGCCTAGAACAGTGCCAAGCACATTGTAGGTGCTCATTAAGTATTTATTACATATGTGGTTACCTCTAGAGGGAAGGGAGGGGTTAAATGGTGGGAAGGAGAGGCTCCAAATATTGGTAATTGTATTATTCTTTAAGTTGAGGGTAAGTATACTGGTTGTTCTATTATTTTAATATATTTTTTGTCTGTCTGAAATGTTTCACAATGAATTTTCAAGAATCAAACTGGGTCAAAAAGTAAGATTTATATATGGTTTGTACTAGTGGGCTAGTCCCCTTCCCCATCCAAATGAATTACTTCTGTGTACCATCCTGTGTCAGTGGCTAGAAGTTCAGGTTCTTGTTGTTGTTCAGTGACTAAGGTGTGTCCGACTCTGTGTGACCCCGTGGACTGTAGCATGCCTCGTTTCCCTGTCCTTCACCATCTCCCAGAGCGTGTTCCAAGTCCTGTCCATTGAGTCGGTGATGCCATCCAACCATCTCGTCCTCTGTCATCCCCTTCTCCTCCCGCCTTCACTCTTTCCCAGCATCAGGGTCTTTTCTAATGAGCACCAGGCTCTTTGTATCAGGTGGCCAAAGTATTGGAGCTTCAACTTCAGCTTCTTAGGGAGATGCATTTGTAACTGGGGGATGTGGAGGTGAGACAGGCTGGGACCTGAGATCTGGGACCCTTACAGTGGTTGCACCTGGCCAAATATCTCCGGGAGCAACAAAATTCAAGGAAACGATAAGTGACTAAAACTAATTGTGTGCTTGTGAAGTTGGGGCAAATTATGAACAGCAAGATACTAGAAGAGCAAAAAACCCAACTGCCACTCTGAAGATCCAGGAGCAAAAGCAGGGTACTGTGCATGCCCCTGCACACAACATCACCAAAGGAGTGGGCAAACCACCTAAGCCAGCCCTCTGGCCTGCCCCCTGAACCCACCCCTACCCTCACCCCGTACAAGGAAACAGCTCGCTCTCCCTAGCTGCAGCAGGGGCCCCAGAAAAGCCTTGTGTGAATTTCTTGTCTGATCTTATCAGTTTCTATTGATTGAGGAAAGCCAAGAACCCTGGTCGGTAACAGAGGGACAGAAGGAGAAGGTGGGGCACGGATTCTGACCATCAGGGTAGCTCGACTTGGAGGGCGGGCGAATTGAAGGGACCCTGAGCTGACTTGCAGAGCTGCCCATCAAGGCATGTTGGGGACAGCTGAGAAACAAGAGTAAGGCTGAACTGGGCCAGCTTCCAGAAGCAGGATGCTGAGGGGGTAAGGGATGTGTCTGATGGCCCTTGGCAGAAGGACTCGAGTCCCCTCTGTTCTCCAGAGGAGTGATGGAAAGAGGAATGATGTCTCCTGAGCCACCGGGAAGGTGGAAAGGGCTGAGTTCAGGCACCTGGTGAAAAGCTCGGATGGGGGCTCCTCTGGGTTGAGATTGACCTGAGTGGGACAGAACTCAGATCTCGGCTCTGTGACTTCCTGTGGTCCCATAAGATCCCCAAATCCACAAAAGGAGAGCCAGTCTCTGAGAGCCAACTGTGTAGACACTCTGACGGCCACGGCCGGTGGTCTACAGGTGAGGAGGGCTGGCCACAGCCAGGAGGACAGATCCTGTCCTCACGCTCCATGGGCAGCTTCCCAGGTGTTGACCAATGCCTCTGGAAAGTACAGTTCCTTCAGAGGAGCGCCGTTGATCAGGCAGGGCGGAAAACAAGCGGTGGCGATTGTGACGAGTGAATATTCATTTGGCAGTGTGAGAGAACACGTGGAGATTATGCCTGCGGTGACCGGCTGGGCAGGGTCAATTCAGGACACAAGGTGGACCAGATGTCTACAGGGGCTGAGGCTCAGTGGTTGGAGGGGGAGAGAGAGCCAGAGGATGACTGGGACCTTGAGGTTGCCATGTCACTCCACTCACAGCTCTCCGGATGCTGGCTGAAACTGGGGCTGATGGAGGGCTTCTGGGATGTTGTGGGGGTGGGGGCGGGTATCCTATCTGAGGCCTCTGTCTTCAGACAGATCATTCACTGCACAGTGGTCCCCAGGCCTGGGGACATCTGTGTGCATGGAGGGAGATTAAGGGCCATTGCACATGCAGTTGCTGGGAGAGAGAAGTGGTCTGCTGAGTCTGCCTCCATCCAAGGGTCCCGCCACCCTCTTGGACACGCTGAGGGGAGGGATTTCGATGAGATCTAGCTGGAGCGATCTCTAGTCTCTAGCTGCACACGCAAGGACTCGAACCAGAGTGGCTGTGAGATTTGGGAACCAGGGTCCTGTGTCGTGGTCCTCTTCGCCCTGGGATAGGTGGATGGATGTTTGGATTCACCCACATCACTCTGGGAGCCCTGGTCCTGGAAGCTTCCTTGACAGAGGTGAGAGGTCATCACTGCTGGTCTGGGAGGTCAGCAGCCCTGTCAGCTCGTTGCCAGGTGCACGGTCACCTAGGTGCAGCCCTCCTCTCCCCGCCAGCCCCAATTAACCATCTGTTGGAGCTGCCACCGACATGGGGGAGGGACTCAGTTCCACTCCTCTATGCAGGCTGCTCAGCTAATGAGGGGGTTTGTGAAATTTTTAATTATGGCTTCCGTGCCTGGCTTAATTATTTGCATATGGCTTTTACAAGTGAGACGAGGACGCCTGCATGCAGCACGTCTCCTCAACCCCACGTTTGACTTTAATTAAAGGCAGAACCTGAGGTCTTTCCATTGCTAATGATCGTGGAAAATTAGCTTCCAATTCCCAGGGGTCGCCAGAGTGATGCACCCTGAGGCGGAAGGAGGACGGAGTGGGGAGAGGGAGGCACCCCACAGATGGCAGATGGTCCTGCTGGGCTGCCACCCCTGAGTGCTCCCCACCCCCACCCCCCCGAGCCCAGCCTCTCACCGCTTTCCCTCCGGACCCTGCAGAAAAGGGAGCCTTGTTCTCCTCTGCCAGGGAGGGCGCCTGACCCCGGGCAGCGGTCGGGGTGGGGGAGCACCGCTGAGCTGGGAGTGAGGGCTGCTGCTGTCATTGTCCAGGTGCTGGGAACGGCCTGGGCTGCAGCTGGACTGCTCCCAGCTGGTGACCACAGGGCAGGGAGGTGAGAGGTTCTGGATCCCACACACATTGGCACACACATGCACACACATCCACGCATGTGTCTACTCAGGCACATATTCATCCAGGCACACGTACATGGGCCTTCACCCACTCCATCCATAGGCCAGAGTCACAGAGACAGATCTGCCTGTTCACACATGTGTGGGCACACATGTAGTCACAGAAGCATTTCTGCGTGAGCGAGGGCCCTCTTCCTCACTCTTGTGGTCCCTCAAGTGCTCACTGTGTCTCAAATGTCTGCTTGGGAGCCCGTGGGCCAGTGTTGCAGGCAGGGAGTGGCTACGGAGGGCTCCTGAGAGCAGCAGAGCAGCCCCGATCACCCCCCTTCCTCTGCCCCCGCCCCTGACTGATACAGCTCTGTGCTGGGGTGTGTCTGGAATGTGCCTTCCTTGGTCACAGGCAGGGTTGATTCCAGAGTCAGCAGGAGGAATGGTGGAGAGCATGTCCTTTGAACTTAGCCCTGAATTCAAATCTGACCACCAGTTCCTAGCAGTGTGGCCTTGGGTAAGTTACTCAGCCTCTCTGTTTCCTCGTCATTAAAATGGGGGTATAGTTGTTCACACAGCTTTTGTATGGAGCAGAGGAGATACCTGTGCAGTGAACTCAGTGGCCAGTTCCAGGTCACCCCTCCCCCCACCTCTTGTTCCCTAGTCTTTGAGTTTGGGAGGGACTCAACCCACCCTCACCTCCTGGGAGGGCAGTTCCACCTCCACTGGTTCCAGGAAGCCCAGGCCTGCAACCACCAGCAGAGGGCATTCCCCCAGCCCCAGAGGTGTCACCAGCTCAGGGTTCAGCTGGGGGTGGGACTCTGTCTGTCCTGTTGTAGTGAGGATGGCTGCAAGCTGGACCATGGTTCAGCCATCATACAACCGTGAAGGAGACATCTGAGGATAAAACCTGTGTCTCAGGGACGCTTACAGCGCTTGTAGAGGAGTAGAGCCCCAGGAAGGACCCGAGTCCTGGTGACACCGTGAAACTTTGAGATTCCCACCAAGCTGGGGTTTTCTATTATTCACCTCCAAACATGTGCTGGTTGTCACAGGGATCATGGCAAATGCTGAGCCTGACACTGCACACAATTGATGGCAACCGCTGAACCAGGCGAGAGCTGGTCTCCTGGCAACACCCCAGCTCCTCCCTCTCCCACCGAGGATGCTGCCCTGTAGGTGAGGGCTGAGCCTTCTGCCACAGGGGCATATTCCTTTGCTGAGGTTGCCATAACAGAATACCATGGGCTGGGGGTGCTTAAACAACCCAGACATGCTGTCTCAGTTCTGGAGTCCAGACGTCTGAGATCAAAGTGGTTCCCTTTGAGGATGGTGAGGAGGAGTCTGTTACAGGCCTCTGGGGGATTGGCTGCCGTCTTTGGCATCCCCTTGGCTTGTGAATCTCTGCCTTTATCCTCCCAGTGTATCTCTTCGTGTGCATGTCTGTGTCCATATTTCCCCTTTTTAAGGAACATCAGTCCTGTTAGATTAGAGGTGCCCCCTCCTCCAGTGTGACCTCTTTCTAATTCATTCTTTTCAAATAAGGTCATATTTTGAGGTACTGGGGATTAGGACTTCAACCTGTGAATTGGTGGGGAGGGACACCATCCAATACAGAACTGGCACATTCGAATGTGAGTCTGTGTGTGCCGCTACTCGGCGGGGATCCTGGGGCATGACTCCCCTGTGCCAGCACAGTGACTGTCCTCCAGGCAGAGATAGATGCCCTGAGCTGGAAGCCCCTGTTTCTGCCTGAGTGCCATCCAGTTACAGAGCTGTAGGAAGCCACTCCTGACCAGTGGGGCTGCTGCAGCTTCGCTCCAATGTGACTGACTCATAAGCTTTTTCTCCCCTTAGCTGATCTTGCACAAAATTCCTTGAACTGTTAGGCATCATTTTTATCCCAGTGATCAGGTGCTTTTCTTTAATCCAGGCTTTGCTTTTCAAGGCATGGGCAGCAGTAGTGGAGCCAAGGCCAAATCCAACTTGAATATGGGGTTTTTTTTTATTGGCTCAAGTCTATTTTTAAAATGTACATTGCTTGCCAATTGAAGAATCAGGAAATTTCAAGTTAAAAATTCCAAGTTTACAAACAGGAAAATCTGAAGATTTGATCCACTGCCAATGGTCATTTAAAAAAGAATTTTCATATTGAAATTTCATATGATTATTTGACCCTACAGACTGTAGCTGACCAGGCTCCTCTGTCCATGGGACAGTCTAGGCAAGAATGCTGGAGTGGGTTGCCATACCTCCCTTCAGGGGATCTTCCCAACCCAGGGATAGAACCCGGTTCTCCTGCATTACAGGCAGACTCTTTACTATCTGAACCATCAGGAAAGCCTATTTTAGGAAATGGGCTGCTTTAAGCAAAGCTGCACTGAAGACCATCAATTGGCCAGTCTGAGTCTCATATCATAAAAGTATGTATTTGTTTAGGAAATGGGCTGCTTTAAGCAAAGCTGCACTGAAGACCATCAATTGGCCAGTCTGAGTCTCATATCATAAAAGTATGTATTTGCACCTGTGTCTTCCTGTTTTTAGCAACCTGTACAGAGTCAGGACTCAAATGCCCCTTCACGTGCAGACTGGTACAGGGCAAAACATGGGGCCTGTGTGGATACCATTCTGCTTTCAGATATTCCCAGTTCACTGGGTGTTGCCCACCATTCCAGCCTGGCAAGCATGGCATGTCCAGGGTTGTAAAGGTTTAACCCTTTCCTGCCTGTGTCCTTGAGACTGAAAGATGAGGACATCCATGACTCAAGACTTCAGAAAAGAGGTTACAGGCTCAGGGAGGGAAAAGCCAGACCCATCCCCACCCCCCACCCTTGCCTTGTAGGTTGTCCAAGGTAAGCAAAAAAGTCAGCAGAACCATTTGGAGAGAGGGGCAAGGTCAACCATGGGGACCATCTGCCCCACAGGGAAAGGACAGGGACCCAGCAGCCCACTCCACGTGCCCTGGGCTTCTTTCCTCCACCCCAGAACAGCATCTGTCACAGCAGGAATCTTCACAAAGAGGCTTATGCTGTCAGTCTCCCAGAGACTGACTTCCTGGTTGAGAAAACTGAAGCTCAGAAATGTAAAATGATGATGCCCAAAGTCTCCCAGGGAGAAAATTTAATGTTAAGTAGCAGACACTTTTGTCCAGTGATCTTTTTTTTTGTCCAGTGATCTTTTCTCTACACTAACTTCTCACTGTTAACTTGTGTTGGAGGAAAGCCCGGGGCCTCTTTAAAACATACAAGGCAGATGCCTTGCCTGGCCTGGGGGCTGTCAGGAAATGGTAAGATATGAGACTCGGTACTCACAGGCCTTGTGGGAACATGCTGAGACATTTATACTTGGACCACAGGGGAACTGGGAGCGCTCAGATGGTTTTTAAACAGGGAAGGACAGCAAAGGCAATACAGGGACTCGGGTGGAGATAGGGAGCTGTCCATGACCCCAGTGCTGAATCAGCCACCCCGAGTGGCTGGAAAACATAGGACAGGTGCAGGGGACCAAGTCTACAGTTGGATGTAGGGGGAAAAGGAAAGGAGTGGAGGTTGGTCCTAATTTTATGGTTTTCCAGCAGTCTGCGATTCTGCTGGATGAGGGGGAGGAGACTTGAAATACGGGAAGTCAAGTGGAGGGAGAAGTGAGGCAGAAAGAAACTCATGAAGAAAGGCAGGCCCCTACCTCATGCATAGCCACTCATTAGAACTTCCAGGTCACTCACAGTCTTGGCCCCTTCCTGAGAACCTGAGAGAGAGACCCGTTTCTCCACGCAACAATCAGGACAGAGCCAATAGACTTGATTGTTCTGCCATATTCTTAGTCTTTGAGCCCTCAAGTTGGAAGGAGCCAGCCTGTTCTGAGAAATCCAGGGACAGTCATACTGGATTAATAAAAATCAAGAATGTGGTGGTCAGCTCTGGAGCCAGCTCAGAAAAGCCAGCCTGGTCCCACAGGACACCCAGGGCACACCTGCCAGGCTCCACATGACCTCAACTTCAAAAGGACTCAGCTGGCCCTAGTGTACAAGCATTCCTTCCCTTCCTCCCTCCTCTTCCTAACCTTTCATCACTCGCCACACGTTGCCCAAATACGTCCTCTGTGCCAGGCACTTTTGGCAGCTGGGAACACAAAGGCAAGTCCTCTGGGGGCAGCACAGGGAGAGGGATTCCCTGGAAGGAAGCCAGCCCTCCTTGCCATTCTCTCCTCCTCTGGAATTTGTGGATTGCCATTTGCAACTTGGCAGCGGCTGCACCCTGCCAGGGGCCAGGGCATTCTGGGTTTACTCATACACTCCTTTCTGTCCATATTATACCCCAACTCTCAATTCTGAGAAGTAAATATGCAATTTTTTCCTCCCTGTAATTTTCCCTGCTGTGGCTGTTGGATGTCAGAGCAGCTGGAAAAATGTGAACAGCTCAGTGCTTTCTGAAAGTAAAAGGAGGCCGCGTAGCTTCATACATTGTCTGCTGCTCTTGGCAAGATCCGACAGCTCTGCTGGGAGGGGAGACGCTCTCCAGGCTGTACTGTCAGGGGAACTTTTAACCCAAATAATCCCTGTCCCCGCCTCCCATTAGCAATGAGATAATTGCCAAAAAGTAAGCGTGTGTGTGCGCACAGGCACGTGTGTGTGTGTTGCAGTGATGTTAGTAGAGGTGAAACGAAGGTATCTGCTTACGCAGTCAAACTTTCTGCATGTTCCTCAGGAGACTTTCAAACCCTCGTGCCTCATAACTGAAGGTCAGGACAGTCTGATCTACGCTTTTGTTTGGAAGAAGCGAGTCAAAGAGATCCAGGGTGGTTTATTTACTGTATAACCTTGACAATGTTTAGTCTCTCTGGGTCTTAATTTTATCATTTGTAAAACAGAGCAGAGGACTTGGAGATATGCCTCCTCGAGCCCCTTCCAGGAAGAACTTACTGGCCACCCATGGGACAGAGGGGTCAGCTGTAAGCTCCCTAAGGATCTGCAGGAAACTGCCTCATCCCACGTCATGCCCTTCCCCGGGCACCCTGCATCCAGCTACCGAATCAGGTGGAAGCATACAGGCACAGCCATTTCTGCCAGCTGCTGGGCACTCTGACAGGCGACAGCCACTCCTGAGCTCCCACCCAGGCTTTGTTGGACCTGCGTCCCTGACCGACTTCTCCTTCTACTCACTTCCCCTTCCTCCCCTTTCTCTTCATAGATATTGATCCTTGATAACATCTTGCACCCCAGACTCTATCTCAGCCTCTCCTTACAGAAAACCAATCCTGTGACAAACAGGGATAAAGATTTCTACTTCGAGAGGTTATTGTGCAAAAGCTAAATGGGATGTTTATGTAGTACCCAGCATAATGCCTGGAACATTAACAGAGCATGACAAATGCCTTTTCCTTTTCTCTTAAAAGCTGTGACACCCAGAAAGAGAAGAATGAATATCTTATACTAAAGCGTATATGGAATCTAGAAAGACGGTACTGATGAACTTGTTTGCAGTGCAGCAGTGGAGACGCAGACATAGAAAACAGACTTACGGACACGGGAGGTGGGGTGGGAAGGAGAGGGTGGGATGTATGAAGAGGGTAACAGGGAAACATGTTACTGTATGTAAAATAGATGTGCTTAATCTCCCAGTTGTGTCTGACTCTTTGCAACCCCATGGACTGTAGCCCACCAAGCACCTCTGTCCATGGGGGTTCTCCAGGCAAGAATACTAGAGTGGGTTGTCATGCCCTCCTCCAGGGGACCTTCCTGACCCAGGGATCAAACCCAGGTCTCCTGCATCACAGGCAGATTCTTTACCATCTGAGTTACCAGGGAAGAATACTGGAGTGGATAGCCTATCCGTTCTCCAAGGGATCTTCCCGACCCAGGAATTGAACCTGGGCCTCCTGCGTTAGCAGGCAGATTCTTCACCATCTGAGCTACCAGGGAAGCCCCAACAGGCTGAGGACAGGCCCCGCTGGGATAAAATAGATAGCAATGGAAATTTGCTCTATGACTCAGGGAACTCAAACCAGGGCTCTGTAACAACCTAGAGGAGTGGATGGGTAGGGAGATTCAAGAAGGAGGGGACATAGGTATACCTATGGCTGATTCATGTTGATGTTTGGCAGAAACCAACACAATACTGTAAAGCAATTATCCTTCAATTAAACATAAATAAATTTTTTAAAACTAAAAAAAAAAATGATGCCAAGTCCCATTCCAGGCCTTGCAAAGCAGTTGTTCATAGTCTGTGCTCTGTAATACTGTTTTGGATAAAGTCCAGAGGGGGAAGTGGCCCTGAAAGTTCCTTCAAGCTGCTAAGTTTGAGGACCTGGCAGAGGACTCTGAAGCCAGCCTTGTCCCTGTGAAGTTCATTATCCATGGATCACATCAGCCCTCTTCAAGGTTCCTCGCTGAAAAGAAATTGAGCATGCAAATACTCTTTTATCATAATCACCACGTATCCACAGGGTAATTCATAAAAGAGCTGGAAATATATTGAAATTCAATATTGTTTTAGTCCAAATCAATATTAATAATTGTTTGCATTTTTAAAGTGCAATTTGCAATTGAAAAATGCACAAAGATCAACCAGTAGTTGCTAACACATCAAATTTTCCTGTTAAAGGCATATTCCCTTACCTTTAAAGTGTTTCTTGTACAACAGAGGATGGCGCTGATCCATGAAAATGTTATCTATTATTTACATGCACAACATTAGAATTTGGCTTCCATTATGCATGAGCTGAAAGGCCAGTAACTTTCAAGTGCTTGATTTTTTAAATTACACCTCTTATTTTGAAATAATTATAGATTAACATATGGTTTTAAAAAGTAATACAGAGAAAATACTGTGTACCCTTTATCCTTTTTCCCCCAATAATAATGTCTTGTAAAACTACAGTGTAGAATCCCAGAAAGAATGTTGACATAGATACAGTCAAAATAGAGGGCGTTTCTATCACCACAAGGATGCCTCATGTTGCCCTTTTACATTCTTTAAAAATTAAAGATTTTTAAATGACAACGGTGACCATGAATATGGTGGGACTTAAATCATTAGCCCTGTTTAGACTTTTAGACTTCTGCCTTAAAATGATTTTTATCATTAAATGAGGCACTGTCCCAGCTGGACTTGATGGGTTCAAACATAGAGCAGTGGTCACCTAAGTAGAGTGGACCCAGGAGAGACTCGCCTCAACCAGGCAAGCCTCAGGGAAGCATGACTGTGGACAGAAAGAACCTGAGAACATATTTTCCAGTTTGACACTTGCATGAGGGTCCTTTGTCCTTTACAATAAGGATAAAATTATCTTGAAGGGAAACAGTTTGGCAGCTTTGGTCCATAGAGACTCAGCATTGACCCAGATTTGTGGCAAGGGACAGTCAGCAGGTGTGGGTGAGGGACACCTCGCCAGATGCCACCCGCTCTGCCTGGAAGTGGCTCATGCACATAAAATTCACAAGATGTCTTTCTGTGCTCCAAGATGTGTTAGTCACACCCTAGAGCTGCAAGGAACTTGGAAACTCATCTACAGTGCATATTTTGGATGCAGCTTGATTCCAAGATTAGGCAAATCAAGTCCTAAGGGTCAACAGTTAAATTGGAGGGACAGCCAGGCCCAGAACCTGGGCTCCCTGCTCTGAACCTTGCTTGCATCCCATGACATCTGGCCACTTGTGGGGGAGGGGGCTGCCTGGGTTTGTAAACCCATTTCCTCTATATTCTGGTCATGTTTCACACAGGCATGAACTTGACAGTTCTGGTCCTTCTTAGCTCCTGGGCCTGCACCTGTGGGATGAGTGAAACGATACGACAGTGATTTCTGCTCAGTTTGCTTTCATTGAATTTTTATTGAAGTAAATTTAATATTGTTGTTGTTATTTATATACATAATGTAAACCATGTTAACCATTTTTAAGTCCAAAGGCATTAAGTACGTTCACATTGTTGTGCTGTCATCACTACTACACTTCTCCAGAACTTTTTTCATCTTCCCCAACTGAATATCTATCCCCATTAAGTAATAATTCCCCATTCCCACCTCCCTTGAAGTCCCTGGTAACTGCTATTCTACTTCCTGTCTCTGAGTTTGTCTACATGGAATCATACATGTGAGCCTACTGTGACTGGCTCCTTTCACATAGCATAATGTCTTCAAGGTTCATTCATGTTTTGCCATGAATTGCTTTCACTGGTTTTTGATCAACCCATGCAAACTACTGTTCATGGGGTTCTCATGTAAAAAAAAAAAAAAAAGGATGCACAGAAAAACTATACAGAAAAGATCTTCATGACCCAGATAACCATGATGGTGTGATCACTTACCTAAGCCAGACATCCTGGAATGCAAAGTCAAGTGGGCCTTAGGAAGGATTACTATGAACAAAGCTAGTGGAGATGATGGAATTCCAGCTGAGCTATTTCAAGTCCTAAAAGATGATGCTGTGAAAGTGCTGCACTCAATATGCCAGCAAATTTGGAAACCTCAGTAGTGGCCACAGGACTGGAAAAGGTCAGTTTTCGTTCCAATCCCAAAGAAAGGCAATGCCAAAGAATGCTCAAACTACTGCACAATTGCACTCATCTCACACGCTAGTAAAGTAATGCTCAAAATTCTCCAAGCTAGGTTTCAATAGTACGTGAACCAAGAACTTCCAGATGTTCAAGCTGGTTTTGGAAAAGACAGAGGAACCAGAGATCAAATTGCCAACATGTGTTGGATCATAGAAAAAGCAAGAGAATTACAGAAAAACATCTACTTCTGCTTTACTGACTATGCCAAAGCCTTTGACTGTGTGGATCAAAACAAACTGTGGAAAAATCTGAAAGAGATGGGAATACCAGACCACCTTACCTGCCTCCTGAGAAATCTGTATGCAGGTCAGGAAGCAACAGTTAGAACTGGACATGGAACAATGGACTGGTTCCAAATAGGGAAAGGAGTCCACCAAGGCTGTATATTGTCCCCATGCTTATTTAACTTATATGCAGAGTACATCACTCAAAATGCACATACTGAAATCAAGATTGCTGGAAGAAATATCAATAACCTCAGATATGCAGATAACACCACCCTTATGGCAGAAAGTGAAGAGAAACTAAAGAGCCTCTTGATGAAAGTGAAAGAGGAGAGTGAAAAAGCTGGCCTAAAGCACAACATTCAGAAAAATAAGATCATGGTTTCTGGTTCCATCACTTCATGGCAGATAGATGGGGAAATAATGGAAACAGTGAGAAGCTTTATTTTCTTGGGCTCCAGAATCACTGCAGATGGTGATTGCAGCCATGAAATTAAAAGATGTTTGCTCCTTGGAAGAAAAGCTATGACCAACCTAGACAGCATATTAAAAAGCAGAGACATTACTTTGCCAACAAAGGTCTGTCTAGTCAAAGCTATGGTTTTTCCAGTAGTCATGTATGGATATGAGAATTGGACCATAAAGAAAGCTGAGCACCGAAGAATTGATGCTTTTGAACTATGGTGTTGGAGAAGACTCTTGAGAGTCCCTTGGACTGCAAGGAGATCAAACCAGTCAGTCATAAAGGAAATCAGTCCTGAATATTCATTGGAAGGACTAATGTTGAAGGTGAAACTCCAATACTTTGGCCACCTGATGCAAAGAACCTGACTCCTTAGAAAAGACCCTGATGCTGGGAAAGATTGAAGACAGGAGGAGAAGGGGGCAACAGAAGATGAAATGTCTGGATAACATCACCAACTCGTGGGCATGAGTCTGAGCAAGCTCCAGGAGCTAGTGATGGACAGGGAAGCCTGGTATGCTGCAGTCCATGGGGTCACAAAGAGTTGGACACAACTGAGTGACTGAACTGACTGACCAATGCAAACTATAGTGTTGTTAGGGAGGTCCCTAGCATCATACTGTATTTTAAAGGTTTGAGAATCATCCATTTTACAGTATCTAAATGACAGATATTTGTTTGTGTTGTGTGTTCTAATATACTCAAACATATAGAAATAGAGTCATCATTTACCTCTACAAATATATTAGTCTTCAAGCCCCATGTTTTGAAATCTGCCCTACAAACATGAAGATCCAAAAGTGGCATCCTGGTGGTGAGTGGGCCTGGGTTGTTTGGGAGCTGTCAGTTTCCATCGGGTTCCCTGGTGGAGCTCAGTTCCTTGTCTGTTCTTCAGTCATAGGATTAGACTACTCGTCGAACCTGATTCCAGCTCAGACCTGATCAAAACAGACCCTCAGCTCCGTGAAACAGAAATGACCTTTTTAAAATTCCAGGTTCATGGAGTGCCTCTCTCCAGATGGTCCAATCACCTCTATTAACTCACACTCATTCAACATGTGGCAGAGGTTATTGATCACCTGTGCCAGGCACTGTGCTAAGTGCTGGGAATACAAAGATGAGCAAAGAGTCCAAAACAGGCATGAGAATGCTGTCCACATAGGGGAGGAAGGGCTGTAACTGAGATCCCCGGGCTCACAAGATTGAGGATACTGCTTGCAAGCTGGTGAGGAGGGAGTTAGTTTTTTTACCTGTAGGTTTATTTTTCCATACCCTGTTCCACTGTAATAAAGTACCCTAAAAATATAAGTTCTGGACGGAGATCATACCCATAGTGCGGCTTATTCCTAATAGCGAAGATAACACCGCAGCCCGTGACATCTTGGCCAGGCTCTCGGGACCCTCCTGCCGTGGCTGTGTGTTCTCAGGCTTCCTTCATCCTCTTTGTATGAGCAGTGATGGGAAACTGGGCTGTGGTGTTCCTAGTGGGGCTGTGGAGACAAGGTTTGGGGCTGTTTGAACCTGATTTGTACCTTGGCCTTCGCCTCAGGGTCGCCTTTCTCTCTCCCTGCAGACAGCGTGGGAGATTGGAGGGAATCCCTGCCTCGTAACAAGGGAGGGGTAATCAAGTAAATTGCTTCCCCCAGGAATGGGATGCAGTCGTGCCTGCCCGGGTGTGCCGAGGCTGGGCCCTGCCCATTTCAGGACCCAGGTCAGCGCTCCGCTGTGTCGGCGGTGAGGCAGGAGTCTGCAGCCCCGCCTCAGAGTCTTGAGCCCTTTGCAGCCATCCGTCATCCTCACAGAGCATTGCAACTTTATGCCTGTGCATAAAAACTGGAGGGACTCGTCCCAGAGTTTGCGGCTGCCGCCGCCGCTGCCGTTAGAGAGGTTTTAATTAGCTGCAGGATTTTAATGAGCTGAATTCGAGAAGAACCCCATCTCAGAAGTAAGCAGGAGCCGAACACAGGAAAGAACTCTGACAAAACAGATGGAGGTGGTGTTCTCAGGGGACTAGGCTGTGCGCTTTGTTTCAGCAAAGAGCAAATGAGTTACCGAGGCCAGGAGGCTGAGGAGGGAAGCCGGTGGGTCAGCCCCAGCGCCAGCCTCGGTGGGGGCAGAGCTGGAAGCGTGGCCCCCTCTGCTGCCGTAGCAGAATGCTCGGTGCCGGATTCAAGGTGACGGCAATGCCTGGCTCCATTCTCCTCAAGTTGCCATAGCAGCCTCTCTCCCGATGAGCAGCTTCTCTTGGAGCCCTCAGCCAGGAGGGACGTCATTGTTCACTCCTGCCGGTTCGAGGAGGAAACGACTGGACGGAGAACTTTCCCGGGCCCGGGGCCCGCACACCCAGTGGGTGCACCCACTGGCGCGAGGCTGGACGCCTCCTGCTGCCTCCAGTGGGGCACAGAGGTGGGTCTCCACAGCCTGAGGGGGTCCTCTGGGTGACTTGGGGGAGTATCCGGGCCTTGGAGCATCCGCAGCCAAGTGTGTCCTTGGAGCCGTCCGTTCGTCTGCCTGCCGGCCCTTCGCCACTGGAGGTGCGTGCGTTTTGGCTGAATTCCCAAGTCCTTGCTTGTGCCCTGAAGTGAATTTTCTAGAGACAAAATTTTAAATCAGATAAATAAGGAAATAGGAGAAATCCTTGGCCCTGCCCTGTGTCCCAGGAGGTGTTTACAAGATTAATTGGATTTCTCTTTCTTCCTGTAAAAATTGGTGACGCCATTCGGGGCCTCAGGGAGAGAAGCCGCCGGGAGCGCTAGGAACTGTGAGGAGGGCAGGACCTTCTGAAATCTCAATGGGCTGTTTATTTTTCTTGCCTCCCCCCTCCCCCTTCCATTCCATCATTTGAATTTTCTTCTTGTCTGCTGATCTTAGAAGGGAAGTAGGAGAAGGTTCTTCACTTGTTATCAGAGTGTGATGCAGGGCGTGCTGAGCCTATACCCGTCCCACTGAGAGTGGGGGCTTGTGAATGTGTTTGTGGGGTCCTGGGCAGCCCACCCCCAGCCTTGACTGTGGTGTCCCCTCCCCAGGCAGCAGCTCAACTTGCAGGAGAGGGAGACAGCCTTTGGACAGCATCTCCCTGTGGCCTTGAAAATAACAGGTGACTTTGAAGACTAGGACTGTCGTGGGGACTGTAGGGGATCAGATGTGCCCTCTGTCTGGAGTGTCTGATGGTCTGCTGGTGATATCTCACCTGGCTCCCTTTAAAGGAAGGAGTTTCCTACAGATTCTGTGATGTTGTTCTTTCCCTCCTGGGGCCTTGAAGACTCAGTCAGGCTGCAAACCATTCCCCTGGGAGAGGAGGCAGGCTAACCTTTGATTCCTGTTTGCACGAAGCAGGGAGTTAGCTAATCAGATGGTCTACAGTGAAAGCCAACCCTGGGAGAAAGGCCCAGTGCAGGGGTGGATGCTGGGGTCTGAGGCTTAGAAGCTAAGTCTGGGCAGGGGAAGCCACGCATGGCTCTGGGTGTAGAGAGAGTGCTTATATTCTCTTGGGGGCTAACAAGGGGAGAGTCTCTAAACTGAGATGTTTGAATGGTTGATGCTCCTGCCACCATGAAAGTGCAGGTTCTGGGGCTGTATTCTCTTCTCCCCAGATTTGGGGTCAGGGATGTGGTCTTCAGCCTGGCTCCAGGCACATGGGCTGCTGGGAGCCTGGCTCCAGTTGGTGGGCTTGGTTTGGGCTGGTTCAGAAACAAGTGAGGACAGGTCGTGGCTGGAGGAGGAGGGAAATCTGTACCGGCTTGAATGGTGGCCATGTGACAGATTAGAAAGAAGAGGAAACTGACCAGCTCTTCTGTAGTCACTTCTGCAGTGCCAGCCACCATACAAACAATGCAATAATGATCACACGTGGCTTTGAGTCCCTTTTTCTCATCAAATAGTCTTTGGGTCAAGATTGGGCAACACATTATTAGCTGCTTTACCAGGCCACTGTGTCTGCTGGCCATCGACTTGCAATCCTTTCTTCCCTTCCTTCTCTCTTCTTTCTTCTCCCCCACCTTAAGAAATGTCCTAATTTGGAGGTTCACCCTAGATCAGATTGGTTTCCTGACCTCGTGTCTCACTCTGAAGGCTGGTGTGTCTGCAGGCAGTATGTCAACACCTTGGCCAGCATGAACTGGGTGTCCTTATAGCCATGGCCTTACTTATAGGATCAACCTGTGGGTCCCGCACAGAGGGCCTGTCATCACTGAGGGAGGGGCCTGGGAGACCGCAGGCCATCGGGCGTGCTGTGGGCTTTGTCCTTCCCTGGAGCCTGGGGCCTGCACGCCTGCACCTGTGTCTTTTCGGAATGATGAGCCAGGTCCCCAGGATGGTCCCATCTGGGGCCACCATGGAGAAGGAGGCTGCAGACCCTGAGGGGCTTCAGGGTCTGAGCCTTTGGGGACATGTTGCCCATTTTCACCCACCGCAAGCTGGAGGCGGGGTATCCCTGTTTGGCAGGAAGCAGCTGCCTTTCTCTGCAGCGTGTGTTGGGGGAGGGGGTGGTGCGGGAGAGGCTGTTGCAGGGAGGTCAGGGCCAGCTGGAACCCTGGAGCCAATGCCAGACGCAAACAGCGCCCGGTCAGCACTGCCTCCGAAACATGAAAGCTGGGAGGTCGTGGGAAACTCCTGCTCACACAGCCCAGAGAGCCTGGCATTCAGGCGCGTTCCCGTGCATGGAGGCCCGGGGCAGGTTAATTAAAGTTAACTGAGTGAAAAAATAATTACAGAGACTGCGGAGGGGAGAAACCCAAACCTGCAATTTAACTCTCAGCCTCAGAGCCTTGCTGAGAACTGTCTAGTCCTTGGGCATGTGTGTTTGGGCAAGGGAGGGTGGGGTTTCTCTGGTTATCACTTCCTGCCTCGTGCCCCACCTTCAGGTTGGATACAGAGGGACAAAAGCTGGGGTTTCCTCCCCCAGAACCTAGGTGCCGGGTCAGAGATGGGTTCTCTGTTCAGAATGTCAAGCCAAGGAGACTCCAAGCAGGGACCCTCCTTGTGCTGAGTGGCACATCTGGTCTGGGGCCTGATCAGCACCCTGCTGTGTCTCAGGGGTTACTGGGGACTGCCCACCTGGCCTCAGCCCTCCTCGGGCACTGCCCTGTGCCAGGCAGGGGCATGTTCCCAAAGGACTCCTTAGGTGGAAAGAGGATGGTGTCCCTGGACCCAGGTAGGCAGGATCGGGTGAAGATAAGGGGAAAAAGTGATAGCTTGCTTGAACCACCCTGCCACATCCCCAGCCCACCCCCAGCCTACCCCCACTGCAGGAACTTACATCTTTCCTTTAGGCAGATGGCCTTGGGGGGCTGTCATCTTTTTCTTTCAGCCACACCACATGGCATACGGGATCCTAGTTTTCCTGACCAGGGACTGAACCCATGCCCCCTACTGTGGATGATCGAAATCCTAACCACTGGACCACCAGGGAAGTCCCAGGGTACCCCCGTCTTGACCCATAGCCTGATCTAACTGATGTCACTAGTTGGTATCGGGATATTTGGCAGGCGTTTCTTCTACTTCAAGGGGAATGAGGGTGGGGGCAAGCAACACGGGCATGGCCTGGGTCTGCAGTGGCCGGAGCAGCAGGTGTCCATCTGCAGGGACACAGCCTCTGAGCCTGGGATCTGTCAGATCTGGGTCTGGCCACGCCATCTCAGCTCCAGACCGCTTTGAGAGCTGGGATGACCATGACCTGGCTGGAACTTCAGCCCCTATTGGTGCGACTATCCAGCAGGGCTTTGATTCTACCCAGCTCATCCTTCCATCTGTCAGGGGCAGGGACAGGTCTGGCTGGAACAGTGGTGAGTCACTCAGTCCCTGACATCTCTGGGCCTGGGCCTTCTCAAAGCTGCTGGTTCTATGGAGACCCTTGTCCCCAGCATCCTGTAGACGGGAGCAAAGGCAGAGACAGACCCAAGAGCTTCTGTTTCTGCTGGGCCAGTTGTGGGCCACAAGGACCAAGATTTCTGCCTGAACAGTGCAGGGGGTGGCCACTGTCTTCTGGCTGTGGGTGATAGGGGTCCCCACCAGGGTCCCCCCTGGGCGGGAGCTGGGGAGTATCACTCTCCATGGCTTTTCTAAAGGTCCAGATACAGGAGACCCTGGCAGGAAGCTGGTGTCTCGGCCACAGGTGGTGACCAGCCTTTACCTCCTTGGGCTTGAGAAGCCCAAGTGTGAGTAAGGGTGGAGTGGTCCAGGGACTCCGCTTGGTCATGAGCAGTGGCCAGGACCCTGGGCCTCAGTGACGGGCCGTCTTTCTCCCCCACTACTCCGTAGACCTGGCCTGATGGATGCCCGGTGTGGACAATGAGGGAAGAACGTGCCTCCCGCACCCAAGAGGTGACCCCGGAGCGAGCCCCGGATGTCCCCGCGAGCAGGAACGATGCGACTGGCTTGCATGTTCTCGTCCATCCTGCTGTTCGGAGCTGCAGGACTCCTCCTCTTCATCAGCCTGCAGGACCCCACGGAGCTCGCCCCCCACCAGGCGCCAGGTGAGCCCTCGCGCTCGGCCCCACCGCCTGCCTGACCCGGCTCTCCCGCCTGAGGTGCAGGCCTCCGTGCTGCCCCAGGGCCAAGGCAGGGGTTCCAGTCACCAGCCGCAGTGTGGGAGCACTATATCTGCAGTCAGGCCACCAGCCACAGGGTTCTGGCCTCTGACCTCTGGCCGGTGCACTCCTCTTGGGAAGGATGGCCAGGCTGCCCCTCTCTCATCTGATCGTTGCCTCTGGTGAAACTCAGATTTCAGGGTCCCACCGCCTCTCGGGTCCTCTCCCACATGGTCTGGGATATCAGAGGACAAGTGACTTCTCCCTGAGCACAGGCCTCCCCAATGGGACTCTGATTCTCTGCCCAGCGCTGGGGACCTCTCGGATTCAGCCTCTCCAGCCTGGGCGAGGAAGTTGGGGTGCCTCGGTGCCTCCCGGTTTTGTAAAGCTGAAGAGCCTCCTGCTGGCCTCCCCACCTGCTGCCTCCCAGCCCACTGGACTCGCAGAGGTGGGGATGGCAGTGAGGGGAGAGCAGGAAGGATGGTCCCGGAGCCTCAGGGTGGACAGAAGGTGGAGAGGGACGCTCAGGCAAGGCCCCTCTGACTGGGAGGTGGCCGCGCCCCAGAGAGCATGGCCGACCTGGAGGGCCAAGGCCAGGAATCATTGGCATCACGTGAGGTTGCCAGGCCAAGCACCTGTGTTTACAACAGAGGTCCCAGAGGCCTTGTTAGGGGAGGGTCCTTGATGGCTGGACACCCCTGGGCTCCCGGACATGGACAGAAGGAAAGGGGCGTGGAGGCTGGAGGTTTAGGCAGAGGGATCCCCCGCACCATCTCTGCCTACAGCCCACAGCCCAGGAGTGTGGGACACAGTGTTAGGGGGTCCCTGGCCCTGAGTGGGGAGGGCCCAGGGCCCGCCTCGGCTCACATGCTCAGGGCAGCCTGCATCCACGCTGAGCTCGGGCTGGGGGCCCGTAGGTGCCACGTGGAAAGGCAGAAGAAGCAGGAGGCCAGAGCTGGGCCTGGCAGCTGCTGTTGGAGGCCCTGGCGGGAAAGGCTGGAGAGTCACTCTGCTCATCCCTAAGCGTCAGCGAGAGGCAGCCCAGCGCTAGGCGGACCCCCTGGAGCCGGCGGTGAGTCACTGGTGCTGACTCACGCTTGGGCCGGACCCTCCACGGAGGTGGCTGTCAAAGATGAGTCTGGCTGCTTCCTAGCTGCGGAAGCAGAGACCCGTGACTGAACCGGTCCCTCTGTGGAGACTCTGCAGCCTCACGTGGGCCCCAGCGTGGCCGGCGTGTGTGAGCGGCGCCTAGCTGCACAGGCTGCGCCGCCCAGAGCACTCAGAGTTGTTCTCCGCAGTTGCGTGTTGTATGAGCGGGAGCGAGCTCCCGACAGAGGCCTCTCGGACGCGGCTTGGGGATCACAGCGCTGTGTGTCCTCTGCACGTCTTGCTGTGTGTGTGCGCGCTTGGGGCACACGTGGGTGGAGGGTCCTCGTCTTCTGTGTCTGCTTTCTGTGGGACAAGCCTGGGAGAGAAGACCCGAGTGTGTCTGTGGTGTGGATGGGGCCGCGTGCCCGTCCGTGGTGTCTTCTGGGGACTGGTGTGATAGCCCTGAGTGGGGTCGCTGCCTGGTGACCGCGACACATGCCCTGCCATGCCGCAGCAGCTGACGACCCAGAGACCTTGGCTCTTGTGTCGTGGATTCCTGTCCCTGCCAGCTGGCATGGCCTTGCACAGCTATTGCGGTGCACACACGTGTGGATTACCTCGATTACTGGTGGAGTGGGGACCCAGCGGACAGTGAGGGTTTCTGGGGTGGGTAGACTGGCAGACTGGATGGCAGAAAGCGGAGGCGAGCCTCCCCCTGCAGCCGGGGATGGCGAGGACCTGGCAGACCCAGGTGAGGAGCACGCTTGGGTTTTGAGCTCCCTTCTTCTGGCTGTAAATGGAGCCGGACCACCTGGACGTAGAACCTGTACGTTCTACGTAAATCACCTCAAACACAGTCATAAAACTTTAAGTAATGCTTACGTTACTCTCCCTGAGCAAAGTGTTCCTGACACAGGCTGTTTGTGTTGATTTGTTACTATTCATTTATTCTTCCCCTGTACTTCTCACGGCAGCCTAATTGTGATTCGGTACCAAGAAAGCAATATCAAAGTAATTTTCCACAACATTAGTTACAATTTTCTTCTGATCTTTCAAGTGAAACAATCCCATCCTGTTGTCTTCTCTGTGCACATAAACCTTGATTACATTTATCTGTTGGAAACCAGTGCTTACAAAGTGTATGTATCCAGCTGCATGGGTGGTTTGGCCCCAAGAGTCCTGGACAAGTCAGAATTTCAGTCCTGGGAGATGTAGATGTGGGAGGCTGCCCTGCCATCCAGATTGGGCAAGGCGGTGGGGGCATCTACGGAAGACATTCCCCACAGGCTCTTCTGGGGTTTTTTCCAGCAGCAGAAACTTTCCTGGGAATGGAGTGTCTGGGATCCGCTGTTGGTGGCGTTGGCCAAGGTGGGAGGGGGAGGGTGGTCGGGTGAAGATGCAGAAACAAGCTTGAAAAGGCAGACAGTCATTAGCTGTTTGTGGTCCGTTGGGGTTGGCGTGTCCTTCAGATTTCTCCCATGCAGTTACCAGCTCTTAAAAGCACCTGAACTTCTCAGAGACCAGTCAGCAAATCTCACCTGCTTTGTACATTAGATGCAATCCTGTGGGATTGCCAACTTTTGTAAACCAAGCGATATTTTCCAAAATGTTTGCTATATTTTAGGTCAAACCTTTTGGAACATAAATCACTGCTGGTTAACCTACCTTCGTTCTAAGATTAGGTGTTCTTTGGTATCAGAGAACCTACCTATCCTACTGTTTTTGTATCTCCAATATTGCTAGGCCCTGAGGCCTCCGGAAACTCACATCTTGACCCAGGAGATTCCTCTTGCCCCTTCCCAAAGTGGAAGAGAGCCAATCAGAACTGGGAATAACACATCCCAACATGCTGGCTCTGGAGGTGCAGAGGGCACTCTCCACGTGTGTGTTATGAGTGGCCTGTCTTTATATACATGTCTTAATACAAAGCAGAACTTTGTATTATGGAGAGCTGCGGACATGTAGAGAAGTAGATTAGAATAGTGCAGTGAACCCCACGTCCCGAGCACCCAACAGCCTCAACAGGGCCCCATCCACAGCCCCATACACTTCTCTCTTTTCAAAGTATATATACTAGGGCCAATCAGTTCAGTCATAAATATTTCTTTTTTAAAAAATGTCTTGGTTTAGTTTGGCTGCACTGGGTCTTTGTTGCTGCTTGCAGGCTTTTTCCAGTTGTGGTGTGGGAACTTCTTCCTGCTGTGGCTTCTCTTGTTGCGGAGCACGTGTTGTAGGACCATGGGTTTCAGTAGTTCTGACTCTCAGGCTTGGTTGCTCCACGGCATGTGGAATCATCTGGACCAGGGATCCTGTGTCCCCTCCATTGGCAGGGGGGATTCTTATCCATTGTACCACCAGGGACATCCCCTAAATATTTCTTTTTAAAAAAATTTTTTATTGGCATATAGTTGATTTACAGTGTTGTTAGTTTCTACTGGACAGCAAGTGAATGAATTATACATATAGCTACATCCACTCCTTCTTAGATTCTCTTCCCATGTAAGTCATCACAGAGTATTGAATAGAGTTCCCTGTGCTACACAGTAGGTCCTTATTAATTATCTCTTTTATGTATAGCAGTGTGTATATGTCAATCCCAATTTATCCCCCCCCGCTTCCCTGCATAACCATAAAGCCATATATATTTCAATGTATTTCTTAGTTTAAAAGATAAGAACTTTTTTTTAAACATTCAACAATTGTTTAATCTCATCAAATGTCCAGTGTTCACATTTCTAGTCATCCCGCAAATGTGATAAATACCTTTATTTCCCATTTGTTTTGTCAGGATCTGGATAAGGCTCACTCGTTACAACTGGTGGGCGAGTCGTTTAAGCCCCTCTCAGTCTCTAAGATGTCCTGCTTGCCTTTATTTCCCCCTTGCTATTCATTGGAGGAAACTGGGTCACAGGTTCTGTAAGTCTCCCACAGTTGGGGTTTTTGCTGATTGTGCCTGTTTGGTATAGCGCAACACAGCCTTCTGCCCCTTGTACTCCCTGTAAATTAAGTATATTTAGCAGTTGATCAGAGGTAGGTTTGTTTTCCCTTTTTTGGCAAGAATTCATATGTGGCCCTGTGTTCTTCTGTGGGGAGGAGTACATCTGCCCAGCTTTGAGCTATTGGTTAGCCACTGACCCTGTGGCTTCCTAAGTGGCTCAGTAATAAAGAATTCGCCTGCTAATGCCAGAGACTCAAGAGACGCAGGTTCGATTCCTGGATCTGGAAGATCTCCCAGAGTAGGAAATGGCACCCCACTCCAGTATTCTTTCCTGGAAAATTCCATGGACAGAGGAGCCTGGCAGGCCACAGCCCATGGGATCGCAAAGAGTCAGACACGACTGAGTGACTCAGCACGCACGCGCTCTGCCTACGCAGTGGCATCAGTGACCAGTTTCACGGAAGACAATGTTTCCACAGACAGCGGCAGGGGGATGGTTTCGCGATGCTTCAGGCCTCACTGATCTGATAGGAGGCGGAGCTCGGGCAGTAATGAGAAGCAGCTGTAAATACAGATGCAGTTTTGCTCCGTCTCCTGCCGCTTACCTCCTGCCGTACGTTCTGGTTCCTAACAGGCCACAGACTGAAACTGATCAGTGGCCCAGAGGTTGGAGCCCCCCTGGTCTAGACCATCCAATCGAGGCTGCACACGTCAATGTTCTCTTTTTAATTTATTTTTTAAAATGAAGTATAGTTGATTTGCCGTGTTGTATTAATTACTGTAAATGATTCAGTTATATACACATATACCTTCTTTTGTTGCATATTCTTTTCCATTACGGTTTGTCATAGGATCCTGAATATAGTTCTCTGTACCATGCAGTAGGACCTCATTGTTTATCCATTCTGCATGTAAAAGCTTACATCGGCTAACCCCAGCCTCCGGCTTCATCTCTCCCCCAAATCCCTCCCCTGTGATGTTCTAATTGTACCATTTCTTCTTCATTCTTTTAAGTGGGATGGATTTTGTTTTAATGGGGTGAGGTGAGACATTGTTAGTGACCCGTGAAGCCAAAGTGAATAGTGCATGGATTGGCTTATTTGTTGATATGTTTTCAAAAATGTGACCTTATGATACAGATTCTATTGCTAGCACACTAGAGATAGTTTTTTTTTTTTTTAATGCTTGGTTTTTGTAGAGTGGATTATTTTTTTTTTTAATGCTTGGTTTTTGTAGAGTGGATTTTTATTAAAGCAGGCCACCCCCACGTTTTAGTGAAGTGGCTGTTTGCTTTCCCAAAGCTGTGGAACTGTGGGTGGGGATGCCGGAGACTGAGGGCAGTGCTGGGATGCTCAGGCAGAAAGGCAGCCACAGGGATGGCCCAGGGGGCCCCGAGTGCAGACAGTCTCTGATGACTCAGTCCATAACCAGCCCCAGGGTATTACTTCCAGGGCATCCAGGGATGGGATAATAATAGATAATAACAAAAGTTTACCACATGCCAGGTCTTGTGCAAAGCCCTTTATGTGGTTTTATTTTTCCTCTTTGGCTGTGCCACCCAGCATGCAGGATCTTAGTTCCCTGACCTGGTCAGGGATCGAACCCATGCCCTTTGGGAGTGTGGAGTCTTAACCACTGGACCACCAGGGAAGTCCCCCTTTACATGTTTGTGTGTGTGTTCAGTCACTAAGTCCTGTACGACTCTTTGCCACCCCATGAACTGCAGCACACCAGGTTTCCCTATCCTTTACTATCTTTTGGAGGTTGCTCAAATTCACGTCCATTGAGTCAGTGATCCAACCATCCAACCATCTCATCCTCTGCTGCCCGCTTCTCCTTTTGCCTTCAGTCTTCCCCAGTATCAGAGTCTTTTCCAGTGAGTCGGCTCTTTGTATCAGATGGCCAAAGGATTGGAGCGTCAGCTTGTAGTACATGTAATTCTTACAATAAATGAGGTCCCAAGACTTACAGAGTGGACACAGACAACATTGATGGGGGCTAATGCTCCCAGTTGCCCACTGTGTGCCCAGCACTAAGACACACATTTGACATGTATTTAGTGCCCATTTAATACCTTTGGAACCCCTTGAGTTAAATACCATTACACCATTTGACAGACAAGACTCCTAAGGTAAGAGAGGTTACGAGCCCTGCTGGGATTCATCTGTAGGGAGCCAACTGTTGCCCGCAGCACCTCCTGCCTTCTCAACACCAGTGATGCTCACTCAGTCCGACCTGTCTGGGCCCAGAGCAGAGTATGGATCAAGGACACATGAGAAATATGCATGGGAATAGCTCCATCAGGGGCTGGCGTGAGACCTAAAGACCCAGACTCACAGCTGAAGACTCAGGCAGGCCCCGGTTCCCGTGAGCCCTTGGAGTGTTACAGGGGCGCAAGCCTTTGCTGCAGGCTCAGTCGGGGAGCCCTGGGGAGTCTGAGGGTGCAGCAGCAGTCAGAGAGTCCCCTCCAGTGACTGCATGTCCTGAAGCTGTGGACAGGAGCAGAGGAAGAGACCTCAGGCACACGGAGAGTGGCTGGGAGGGGTGGAGTGGGGACAGAAGAGAGGGTGAGGCCTGGGGCAGGCAAGCAGGGATAGGAGAGGGTGGTTCAGGGGCATCTTAGGGTCAGGGCAGAGTTGGCAACCACGTGGCTGGGAGGCTGAGGAGGGCAGTGTCAGGGTTTCAAGGTGACCCTGGCTCAGGGTTTCTGGCATTGGTAGAGGGGAGTTGGGGTGCCACCCATCAAGGGAGGCACTCCAGACAGGGAGTGGTTGGGGGAAGGGAGTAGAGACCATGTGTTCTATTTTGGGCAGATGGCCTCTGAGGTGCTAGGCAGGGTTGTGGAGTTGCCCTGTGTCTCCTCCACCCAGGGCTGCAGACTCACAGGAACAGGTGAGAGACGCTCCCGCCCTGCCCCACTCCTCCTCCGCTGCGTCTCCTTTCACACAGGTCACACACTCACTCCTTCGCTGTCACACACCCGAGGGCAGAGTCCTGACCGGAGGAGTCAGGAGGGCTTCCTGGAGGAGGGGAGCTGTGGCTTGCTTGATTGCCTTCTCCAGGGCACAAGAGGTGACAAGACGCTGAGCTCCAGCATCAGCAGTGAAGTGGACTTGGGCAAGACTCAGAGTCGGGGGTGTCTCTCCACAGTTCACGTTAAGTGTTGTTCAGTCACTCACTCATGTCCAACTTTTTGCAACCCCATGAACTTCAGCACACCAGGCTTCTCTCTCCTTCCCTATCTCCCTGAGCTTGCTCAAATTCATGTCCATTGAGTCAGTGATGCCATCTAACCATCTTATCCTCTATCGCCCCCTTTTCCTACCCTCAGTCTTTCCCAGCATCAGGGTCTTTTCCAAGGAGTCAGCTCTTCACATCAGGTGGCCAAAGTATTGGAGCTTCAGCTTCAGCATCAGTCCTCCCAATGAGTATTCAGGGTTGATTTCCTTTAGGATTGACAGATGCTGAGTATGGTGCCCTATATCTCATAGAAACTGACAGAGCCAGAATTGGCTCAGAAATTGACACAACTTCTCCTTTGGTTCCCTGGAGCAGGACTCTGTTGGCCAGGGAAAGTGTGGCTCTCACTGTTGGTTCCATGGTTACTGCCCATGCCAACTCTGAAGGCTACAGAACAATCTCAGAGGGTTTGTCCTGCTCCTACAGCGACTGCCTTTGTTCCGGTGTGACCCTTTGAACCCTGAGACGCCACCAGGCCAAAGGCCATAAGAGTAACTGCTGAGTCACTCTCAACAGCTCACCCATGTGAGGGTGATGGAATAACCAGAAGTGGTGTGGCCGTCCTGCCCCCTCTCCACTGCTGGAGGATGGGCAGCCTCGGGAGCCTGGGTGCCTATGCCCACACTCTCTCCCCGGCCAGGGAAACCAGCCCCTCCAGTTTCCATGGCGCTGTCTGCTTTGCCTAGGCAGGTGGGTTTTATTGGAATCCTCTTGAGTCTGTCTCCTAAAACCCTTTCCTAACGGCATTGCGGAACATCATATATATTTCCTACAACCCTTGCAAAGCTGACACCTCCTTGTTGTGACTGTGAATATCAGAAGTGACATGTAATTGCAGTGATCCATCCTGTTAAGTAGCTGGCAATATATCATTGCAAAATCAGCACGACTGGGACTCTCAGAACCCAGTGTTTCTAAACAACGCACCTGCAAGCATGTGTGTTCAAACTCTCTTCACCAAATGCTGCCCAGGATTCTGTGACCACAGCGAAGAGAAATTATTTCTAGGTAAAAACAAAAAGAAGGGCTTCGCAGGTGGCACTAGTGGTAAAGAACCTGCCTGCCACTGCAGGAGACATCAGAGATGTGGGTTCAATCCCTGGGTTGGGAAGACCTCCTGCAGGAGGAAATGAAATCTTGCCTGGAAAATCCCGTGGACAGAGGAGCCTGGCAGGCTACAGTCCATAAGGTTGCACAGAGTCAGATGCAATTGAAGTGACTTAGCACACATACACGCAAAACCAAAAGAAAAATTAATGCTGGGTAACTGAGTTTTCAGTTCTCTGGAGGGCCTGCCCCGTGACAGAGAATGCACTGGGTTCTCAAAGTCAGGACTGTGGGCCAGGATGCTTGTAGCAGTACTCCTTCCAAGCTCCTTCCTGGGGCTTCCTGTCCCCCTTTGCTCAACTCCAGTGGCTTTAGTGGGGGTTCCTTCTGGTGCCACAGGTTGGGCGATGAGCAAGGTCAGCCCAGCTATCACTGTGCTGGCAGAGGGAAGAAAACTGGTGGGGTCAGTGTGGATAGTTGGAGGGTTGGGGACCAGGGGTGAACAGAGCCCATGGCATGATGGCTGAGCCCCTCCTTGATGGAGTGGGAGCATTGAGGCAGGGCCTGCACACTTTGGGGGCGCCACTCACACTGTACTCTGCTGATTCCAGGGTAGAGTTGATTTAAACTATGGTGTGAAGGGCGCCCCCTGGAGTTGTGCAGAGAACCGTACTGATGGAGGGGCAGACATGGGACCTGCATAGCAATCAGATAGTGAGAGCCAGAGAGGGGAGGGGGACATGTCCGAACACATAGCCCTCAAGGGACTTCGCTGGTGGTCCAGTGGTTAAGACTCTGCCTTGCAATGCAGGGGACACGGTTCAGTCCCTGGTCAGGGAACTGATCTCACATGCCATGGAGCCACTGAGGCCGAGCCACAGCTACTGAGCCCGAGTGCTCTAGAGCACGGAGGAGGCAACTATAGAGTCCGTGCTCTGTAACAAAAGATCTTGCGTGATGCAACCAAGATCCCTCATGCTGAAACCAAGACCCAACACAGCCAAATAAATACATTTTTTTCTTTTAAAAGCAGATCACGTGGCCTTCAAGTGTTGGCACAGGAGCCCAGGGGATTTGGTGGGCCCTGGGGGTGCTGGTTTTGGAGACTTCTTTGAAGTCTGTTTTTGGGGGGAGCTTTGTGAAAGACCCTAGCCCTCCCTCAGGGGTGCCCACCATGACACCCTCTGCAGTAGGACTTTCTCTGCCCCGGCACATCCCCTCTCCTGAGACACCGCCCCAGCCCCCAGCCCCCTGGCATCTGCCTCTCTGATGTGGCCCCGTTTCCTGGGTTCCTCCCTCCCCACTGCAGAAGACACCCTGGAGGTCTACCAGCCAGAGCCTCACTTTTTCTTTGGTGCATTTAGAATACGCTAAATGAAAAATAATGAGTGTGTAGGAACTAAATACAGGAATCACCTAATTAAATTAGGAAACAGACATCTTATCACTGTAATCTGAAAATTGATATTAATAGAAAATGGTCCCAGCATTGTTATGCTAAAGGTTCCTCGGGGTGGGGAAATTAAGAAGGAGAGCGGAACGGAAAATTGGGGCAATCGTATCCAATAAGAGCAAGACTTATGTTTTAAAGGAACTAAAGTAAAATGCTAAAAATAGAATACAGGATCACCGTGAGCCTCTAATGAAGTAATGGACAAAGATGGCTTTGAAAACCACAGAGCTCTACATTCATGTACGATGATAATTTTTTAAATGAGACAATGTAATTAAGCTTCAGTGTGCCTGAAACCTAGTAATAGTTATCGTTTATTGGCGCCAGGCACTGTCTCGGGTGCCTTTGCTTTATCTCTCTTCACCCAGTGAGATGCAGGCATCATTGTCCTGAACTTAGATTCAGAGAGGTAAGGTCAGTTGCCCAAAGTCCCACAGCTAGAGTGGCAGAACCCAGATTCAAACGCAGCTTTGCCTGCTTGCAAAGGCCTTCCTAGGCTCACTTTGTACTCCTCGCCCGTTGCCGCTCGTTAATGGCACGGTCAGCAGTTGTTACACTTTCTGATGTCTTTCTGCCATCTTCTCAAAGGGCATTTCTTGCCTACACGCAGCAGATTTCTTTGGCAGCCTGACTCCCTGCCCAAACCCCAGGGCTTCTCTGGCTTCTTGGTTAACAGAGCCCACACAAAGACCCCTTCTGAAATTACAGTGCAGCTGGGAAACTGGGTCTCCCTTTGTGTCCCAGTCTAGGTGGAGCTGGACGGGGCTGAGCGACCTGAGCTGGACTGGAGGTTCCGAGGCTCAAGCCTCCCCCGGAAGCCCGGGTTTCAGGTTGTGTCTCCACAGCAGCTGATTGTTCCGCGGCCCCCAGGCCCCCACCTGGGAGGTGAATCAGGCTCTATTCCCTGGCAGTGTGAGTCACTATATCGTGGGCCCAGAGCGGGGCTCAGGTGTGGGTTGACCCCTTTCCCATCTGCCCCGCCCGGAATGAATAGGAGGGACCCAGGGAGGAGGAGGGGGGCTCCAGATCTGTGTGTGAGATGCCCCAGAAGTACACTTGGTCTGGGTCGCCGCGGTAAGCTCACCTGGGCAGGCAGCAGTGGGGCATGCACCCCACACGTCCCCCACTCTGTGCCCATTCACCAACCAGGCATCTTCAGTGGCAGTGGGGTCACCTGACTTGCCATCAGAGCCAACCCCCACCCCCACCCCCCGCCAGCTCAGCCCAAGAGCTCTGCCGGGAAGAGCAGGAGGGCAGGGCAAGACCGCAGTCCCCGAGGCAGAGGACTCCAGGGGAGGCCTCGTGCCTGGCTTGTTTCCCTGCTCAGCCTCACTTGGTCTGCAGTCTCAAGGCGGTGGGAGGGGGTGTGGGGAGAGGGGCTCAGGACACAGTAACTTTTGCTGCCAGCATGGGGAAGGGTCCGGTCGGGTCCTCGCACATGCTTATCCAGGCCCCACTGACCTTCCAGAAGCCCTAGGTTCCTAACGTGGGCAGCACAGAGGTGGTTCTGTGCCGGAACCTGATCCAAGGACAAGGGCTGTTGCTATGATCGTCGCCTTTCTCCATGACACCGGGTGGCTCTTGTGTTTCTTTGTTTTTTTCAACCCGGAAAAGGTCACGGTGGTAGTTATGACAACGGAAGTGCTGGAGGACGGTTCTGGAAGCCTCCGTGGGTCCATGGTGCAGCGGGCCCATCAGGGATGCTCTGTGTGTGGGCTGAGACCTGAGTACCTCGGGCCAGGCTCTGTGGGGGCTCTCTCCTGAACCCCAACTGCCTGCCAGGTGGCTGTATACATAAACTGCCTTTCCATTTATGGTGACATATTTCATGTGGCTTTAGGGCCACTATGGGTGTCCTTCCCAAAATCTTTGCAGGAAGCTGGGGACTCAGGCAGATCTCATCTGAGTCAGAAGCTCATTGTTATGTATCTGCTGATGTTTCCATTATAAAGCTTATCCCTCAGGATTTGTGGCTCTACAGTTTTAACTTGAAAATTTACTCAGTCATGTCCGACGCTGTAGTCCACCAGGTTCCTCTGTCCACGGGATTTCCCAGGCAAGAATACTGGAGTGGGTTGCCATTCCCTTCACCAGGGGATCTTCCCGACCCAGGGATCAAACTTGGGTCTCCCACATTGCAAGTGGATTCTTTACCATCTGACCCACCAGGGAAACCGACAGTTTTAACTTGGATCATGGTAAAACTTGGTGGACAATTCTCCCATTTCAAATTTTCTTTTTATATGGGGGAACACAGCCAAACTTAAATGGGTTCCATTGCCCTCAACAGCTGCTGCTCCGATGCCCCTGCACAGCTGATTGGCTCCCAACAGAGAGGCGAGGCGCCCTGGGGGATCTTCCCATGCTCCTGGTCTGGGGTGCAGACAGGAGACTGGGGGCTGCTTCTCCCCGAGCCCTACAGCCTGGCCACAGTGTTTCCCAGCCCTCCTCAAAAGTCCTGAAGACTGACCACCTATAGAGTAGGCTGGCCCCATCCAAGCTCCCCGCTCACCCCAGCTTGGGTGCCCCAAAGCAGGTCCCACATAGCTCAGTTGGTTAAGAATCTGCCTGCAATGCTGGAGACCTGGGTTCGATTCCTGGGTCAGAAAGATCCCCTGGAGAAGGAAATGGCTACCTACTCCAGTATTCTTGCCTGGAGAATCCTGTGGACAGAGGAGCCTGGCAGGCTACAGTCCATAGGGTCACAAGAGTCAGACACAACTTAGCACTATTTTTCTTTCTTTAAAACAGGTCAAGGGTCCAGTCCCCATCCAGTGACTCTCAGCCCAGGGAGTTCCCAACCTGGGTTGGACCCAGGGGGTCATCTGTGAACCCCTCACGGCATTTTGCTTATATGTCTCAATGTGCATAGGTCCTGGGAAGAAAAGGCAGCCTGGGAAGAGTCTGGGATCCCTACCCCAACTCCCCAAAGGCTAAAGCATCTGTGAGTGCTTTCCACCCCTTGCCCTCAGGGTCTGGGCATGCCTGGGACAGAGGGGGATAAGGAAGAGGAAGGGATGAGGATGTCAGTAAAAATAGTGTGAGGTCACCAGGCCCATCAGAAAATGTACCCGCACAGAGCTGCCAGGGAGACCATGGGGAGTGGGGTTGGGGGAGAAGGGGGGCAGATGGCTCCTGGCTCCTTGGGCAGGGCCGCTGCTCAGCTCCAGCCAAGAGTTCTGTGTGGGATGTGGGCCCAGGGTAGCCAGATCTTCCTTTTTATTCTTTCAAGGAAGCAAGACATCTGTAACATATAGTTATGTCATTTCTTCTGATTTGTAAGTGGCTGCTCAAATCTTAGAAAGTGTTTTCAGAGTTAGTTGGTCACACTTGGCACCTCCTGTTGGTCAGATGGGCTGGAAGGAGAGGGGCTGTCCACCACCCCAACCTCCTCGGGGCTGAGACCTGCCCCCTCCCACCTTCCTTGTGCTACCCACCCCCACCGTCACCCCCCGGACAGAGAGGTGGTAGGTCTCCTTGGCGGACAAGGATCTCATTAACTCTTTCCAGCCTTGGCAAGATTCCCTTCAAGCCAGTCCCAGACAGAACTTTTCCAGGTGTCTGCTGATCAGTGGTGGCCCCCCGGAGCCCAAGGGGCCCCTACCCAGCTTAGGGGGCAGGTACCCCACCAGATCACTCTTCACCATTCAGGCATGGCACCTGGGGTGGGACGCCCAGAAGATGATTGATCTGCAGAAGTGTCAGGGAGTCAAGGGTCAGGGAGTGGCTCCACGTCAGGGGCAGCGGCCTTGGGGCTGTGAGTGGCCCCTGAGAGTCCCGGTAGCACCCAGGGAGGTGGCACCTGGGAGTGTGCTGTGAGCAGTGTGTTGGTATGGGTGCTGGGCGCCTGCTGTGTGCCAGGCACTGCACCTGACCTGCTTTATAAATATTCTTACTCTGAAGCCTCACAACAGTGAGGGAAACTGAGGCCCAGAGAGACAGAGTCAGTTGTACAAGTTTTCACAACGAGGAGACTTCCCGGGTGGCTCAGATGGTAAAGTGTCTGCCTACAATGCAGGAGACGCGGGTTTGATCCCTGGGTCAGGAAGATCCTCTGGAGAAGGAAAGGGCAACCCACTCCAGTATTCTTTCCAGGAAAATCCCATGGACAGAGGAGCTTGGTGGGCTACAGTCAATGGGGTCTCAGAGTTGGACACGACTTCGCTTTCACTTTCACACAATGAGGAACTTGACTAATAGTACCTAAACTAGAACCTGGGTGTTTGGGTCCCAAAGACACAGATCAAACCAGTCTATCTTAAAGGAAATCAACCCTGAGTATTCATTGGAAGGACTGCTGCTGAAGCTGAAGCTCCAATACTTTGGATGCAAAGACCAGACTCATTGGAAAAGACCCCGATGCTGGGAAAGATTGAGGGCAAGAAGAGAAGGGGGCGGCAGAGGATGATGGTTGGATGGCATCGCTGATTCAATGGACATGAATTTGAGCAAACTCTGGGAGATAGTGAAGGACAGGGAAGCCTAGTGTGCTGCAGTTATGGGATCACAGAGAGTTGGACACGACTTAGCAACTGAACAACAACTGACCGCCACTCAGAGCTGAGACACACGGTGTTGGAGGGCCAACCTCGGTGCCTGCAGATACTGCCATGCTGATGAGTGGGGCGCACTTCTTTCCTATGCATTGCAGACATATTCTGGTTTGTTCATAGACCTTCTGGTGAAGGACAGAGACCTCTGTGCATGGGTGTGCATGTCTGACTCCGTTCACGATCCTGTGTAGGAGTGTATATGTGCACAGCCGAGAGGTATGTGTGTGTGTGCCTTGGGCTCGCAGCTCACATAGGGGACATTTCCCACGGAAGTTTGGGGCTGACTGCTCGTTGTGCACACTGACAGTCACACCTGCCACAAGCAGCGTGGGACACACACGACCAGGGCCCGGCCTGGGGCAAGTGACTGGGGCACCAGGGTAGGAGTTGTCTGCAGGTTGTCACCACAGCAGTGGGTGAGAAATTAATTACCATTCCAGCAGGAACTCGGCAAACCAGTTATTGTAACCCCCTGCCTGCGACCGGAGCAGACCAAATAATGAAATTACATTCATAATATTTCAGGTTGAGTGATTGCTGCTCGAATTAGTTCCTTCCCAGAACCCAGCCAGAAGTAGAGGCAGTAATTAAAGGATTTTCTGGGCTCAACCAAGTCTGCTCATCAGGCACGTACAATATACAGGGCTTGCAAAATGTGTGCCGGCCTGCGCCTGCCTGGGGATGGGATGACAGTCAGTGAGGGCAGGAAGGCCACCGGTCAGAAGGAGGTGATTTCTTACTGCAGGAGGTGCTTTTCCACTTTTGTTCATTTATGTTAGAAATATTTATTGAGTCCCAGCGTGGCCAGACACTGGGAATCTGCAGGGAATAGGACCGTGAGGTCCCTGTGTTCATGGAACTCAACAGTAAGTAGTGGGTGTGCGCATGCTCAGTCGTGTCCGACCCTTTGAAACCCCCATGGACTGTAGCCCACAAGGCTTCTCTGTCCGTGGAATTTTCCAGGAAAGACTACTGGAGTGGGTTGCCATTTCCTACTCCAGGGCATCTGCCCAACCCAGGGATCAAACTCTTGAAACTCCTGGTAGGGGGATTCTTTTCCACTGAGCCACCTGGTAAGCCCCAGAAGGTAGGGTGATGGGGAATTCCTTGTGTCCATCCACCTCTTTCCAAACCAGACTGGTCCCAGGAGTCCTGTGATGTCTATATCTGCCTCTTCCTTCCACTTTAGGGCCCCAGATTAGGGTCTGAGGCTGAGACCACACTGGGGCTCCCTGCTCATCAGAGAAAGAGGAAGGAAGGGCACTGTCGTGGCGTGATCCCCACCTGACCTGTCCTGTGTCCTCGAGTGGGGATGAGGGAACCAGATCTGACAGCAGGAGTCAGGTGGAGCTCACACCCAGGCTGGACCATCCTTCCCCCAAGCCAGTTTTTTGTTTCTTCCTTTTGCTTCCCTGAGATGAACACACAGCCCTCCTCAGGGAGCAGAAAATGCCAGAATCCCAAGAAAGCAAAGATCAGTACTGCGGCTGTCAGAACTGATGCACCCTCCCACCCTGGGTAAAACAGAACCTACAACTTCCTTAAAACTCCAGAAGGAAAGTGAAATCCCAGGACCAGAAAGTGAGAAGGATTAGCGAGAAGCAGCAAGCACCAGGGGACACCTGCCACCAGGCCTGAGGCTAGAGCCTTTTGCACAAAACAGCTTTATTCAGGTATGATTTACATGCCGTAAAATTCACCTGTTTTAAGTGCACACTTCAGTGATTTTTTAATAAATTTACAGAGCTCTGTAATCGCCACAATCCAATTTTAGGGTATTTTCATTGCCGCCGCCCCCTCCCCAGCTCTTTCAGGCCATTTGCAGTCACTCTCCATTGCCTCAGGCAACTACTAATCTACTTTCTGTCTTTATAGATTTGCTCATAAATGTAATCATACAATATGTAGTCTTTTACATCTGGCTCGTCTCACTTAGCATCATGTTTGTGATCACTTGTCATCACGTAGCCTGCATCAAGTAGTTATCCCTCTTTATCGTTCAGCAGTATTCTGTTCCATGGATTCTTGGTTTATCCACTCACCAGTCAATGGACACCTGAAATGTTTATACTTTTTATCTGTTATGAATAATGTCACTATCAACATTCACATGCAAGTCTTCCTGTGAACATATGTTTTCGTTTCTCTTGGGTAGATACTCAGGAGTAGAATTGCTAGATTGTTTAGTAGCTTTATGTTGAATTTTCAAAGAAACTGTTGCCAAAATGGCTACACTGTTTACCTTCCTGCCAATAATGTATGAGGCTTCTAATTTCTCCACATTCTCATCAACACTTGTTATTATCTGTCTTTTTCATTATAGGCATTCTAGTGAGTGTGAGGGTATCTCATTGTAAGTTTAATTTGCCTTCTCTAATGACTAATGCTATTGAGCATATTCTCATGTGCTTATCAGTCATTTGAATATATTCTTTGGTGAAATATCTATTCGGATCTTTTGCCCATCTTTTAAATTGAGTTATTTGTCTTATGGAGTTGTTATTTTGTTTTGTAGATACAAGTACTTATTAGATTTGCAAATAATTTCTCCCATCTGTGGTTTGTGTTTTCATTTTCTTAATGGTGTCTTTTGAAGTACAAAAAGTTTTTAAATTTGAAGAAGTACATTTCTCTCTTTTTTTTTTTCTTTTATGGATCATTCTTTTGGCGTTGTATGTAAGAAATCTTTGCCTAGCTTAAAATCATAAAGATTTTCCACCTAGGCTTTCCTTTTAAAGTTTCCTGGTTTCAGCTCTTCTATGTCTATGATACATCTTGAGTTAATTTTTGTGTTTTATGTGAGGTTATGGTCTTTTACCCCCCTGATGGTTCAGATGGTAAAGAACCTACCTGCAATGTGGGAGATGCAAGAGATGCAGGTTCCATCCCTGGGTCGGGAAGATCCCCTAGATAAGGAACTGGCAACCCACTCCAGTATTCTTGCCTGGAAAATCCCATGGACAGAGGAGTCTGACAGCCCATAGGGTCGCAAAGAGGCAGATAAGACTCAGCGACTAACACACAGCGATCTTTTGCAGGTGGACATCCAGTTGTCCTAGCACTGCTTATTGAAAGCTATCTTGCCCCTCCCTACCCCTATTGAATTGCCTTGCTGCTTTGGTCAAAATAAATTGGCTTTAAATGTAAGGATTTGTTTCTGGTGTCTTAATTCTTTTCCACTGATCTATTTGTTGATCCTTCCCTGGTGGCTCAGTGGTAAAGAAACTGCCTGCAATGCGGGAGATGCGTGTTTGATCCCTGGGTCAGGAATATCCCCTGGAGTAGGAAATGGCAACCCACTCCAGTATTCTTGCCTGGAGAATCCAATAGACAGAAGAGCCGGGGGCTACAGTCCTGGGGTCATGAGAGTCAGACATGACTCAGCAACTGAGCATGTGTGTGATGTAGTTGAATATAAATATTTACTTTAAAAGATAATAAAAACTTGGACTTCCCTGGTGGTCCAGTGGTTAAGAATCCACCTGCCAGCTTCGGTCCCTGGTCCAGGAAGATCCCACATGCCCATGTACCACAATTACTGGGTCCACATTCTTTAGCCCACAAGCCACAACTACTGAAGCCCAAACATCTAGAGCCTGTTCTCCACAAGAGAAGCCACCACGATGAGAAGCCTGAACATTGCAACTAGAGAGCAGACCCCCACCCTTGCCACAACCAGAGAAAGCCTGTGCGCAGCAACAAAGACCCAGCGCAGCCAAAGAATAAAATATAATAGTAAAAATAAACACTCATCTTGCAGGGGTTTAGGAACCGCAGTGATGTGGAAGCTTGCATGGGGGCCAGTAATTGGATTTGAAAGTTCTGAGATCTTTATCTTGTTACAAAGCAAAATAGAGATGGTAGTAAACTTTGGACTTTACTTTTCAGTGTAGCTCCATCCTGGAAGCATAATGCATATCTTCTGAGTCTCTGCCCTGGCCCCTCTCAGGGTAGCCCCACTCCTAGAGCCGAGCACCTGTTCACCTCTTTAGTAAAAGGGGATTCCCAGCCTATGGTTATGGGGATGGTGAACCCTCAACACTAGACAGATGAGCTCAACAGCCATGGACTAGTCACAGCCTGGGGGAGGAGGACCCCACGTGCCACACGCCTCTGGTCACAGGGAGAAAGAACAAGAAGGGGCCGTGGGAGGCAGGCTAGTAGTATCGAGAGGGTGAGGTGGCCCCTAGTTCTCACGGGAGGATGTCCCCGGCTTGTTTGGATAATGCCACGGGCTGGCAGGGCACGGAAACCTGCTCCTCGGGGCAAGCAGAAACTGTCTGGTCCCCGTGATAGGTGGGTGTTTTTTTTTTTTTTTTTTTTTTTTTTTTGGCTAGAGGACCTTCTCTGCAGGAACAGAGTGGGGAGCGGGCTTGCCTTGGGCCACTGGAGGCCCTCCCAGTTTCACCAGGCAGCACATGGCATTGAGCCTTAATTTTAGGCCTTACCCTTCAGCAGCAGACTGTCCCATAAGAGCCTAAGAGTAGAGATAACCTCATCCTGAGTGGAGGCAGCCCTGAGCCAAGGTCTGGAAAAGGGGCTCCTTGCCCTAGTCTCAGAATTCCCCCCAACCCGGCTAGGATGCTGGGACCTTCCTTGGTTCCTGCTTGTTACCCTCTGCCCTTCTACCCTGCCTGTCTGTACATCCATCTCTCTCCACCATCTGTCCATCCTCACGTCCATTTTATAGGCACGTACTATAAAAACCCATAGCCTCCAGGCCTCATTTGTGACTCCTTCGGAAGCGATGTAGGGACTTGCTGAGCGGTTCAGTGGCTCAGGCTCCGTGCTCCCAATGCTGAGAGCCCAGGTTGGATCCCTGGTCGGGGAACTAGATCCCACATGCTGCAACTGAAGGTCCCACACACCGCCCTAAAGACTGGAGATCCCTCAGGCCGCAGCTAAGACCCAGGGCAGCCAGATAAATAAACATACAGATATTTCTAAAAAGAGGAAGAAAGGATTATATAGAGGGAGACTGGCCAACCCGTGTGGCCCTCACCCCGTGGACCGCAGCCAGGATCCAACAAGGAGGCCCTGTGCCCAGCACTGGGGTTTCTGGTACTCACTTCCCCTACCTGCCACAGGTAGCCGAGCATCACCTGACACAGACCCCTTCATCCCTGATACACGCAGGGGGTCTGGAGCCTCGGCCATGCTCACTGCCATTTCAGGAACCAGTGTAGTTCAGTGAGTGGTTGAAACGAGGTTCCACTTGCCACTTGTGGCTTCTCCCAGTCCACAGGGCTTTATGAAAAGTGCCACATCTTCCAGCATCTTCTGTCAAAGCAGAAGATCAGGGATTGCCCCCCCTGGCAGGTACCATTGCAGCAGTAAAGAAGCAGCAGGCTCCCACCTCAGCCCTTTGAGGCACCGTCTCAAAGGCCACCAGGGTGTAGGCAGTTGTGCTGGTGAGGCAGTTGCCTCCCCACCCTCTTTCCCTTCCCAGAGTCTCCATTCTTTGAGGCATGTAGCTACCAGGCAAAACCCGAGCATTTCGAGTTGTTATTGCTGGAGAGGCTGGGACTGGGTTTTGAATCTGCCAGGTGTTTTGAGCCATGGATTCTAGACAGAGCCTGTCTGAGGAGTGCAAGGCTGGGTGAGAGCAGCCTCCATGCCAGCTTCCATACCTGGCTCCTGAAGGGGCAGCTACAACTTAGAATAAAGGTTCTCAGCCTGGGCTGCGTGTTAGAGTCACCTGTGTGCTCACTCAGTCATGTCCGACTCTTTGCGACTCCATGGACTGCAGCCCACCAGGCTCCTCTGTCCATGGGCTTCTCCAGGCAAGAACACTGGAGTGGGTTGCCATGCCCTCCTCTGGCGAGTTTCCTGACCCAGGGATCGAATTCGAGTCTCATGTCTCCTACATTGGCAGGAAGGTTCCTTACCACTAGCACTACCTGGGAAACTCTGCAGAAGTGTTAAAAATCAGATGTCCAAGCTGCTCCCATCAACCCCCAGTCTTCCCATCCAAGACCAATCAAATCCAAATCTCCTGGGGGAAAGGGACCTGGGCAGCAGCAGTTTTCCAAGCTCCCCAGGCAACTCCACTATGCAAACGATTTTGAAAGCCACTGGATTCAGAATAGTGTTTCTCAGACCTTAACATAACTGCAGGTCACTTGGACAACCTGTCGAAATGCAGATTCTGATTCTGTAGGTCTAGGTGGTGCCCAGGATTCTGCATGGCTGACAGCAAGCATTCATAACTGGAATCATGTGACTGAAAGCGTGGCTGTGGACCGGCAACATCCACAAAGCTTGGGAGCTTCCTAAAGATGCTGGGAGCTTCCTAAAGATGCAGACTCTTGGGCCCGCTGCCAGATCTACTGAATTAGAATCTGCATGTTGATAAGTTTCCCAGGTGGCTTGAATGTACTTGGGGGTTGAGACATGCCGGTTTAGGAGACTTTAATGGCCCAGCAAGGGCTTCCCAGGTGGCACTAGTGGTAAAGAAGCTGCCTGCCAGTGCAGGAGATGTGAGATGGGTTCAATCCCTGGCTGGGGAAGATCCCCTGGAGAAGGGCATGGCAACCCACTCCAGTACTCTTGCCTGGAGAATCCCATGGAGAGAGGAGCCTGGTGGGCTACAGTCCATAGGGTCACAGAGAGTCAGACATGACTGCAGTGACTTAGCATGCACATTAGTGGCCCAGTGAGCCTTAGAGAGAGGGACAGACCTCTCTGCTTCCGGTCCTCATCAGGGGTCACAGGCAAATGTCTCTTTGTCATCAGATGACAGAGCCCAGGCTTGGGTCCTTCCAGAATCCTGACAGCCCTTTTGTCCTCTCACTCTCCCCCTCTGGGGCCTGACCCAGCTGGATATGGCCCGCCCTTTGCTCTCCCCATGCCCCATCCTTCAGCCCCTTCTTCCCCATCCTGCCTGGTGTGAGATCCTGACACCGGGCCTGCTCACGCTGCCTGAAGCCTTGAGACTTTGGCTGCAGCTTTACGGAGAAGCCTTGCCCATTGGGGGAGGGCACCGCCTGCTGACACACAGCACTTGCTCCAACACAGGTTCCCACTGCACCCTCCCTGCAGAGCCAGTCAGCCCCACCCTCCACAGGCCCCTGACCCCAGCACCAAGGCCACTGGCTGCCACCTTCTCCCGCCTATCCACTTCCCTCTAGAGGGCTTGTCCGGGATGCTTGCTCTGCTGTTTTCATGTTTGCCCTGTTGCCATCTGAGCTGCCCCTCTGCTCCCGCCAGTAAAGGACTCCAGCTCTGCCTTCAAACAAGTCACTAGCTCACCCTACACCCTTGGCCCGCCCTTTCCCGGCTCTCCCGGGACTGGTGTTTGGTCCAAGTCATGGGTGTGCTATGAGTGGCCCACCGTTCCCAATCCACCGTCTGGCTAGCCCACCCCCTGCCTTGTATCCTGCATGATCTGAGCCCCTTTGGGAGCTGGGACTCCCATTCCCAGGGGTGGGGAACTCAAGAGGTTTTGGCCTCAGTCTTGCAGCTTCTCCTGGAACTGGGGGCAGGGAGGGAAGGCAGACCCAGAGGACTGGCTTGGGAACTGATAGAGACGGACCTTAAGGTAGTGCCGATAGGGCTGTGATTTAGAAAATGGAAGATAAGACTTGCTGGGACTGTCAGCTCTGCATCCCAGCATGCTTCTGGTTGCCTTGGCAACTCAACAGTTTCAACCCCTTTTCCGGGCATCGCTGTCTGCTCAGGCAGGAGGTGACAGGAGCCCTGGTGGTGTGCAGGTCTTCAGCAGGCAGATAGCTCAGCGCCCAAGACGTTCCTCACCTCTTTGCTGGATTTGCTGACCTTGCTTGTCATCTAGCTGCCTGCAAGATCCTGTGATCATGTCCAACCAGCCACCCATCCTCCCATCCATCCGTTTATTCAGTAAGCAGTGCCTGGCTTCGTGTTGGCCTCTTTAGGCAGGTATATGAGTTTCCAGCCCTCTAGATCAAACAGGAATGCCTCTGTGGGTCCAAAGATAACTGGACAAGCCTAGAGGTCAAGAAAGCCATATTTTTTTTTTTTATCAGCGCATATGTGAGTCTGTTTAGAAGATATTCTCAACACATATACACTGCAAGCCTGCCTACCACCCTCTGCCAGGCTCTGCTTATATACATGTAATTTGCATAAACACAATCACATTCTTCACACTGTAATCTGTTTTCTTTCATCTGATGCTACATGGGGGCTTCCCAGGTGTCGCTAGTGGTAATGAACCTGCTTGCCAATGCAGAGACATAAGAGACTCGGGTTCCATCCCTGGGTTGGGAAGATGCCCTGGAGGAAGGCATGGCAACCCACTCCAGTATTCTTGCCTAGAGAATCCCCATGGACAAAGGATCCTGGTAGGCTACAGTACATAGTGATGCAAAGAGTTGGACACAACTGGATCAACTTAGCATGCATGCATGCAGTGCTACATGATGGACCTTTTTCCATATAGACATGTAAAGATTCTTTTCACCCTTTTTAATGGCCTTAAGATATTCATTGTAAAGATGTAGCATTGGTTTATTTAACCAGCTCCCTAATGATTTATGTTTAAGGTGTTTGCAGTTTTCTGGCTAGTTTGTGAATTATTTCTGTTTCCTCTGGGGTCATCTTTACCTGTTTGCTTCTTTTGGTCTCTGTCATGTTGGACGCTGTTCTCAAATGCTTGATGACCCTTAGATGTCAGTTCATAGTTGAGAGTAAGCCGCCAAACACCTGATTATTTGATGTAAGGTTGGGGACAGGGCTTTACTACATGAGATGTGGGGAGGAGTTGGCCATCTAACTGGAGTCTTCCAAGGAAGTGTGTGTTATATGCCAGGTCCACCACAGACTAAGGGGCTTGAGCAACTGAAGTGTGTGCAGTCACAGTCCTGGTGGCTAGAAGTCCAAGACCAAGGTGTTGGTAGCATTGCTTTCTTCTGAGGCCTGTCTCCTTGGCTTACAGATACCTGTCTTCTCCGTGTGTCTTTTAAAAAAACATTATTGTTTATTTATTTATAAGACCTGGCTATGCTGGGTCTTCACTGAGGCAGAGGGAATCTTTTAGCGGGGGCGTGTGAACCCTTAGTTGCAGCATGCAAACTCTTAGTTGCAGCGTGTGGGATCTAGTTCCCTGATCAGGGATATTTCTTTATGTCTGAATTCTTCTTATGAAGGACACCAACCACATTGGATTAGAACCCACCCACATGACCTCCTGTTAACTTCACTGCCTCTTTTAAGACTCTATCTTCAGTCACATTCTGCAGTCCTGAGGGTCAGGGCTTCAACCTATGAATTTGGAGAGGACACAGCTTAACCGGTAACAGATCTACAGTCTCCAGTCTGAGGGGGAGACCCCTGGTATGCGCCCATCAGTCCTCTTATTTCCGAGCTGCCCTGCTCCCCTCCCAATCCGGAGCCCTCAGACCCTTTGCAGTTTCATCAGAGCGGAAATTTTCCATCTCCTGCTTGATAGGGTTGGGATGCAGGTGGTGCTTAGGGGACAGTCTGCCTGGCTGCTGGGCTTTCAAGCCCACACACCAGCCCTGGCAGCTGAGCTGCCCTGAGTCCTGAGCCTCTCCAGGTTCTGGGAAGCAGATCAACCCTCCACACGCACTTCCATAAGCTTGGCTATGCCTCTCTGTCACCCTGAAGAATCTGTTATAACCCTCCATCCTACTCTCCAAGTTCCAAATACGTGTCGGAATCTGTCATCTGCTGCTGTCGCCCTGCAGGTCTCTGCTCTCATGGGGCCTCTATCTGTTTCATTCCTTGGCTGTCGTTACTCTAGAATCTTGGGAGGATGATGAGATGAATGTGTATGTTCAACCCACTGTGTCCACCCAGAAGCCTCCTGGCCTGCAGGGGTCGGGGGTGGGGAGGCCCAGAAGCAGTGTAGACTCAGCTCTCAGGCCCTGTTTGACTTGGGGGGAGGGGCTACAGCTGTTGCAGGAAGGGGGACCACTTCCAGGGCCCAAGAGTGGGCTCTTGTCTAACATTCAGAAATGTGTTAGACAAGAGACTCAGGTGTTGACAAAGCAAGAGACTTTATTGGGAAGGGGCGCCCAGGGCAGAGATCAGGAGGGTAAGGGGCCCCGGGAGGACTGCTCTGCCACGTGGCTCAAAGTCCCGCATTTCACGGTGATGGGGTTAGTTTCCGGGTTGTCTCTGGCCGATCATTCTGACTCAGGGTCGTTCCTGGTGGCGCATGCATTGCTCAGCCAAGATGGATGCCAGTGAGAAGAATTCTTGGAGGTTGATAGGACATATGCACTGGTGTCTCCTGTCTCCTTCTGACCTTTCCCAAATTCTTCTGGTTGGTGGTGGCTTGTTAGTTCCATGTTCCTTACCAGGACCTCCTGTTGTAAAATGACTCATGCAAATGGTTACTGCGGTACCTGGCCAAGGTGGGTGGTTTTGGTCAGTGGTTTCCCAAACACAGACACCTGAGGTTTGGGGGTGGCGTAGGACTGAGGCTGCGAGTGGGGCCTGTGGAGCCGCCCTTTGAACCCCGAATCCCTGTTGCTACTTGAGAGAGGGAAGGAGGTTTCCAGGTCTTGCTCCACATGAGGGGGTCTCTGAACACAAGGCTCGGTTCCCATGGCCTGGAACCGCCTTGCCTGCCAGCCCCTTCTTCCCCTGGTGATGTCACAGGTGTGACACTCTACAGCCAGAGACAGGGCGGGCGTCTGACACCTCCAAAATAATACATGTTTTCCAAACTGTTGCTGAAGCTGCTAAAATGTTTTTTAAAACCGTTTACACTTCTTTGATAGAAGGCAAATACCTTCTGTCGACTGGGCATGGGTCGGGAGGCAGGGGCCTAAGACTGGAGAAGCTGAATCAGAGCGAGGACGGTCCCCAGGGCGTAAGGACAGACCTGCAGGGAGACCCAGGCCTGGGGTGGGGTGGGGGCGGTGGGGAGCTGTGTCTGTGAGGGAGGGCGACCTGCAGGGCAGGCAGGAAGAGGCGGTGCTGAGTTGCTAGATAATCCCTGGTGAGAGTCATCTGTGTTTAGTCCTGGTTTGAATTTTTCCTTCCAAGGTCTGTGTGTGTCCTTTGGGGGCAGTGTGTCTATATCTCAGGAGACACCCCCCGACTTCTGGTGTTTGTTTTGGAAAGCCTGAGCTCATGGAGGAACTGTTCTCCGGAAAAGGGATGGGGGGGGTGGTGTCTTTTATTTTTAGTTAAAATTTTTTTCTTTATTTACTCTTTAGTTGCAGCATTCAGGATATGTAAGGACATCTGGGGAGATGGACTGTAGGGACATCTGGGGAGACTGGACAGAGTCTGAGGGTTGTTCCTTCACCTACCTGCAGTGGTCAAGCAGAACCAAAAGACAGAGGGCCTTCCTGGATACCCCAGACTGTCTAAGCCTGGGGGCTTCTCAAGACCCTCAAAGGAAGATAGGGGGCCAAAACTGTCTGGGCCTGAGCCTTCCCTCAGCAGAATGGGGCTGGAGCAATTTACTTTATTATTTTCACATTATTTATTTATCATCTATTTGACTGTTTGGAGTCTTAGTTCCGCATGCGGGATCTTCGTGGCCTCATGCAGGATCTTTCATCGCGGCGCACGGACTGTCTAATTGTGGCACTTGGGCTTAGTTTTCCTGTGGTATATGAGATCTTACGTTTCCCATCCAGAGATTGAACACTTGTCCCCTGTATTGCAAGGCAGATTCTTAACCACTGGGCCACCAGGAAAGTCCCTGGAGCAATTTACTTTGGTTACAAGAAATAAAGAAACTTGTGCAGTAGGGTCAGAACCATTCACAGCAAGCCGGGCTTCACATGGCTTATGACCATCTCCTGCAAACCAGCCAGGAAGGCCGCTGGCCGTCGTGACAGTGCCGCTGGACACTCAGGGTGTCAGCCACTGGATGACAGGGCGGGTGGCCACACGGAGACGCTTGGGCTCCAGCTTCCCCGCCTTGGGAGCTTCAGCACTGATTAATCCACGGGTAGCATTTGGGACGTGGGGCAGCCTTGCTGTCTGTCTTAGTGGCTGTCTTCTACAGAGGCTGGGAGTTTCCTCTCTGAGTGGTGAAGACTCCCAGACAGACCTTCCTGGCAGAGGAGGGAAAGGACCCAAGGTTCCCCGTACCTCGGGAGAGCCACGGAGGAGCTGTGTGGTCCACACACATCCACATGTGCACGCACGCAGAGTCCATGTCACAGACTATATGACACATACACACAAATCACATGGCGCACACACACAGACCATATCACAGATCACATAACACGTATACACGCACACACCACACTCCATCCCATCAGCTGCTCTTCACCAGCCAGAGTCGTGCACAGCTGAAGCTCTGCTGCCACACCTGGCATTTGCCTGCTGCAGGGTGGCCGCCCCTTCCCCCCGTTTAGCCTCTGGGGCTTCCACAGCGACTACAGCACATGTCGTGATGAGAGCTGGGTGACTCCTTCACTCCAAAGCAGTGAGGGGGCAGCAGGCAGGGAGCTGGGCAGGCAGAGGTGTGCGGTGCACGAGCTTCCAGGGGCAGGAGCCCACCTTCCCGTCCTAAAGGCCACCCCTCCATTCCTCTCCCCCTGCAGGGTCAGCCTCGCCCAAGAGCTGGGCCAGGGATGGGGGAGCCCACAACACGGATGGCCCTGCCCGTTGTTGCCGTATTCTGGCTCAGCCTGGACACAGGCAGTAATAGTGCTTGGACCCAGCCCAAGCCAGGGTGGTGGAAGCTGGTCTGACCAGACATGGTCTGTCTGTCCTCGGCCTGTGCCTGTGGCCATCCCCAGGCTCAAAGCCATTTGTCCCAGATGTGGCGAGTGGGTAGCAACAGGAACCCAAAGTCCACATACACACAAGTGAAAACCTTGTGGGAGGTGATAGGGCCCAACAAGAAGATTGGCAGTCCCCTGGGACCCTTTCTGGGGGCCCCGTGACCCACGCTGAAGCCCAATTCCAAGGTCCCTAGAGCCCATGTTGGCTTTCGAGGTGTGCATTTGCCTTTCCACCAGCAGAGGGCGCCCTGAGTCAGCTCACGGCCGTCTAGTCTCCCCTCTGTCCGCTGTCCTCTGTCTGCAGACTGGGCACCCTCAGGACAGGGCCCAGGTCTGTTCTCAGTCCTCAGTCCACCTCCAGGTGGACTCAGTCACCTCTACCTCAGGCCTCAGTCCACCTCCAGCCACCTTCTCACCTCTCATCACCACAGTGGGAGCTGATCTTAGCACAAGCTAGGTGCTTCATAAGCTGTCTGTTGAATGGGCAGATGAAAGGAAGGAAAGAAGGAAGCACTTAAGGATAGTTGGACAGGTGGTGGGTGGGTGGACAAGCAACTGGATAGACAGATGGACATATCAACTGTTGGTTGGATGGGTGGGTTGGTAGGTTGATGGGTGGATAAATGGATGGATGGGCAGACAGACTGATGGAGGGATGGACAAGTAAAGGTACTATAATAAGGAAGTCAGAGGGAGGGCAGTAAAGGCTAATTGATCAACTGAAGCTATAGTCCTTTCCGTGGACTAAACTCAGGAAACAGAGGAAGCTTGTTTTCCAACTTCTTTAGGAACAAGGTGCAAATGCTGATATTTCCTCAAATTCAGTGGTTCCTGTAGTCTTGTCATGAGGTTTCCCTCTGATCTCTGGGGGTCCACCCCTTCCCCTCTCCAATCTGGGCTGGATATTCATGACTGGGACGCAAACCTGAAGAGGCATGACTGCCGAGATGAGGCTCCTGGAGAGAAACAACCCATTTCCCACCCAGTGTAAACCACTGGCCCAGCACCCCGCCCCTCACGCCTACGCAGCCCTTGTCTCCCCTGCTCCTCACGTTCTTTGGCTGGCCCTGGCTCGGGCTGTGGGCTGCTGGTATGAGTACACTAAGTGGATCAATAACGTGTCAGCCCTTTGCCAAGAGCAAGCGGCATCAGTCAAGTGCCGAGTGACAGCTAATCATTTTTCACCTGGTGTTCACCCTTCCCCAGATCCACGGCTCTGCTCCGAGACCTGCTGGAGACCAGGAGGCGGTGTCAGACTCTGCCCACCTCCCCCGCAGGCTGAGGGCACTCACCCAGGTCACGTTTCCACTCCCAACATGCAGTCCCACCGATCGTGTGGCTTAGTGGGAATGTGAGCACGCCCTGGGCTCATGAGCACACCTGTGCCTGTGTGTGTGAACAGATCTGTGCATGTGAGCAGCCTGGAGAGTAAGTGCCTGGCCTCTGGGGTGTGCGTAGGACTGTGACCATCTTTGAGAATGTGTGTACCTGCATGTGTGAGTGTGTCTGCATGCGTATCTGAGTGTGTGTGTGCACGCACTGGTGTCTGTGAGTGTGTGTGCACGTGTCAGGCCCTGTGTACATCTTCAGGGTGCTGCTGTACATGCCAGAGGCTGCAGCCCCCTGAGGTCCCCTGAGCCCTCCTCTGGAAGAGGGTGCCTGAAGGGCGCGCTTCTCTGGGCCGTCTCACGGTCACTGCCCCCTTAGCTGGTGCCTGGAAGGGAGAAGCGGTGGCTGGAACTCTGTGCTTACCCATGGCCCCTTTGCTGCTGGGGGAAGCAGGTGCTAGGGAGCGGAGGGGAATCTGTAGGGAGAAGGGGCCTGGGCTGATGGGAACTGCTCAGTTGAAAGGACGGCATCAGGTAGGGCTGTATTCAGGTGCTAGCCTAGTCATAAGTGCCCAGCTTCCCCCTTCTTCACCTGTGTTTCCCTTTAAGGGCTTTCCTCCCAGGCAGTCTCTCCCCAAGGGGCGGCCAGGGCATCTCCAGGCCTCCACCGTCACCCTGGCTTTGTCGTCACCTGAACCTTCCTGAGCCAATGCCTGTGGCTGGGATGGACTAAGCGTGTTGGTGCAGCTGGATCACAGGTCCCGCTTGACGTGTGTGCATCAGTCTGTCCCAACTACAGGGACTGAGGGTGGGGAGGGGGTGCGGTGGGTGCCGGTGGGATGGGAACGGGGAGGTTGGGTGGGAGGAGCAGGGTGTGTGCTGTCCCTGGTGTAGGTCTCATGTCCCAGGCAGAAACGGGTACAGCCTTAAGGGTACCCTCAGTGCCCCAGCCCTTCGAGGGGGCTCACGGCAGCCACTCTGCAGGCCCTGGGTGAGGGCAGCTGCTCTGGTTTCAGGCTTTCCACGACCATGGCCTCCAGCCACGTGCTCTTGACCAGGCTCCACTGGTTACCAGCCACCCAGGCCCGGAGGCTCCTCCCCATGAAACCCAAACCCGACCCCAGACTCCCTGGACAGGCCCTGGCCATCTTCTGCTCTGTCGCCTGCCCCCTTCCTGACGAACCCTGACCCACAAGTGGTATCTGCGCCCTGGTGTGGGGCTCCTAACCCCTTGCAGCCTCTCAGAAGAAAGGAGAGGTGCTGGGCCGGCCCCTCTCCCCCTTGCCCCGCGGAGTCAGGTACAGCTGTGGGGTCTTGGCCCTCCCAAGTGATCCTCCTTTCCTGGATGGAGTCACCCAGGGCCCCTCTGGGGTCCAGCCAGAGGGGCCACAAGCAGCTCTCTGCGTGAAGCCGCCAGCTTGCTGGAAGCAGGCAGGCAGCTCTTCCAAGTGCCCATGAATAATTGAAGACACCTTAACGTGTGCGTCTGCAGCCTGGAGGACGCCCCTCCCCCACTGCGTGCAGAAGCAGGCCCAGACCTGCGGTGCAGCTGGATGAGCCCTGTCTGCCAGGGGTGGCCCAGCCTGCCCTTCTGAGCCTGCCCTTCCCCCACCCCATGCCAGTCTCCTTCCCCCCTCCCCTCCTTGGAGCTCTCAGAGCGGCAGAGGGTCTGCTGAGGGCCTGCTGCCCAAGGCAGGCATGGCAAAGCAGGAAGGACCAGGTTGCACACAGAGGCTGCTTTGGGGTGGGGGACAGAGAGGGGCCTGGGCCATCCCCACCAGCTCCTCCTCCTGGAGCTGTTACAGGGGGCCCAAAGAGACAGCGGCCACAGCTGGGCTGATCCCAGCTAGGGGCCAGGCTGGAGCTGCTCCAAGGCACTTCCCTGGCGGAGGGACCCAGCAGGTGATAGAGAGAGGGGGTGGGTAGTGAGTGTCCCAGCTCTGGGGAGCCGTCTGTGCATGTGACATGCTGAGGGTGGGGGCAGAAGTCACAAGGGCCATGAGCGTGCGTGTGCAAGTGTATCATACTGTGTGGATGCGTTGGGAGCTGAGTGGTTGAGGGGTCATACCTGGGTGGATGCGTTGGGAGCTGAGTGGTTGAGGGGTCATACCTGGGTCTCCGGGTCTTTGGCTCTGCATGTCACAGAGCCTTGATCAGGGCTGGGGGGGGTCCCAAGCTTGGAAGGGCATCTCCCTTTGGCTCCAGGCTGACCCCCCACCCCCCATAGTCCCAGAGGCACCGCAGGGCCATCCCGTCCCAGAGCGCGTCCTCTGGCCGCTGTCAGGCTCCTCCAGACCCTCATTCTGAGAGCTGAGCCTGAAGTCCCAACCCTTCCCTTCAAACCTGAAATTTTCGGTAATGAAATTCGTGAAAGGTGAAAATTAAAAACCAGCAGCCACATTCCTTGGTCACTGCAGCAGCCCGGGCTCCCCGCTGGCCCCCGGGGGGGGGGGGTGGGGTCTTGGAGGCAGCGCGTGCCCTGCTCTGAACCCTCCCCTCTCCTGGCACAGGAAGGGGCTGACTCCTCCCTCCTTTCCTTCCTCCTTTGTTCTGAATGCCACCCAAGTGGGGGGTCCGGTTTCTTCTGTGGGTCTTTCTTCCCCCCTACCCCCCACCTCCCACCTGGTCCTCACCTGGGACTCTGGGAGGTCTTAGAAAGGCGTGAGTAGGGATGGGATCAGATGGGAGGGAGGGCAGGGAGACCCAGGCTGGGGCATCCAGCCACAAGTGACCCTTCACCCTGGGGCCCAGTGTCCCCTTGTGTCCCCTCGTCTGGTCATGGTCGGCCCTTTGGGGAGGCTCGGGTCAGGTGGACTGGGTGGGGGCCTGGGCTCAGCTGGATTTGCCACTTGGGATGCTTGGAATGGGGCCCCTCGGGGCTCTCGCCTGCCCCAGGAGCAGCCAGGATGGGGCAGGAGCGTCCTTACTCATGGGGGTGTGGGCACGCTGGACCAGGAGGAGGGTGGTCAGCGGGGGACTGGAATTGACCTGGCTCTGCCCTGAGACCTTCATGCACCTGGGCAGAGGGTCTTTGGGCCACTGCTCTCTTGAGATAGCCATGCTGTGTCCTGGAAGTGCAAGGTGGGGCTCTGGGTAGGGCAGGGGACAGAGCCGGGTCACACAGGCCTGGCCACCCTGGGCATTGGGCCACTTAAATGTGACTCATCAGCCTAGGGGCAGCCCAAGGTCTTGGGCCCTGGACTTCCCTGCTAGGTGGCAAATAGGATGGAGCTGGGTCCCTTTCCTGGGAGCCGAGAGACCCACCAACTCTTTGCCCCTCACAAAGTGCCCAGCCCCACACTTAGCAAAGGTGGCTGTGGTTTTGCATCTTCATCACGACCACCACGCCACGAAGGAGGGGCTTCCCTGGCAAGGGGCAAGAGAGCCGTGGGCTGAGGATTGTGAGCCAAGGGAGCCAGAGGAAAAGGTGACGTTGGGGCTTCCGGTGTGCCCAGCCTCAGCGCTGCTCCCTCCCCACAGCCCCCACGGGCCTGGCCGCACTCCCCCATTGCTCCCAACCCGAAGGGCCCCCCTCCCAGTACATGCGCCTGATGGGATGCTGCGCTTTGTCCGGAATCACACGGGAGCCAACAGCTGTGTGTCCGCCTCCCCAGGTGTGCCCAGGTCATGGTGCCGGACACACGGCTGTCTTCACAATCATGTGTGTTCTGGCTCCAAGGCTGAACCTGGGTTCCTGCCAGCAGGGAGCCCCGGCACTGTGGGCATCCCCTCCTGGAGGTCCTCCATCTGCAGAACTCAGGATGGAAAGACAGGCCTGGACCACAGTCTCGTGCTAACCCAGGAGGCTCTCGCAGCCGCTCTCAGCATCACCACAGGAGTGCTGGCTCTGGGACCCCCGAGGACAGGGCAGGGGGAGGGGGCTGCAGCCTGTGGGCAGGTGCATCCATGCACACGAGTGTCTGTGCACGTGTGTGACATGTGGCCCTCAGGGGAGCCGAGAGTCTGCAACCAGCCAGGCTCCTGCTCCCAGCCCAAGGGGTAGCACTGGGAGTGGGGGGCTGGCTGCTGTTTGCTGGGGGGTCCCTTGTCTCAGCTGGCTTCTTTATTAATCGGTTGTGCGAGCAGACTCTGAGTTCATGTTGTGAAGCTGGCCATTTGCTCCTGTTTCCTGCATGCCCCCCGGGAGGAGGACCACATGTTAAATATTTGCGGTTTTGCTGCGTTAGGTTTTAAAGTTCAGCAGTAATTACTGTGACCAGGTGCCAAGTGAATCTGCTCCCTGGGGACGTCTCCTGCTGTAGCCGACTGGTGGCTGCATTCCAGGCCAGCTTCTGTGTGCTGTTTGCAAAAACCTCTGTGCCTCCCTCTTGCTTCCCTTCCAAGGTCCTGCTGCCCTGGTCCCACTGCCTGCCTGAGCCCCAAACCCAGCCAGGCTCTACCACCGGTGGTGGGTCATGGATGGGTGGTCCCCAGAGGGTCAAGGGCAGGACTATGGGCACCAGTGTGGGCCTGCCATGGGCAGCGCCTGGGGGCTCCAGCCATCCTGAGCCGCATGGCAGGTTCATAGCCCCACCTTTGTGGCAATCCACAAAAATTCTGGCAGAACTTTATTTCCAGAGCAGATTTCAATTGTTTAGTTCTAGACCACCCACTCCTGTCCACCTTGTGTCTGATTGCTTAGCTACTCTTTCAGGTATATTCTGCCCAACCCATGGTTTCTTGGACAAATTCAGGAAATAAACAGTCCCATCTGGTTCAGAATCCTCTCGCCACTCCAGCCTGGGCGAGGGGTGGTGTCTGTGTCCTCCATCTGGTCATATGCAGCTGCTGCTCTGGGGTGGCTCCTATGCAGGGGTAGTGGTACCCCTCAGCTTCCCGGGTAGCATCTGCTTCTTCCCCTGGCTTTTCCCGGGACTTCACAGCACAGCCCTCAATGATGGATGTGCTTCAGGGTAGCTGCTAGATCCAAAGAAGGGGGATGGAGAAGTAGTACCAGGTGCCAGGTGAAGAAGGGGCATGTTCAGGCTGGACTTCATGTAACCATGTCCCAGGGGCTTCAGCAGTCTCAGGTGAGAGATTCCAGCATGTCCCGATACTTGGGTTTGGTTCATCCAGGTCTGTCCTCTGGCCTTGCTGGGGCTGGCTGCAGGTATCACGGTGTGCACCTGTCCTCAAAGGCGTCAATTGATGCTTTTGAGCTGTGGTGTTGGAAAAGACTCTTGAGAGTGCCTTGGACTGCAAGGAGATCAAACCAGTCCATCCTAAAGGAAATCAGTCCTGAATGTTCGTTGGAAGGACTGATGCTGAAGCTCAAGCTCCAATACTTTGGCCACCTGATGCGAAGAACTGACTCTTTGGAAAAGACCCTGATGCTGGGAAGTTTGAAGGCAGAAGAAGGGGACGACAGATGATGAGATGGTTGGAAGGCATCATCAGCTCGATGGACATGAGTTTGAGCAAGCTCCGGGAGTTGGTGATAAACAGGGAAGCCTGATGTGTTGCAGTCCGTGGGGTCGCAAAGAGTCAGACATGACTGAGCAACTGAACTGAACTGAACCGACCTGTCCTCAAGAGACTCACAACCCAGGGAAGAGAGTTATGAGGAAGCCTGGAGCAGGGGAATGAGGGAGGTAGGCCCCACCCCTTCCAGCTCCTGGGAGACTGTGAGCTGGGGCCCAGAGGGGCTGGGGCTTCCCAGGCTAAGAATGCATCCTAAGGCAGGCTTACCCCCTGAGGGAGCTGTGGGCCTCAGGATGGAGGCAAGCTCCATCCGTGGTGCCAACTGCTCTAGTCCAACCTTCAACCCACCCTCTGTGGACCAGATCTTGTCCTGTGGGAGGGGCTGGGAACAGGCGGGAAGAGCATCTGACCAGCTGCTGACAAAACACAGGGAACTGCTCTGCTGGCGTCTAGCAGGAGTGAGACGCAGATGAGATGGGTCCACCCTTGTTTTGTACCAGAACGCCCTGCCTTTTGGGCATCCCAAGAGCTCCAGGCCTCAGTCACCGATGGAACCTGGAGGGAAATCCAGTGGGAGCTCAGAGGGAAATGGGCCACAGTCAAGGTGCAGCCAGGGCGGTAGGCTCATCTGAAGGTTTGACTGAGGGCAATACTCTTGCCTGGAAAATTCCATGGACGAAGGAGCTTGGTAGGCCACAGTCCACGGGGTCGCAAAGAGTCGGACACGACTGAGCGACTTCACTCACTCACTCAGATCTGTTTCTAAGCTCAACCAAATGGCTTTGGAGAGGAGTCGTTCCTCCCAGGCCCAAGAACTCCCTCAGTTCCTTGCTGCATGGGCGTCTCCATAGGATGACTCACAACCTGGGAGCTGGCTTCTTTCAGGGCAAGGAAGCAGGTCAGGGCAGACCAGATGGGGCATCTCAGTGTCTCTATAATTTACCCTCAGAACCGGCATGCATCACATTAGCTGGCTCCTGCGTGTTGTGAATTAGGGACTGGTCTCCCACACGCAGGGAGAGGGGATCACAGGGCAAGTTACCAGGCAGGGCTGTCCTTGGGTACCAGCTCGGGCGTGGCTGGCCACAGGTGGGATGTGATTGAGATGCTTTCACAAGGAAATAACATGTTCTGATTCACCTTGTAAAGGATCACTCTGGCACTGTGTGGAGGAACAGCTGGGGTGGGGCAAGGATGAAGCAGGGAGACTTCACTTCTCTGAGAATGAAAGTGAAAAGTGAAGTCGCTCAGTCATGTCCGACTCTTTGTGGCGACCCCATGGACTAATGTAGCTCACCAGGCTCCTCCATCCATGGGATTCTCCAGGCAAGAATACTGGAGTGGGTGGCCATTTCCTTCGACTAGTTTCCCTATTTGTAAATTGGGCATAGGACTAGTCATAGAGCCTTCCTCACAAGGTCATTAGGAGAATTAAGTGAGATAATATGGGGATGAAGCTCAGCCTGGGGCTATGCTGTCCTGTCCTCTTCTTCTTTCGAAAGCATTGTTGCCGCCGCCCCTCCCAGGGTCTGGCATTTGCTGTCAAACCCAGGTTTGTGTATCTGACACAGTGAAGCCAAACAAACCGAATCATCAGAGTTTGGAGCACAGAGTGTTTCTTAATTGAGTGAGCACCAGCCCAGATGTGAGACATAGGCTTGTCTCAAACCCATCCTCCTGGCTGGCTGGAGCATGATAAGGTGTTTTTTAGGTTTTTTTTTTAACTTTATTTATTTGTTTATTTGGGCTTCCCAGGTGGTACTAGTGGTAAAGAACCCACCTGCCAATGCAAGAGACTTAAAGAGGCGCTGGTTCGATCCCTAGGTTGGGAAGATCCCCTGGAGAAGCAAATGGCAACCCAATCCGGTCTTCTTGCCTGGGAAATCCCATGGACAGAGGGGACTGGTGGGCTACAGTCCATGGGGGTCACAAAGAGTCAGACAGGACTGGAGTGACTTAGCATGCATTTGTTTATTTATTTGGGGGGCTGCAACATGTGGCATGTGGGTTCTTAGTTCCCCGACTAGGGATTGAATTCATGCCCCCTGCATTGGGAGCTCCGAGTCTTAACCCTGGACTTTCAGGGAAGCCCCAGGCCATAAGGTTTTTAAAGGTAACATTTGGGGTGAGGGCTGCAGGGGGAATGACTTTCTTCTGATTGGTTAGTAGTGTTTCAGGAATCCCAATCATCAACCTCTGGCTCCAGCCAGTCTGGGGTCTACACACCTGTCCTCAGCACGTTATCACCACCCTCCACCTGGGTGGGAGGTCTTAGTTCCTGCAGAACCACCACATATCCTCTGGGGAGGAGCTAGGACTCTGTTTTGTTGCTGAACTGTTGTCTCTTGACTGTTCTTCCTTTGTTTCTGCCTTCCCTCATTTCCCTAAATAGTAACTGCTTGAATCTGCTCTTTGAAACTCAGGGAAGCCCGTGGAGACTGAAGCCTTTTTCTATGAACCATAAACAGGGGACACAGAAAAGCCTCTGTACCCAGGAGGGCCCTGCAGGGTCTTGCTCAGCTTTTTTATCCCCCTTTTCTTTGCTGCACCTTAATCCTGAGGGAAACAGGCACAGGACAGGAAAAAGAATAAAGTTTTGGATAGAGAGGTTAATCCTAAACTTGCAGGGGAACTCAGTTTCAGGGGGACTCGGCTCATGACCTTCAGCTCATGGGATGTGTCTTTATGTGTCTGGATGTCTGCACACAATGATTGGAGACAAGTTAAAGTTCTTCCTGTGGAGCCCTGGGCCCTGTGTGGCCGAGTGTGGCCCAGTTCTCTGGTTTGCCCAAGAAGACCCTGGGCAGAGGAGAGGTGTGAGGTTGTTCTGTTTTCCTTGCTGGCTGCCTCAGACGCCATTTCCCCCTGAAGCCTCTCATAGCCTCGGGGGAAACAGGAGAGACATTTCAGCACCTTGATCACGTGGCAGAGATTGGGATGCAGGTGTGGGGGCCTTTCATGCACACCCTGGAGCCCGGCCAGGTCTGCCGCCATGCTGAGCTTTGGGCTGTGAGCACAGCTGAGAGCTGGATGTGTTCCCTGTGATGCTGTCTCTTTCTTTGGAGGGTCTGGAAAACAGCTCCCTGAGGCTCCTGACTGCCCTTAATCTAAGGATGAGGTTGACAAGAATCCTGATTCCACATTGGCAGTTAGGAAGCTCATGCCCATGTTCTGTTTCTCCTGCAACTAGGAGTGGGGTGGGTACTGCAGTGTGGTTGTAACATTCAAGAGCTGGCATCAGACCTCACAAGCGGAGGCCACAGTCCTCCACACAGCTGAGCTTCGTGCAGACTCCAGCCACAAGTGGGTCCCCAGGCTACCCACCCTGCTCAAATTCAGAGGTCCCACGATCCCCTCAAGTTTGATAACTAGTTAGAACGCCTCACGGAACCCAGGGAAGTGGGATATTTACAGTTGCAGTTTCATTATAAAGGGTGCCCGTAGAGCACGTACGGGAAGGTCCCGAACCCAGAGCTTCCATGTCCTTCCCCGTGGAGTCACGGCATCTCACCCTCCCGGCACGTCACTGTGTTTAACCAGGAGCTCCCCTGATCCTCAGTGTCCAGTGTTTTTGTTGAGGTTTCTGAATGGAGGCAGGATCAGTTAATCATTGACCAAAGGGTGAAACTCAGTCTCCAGGGCCCCACCCCTCTTCCATCAGGGGCTGAAAAGTTCCTGTCCTCTAAGCAGACGGTTGACCCTTCTTCTGGTGACCAGCTCCCATCCTGAAGCTCTCAGGATGGCCAGCAAAGTCCCCTCGTTAGCATAACAAAGACCTCTACCACTCAGGAAATTCCAAGGGTTTTTATAAGCTCTCTGCCAATAACCTGAGGACAAAGACCAGTTATATTCTTTATTATATCACAGCTTTTCCCCAAGTGAATATGTCATTGTGAAATGCAACTTTCAGCTTTGCTTCAGGATCCATTTATAGCCCCTCACTTGTTTTTCCTTTGTCAGTCCCTCTTTTAATTTATGCTGTCGTATCTTGTATGCCATCCTCAACCCTCTCTGCACGAGATGGCGTATGCTTGATAGATCAGCCCTGGTTCTAGCTTCAGCTCCCAGGGAACATGTGACCTCAGAGTGGCGGCTTCCTGTGTGTGTCACTCCTGACATCTAGCAGCATGGATCTGGGGGCCCCCCTGCACATCCAAGCCTGCTGCAGAGACTTCAGTTGACCGTCTGTGGGTTCTCCAAGTTCAGGCTCCTTCCTCTGTGAGCAGACAGCATTGGGGTGTGTCAGCTGGGGTGTGCCCCCATGACATGTCCTGGGGTGCTGCAGCCTTCGGGTCGGGTGGGGAGGAAGGGGAGGAGGTGGTGGCTGGCCAGGCCAGACCCCAGGCTCCTACCTCTAAGGGGTATGCACTTCCTGTGTCACTCGTTACAGGAGCTCAGTGCAGAGAGAAGGTGGGACGGCACCTGTGCCAGGCAGGAGAGGCAGCTCCAGAGCCCACTGGGAGTGGGGACCCAGCTTCCTGCCCCCGGAGCTGCCCCTCCCATCAGGCCTAGCACCCCTCTCTGGGCGCTCTGACTCACCCTGAGTACCTTTCCTACCCAGGGGACGGGGGAGTAAAGATTGTGCACAGACAGTTGGGGGTGAGGCCCCAGTGGCGACCATCAATCCCCCACCCCCAGTTGGTCCCCAAAGCAAATATCCCCGCTCCCTGCATCAAGTTGAGCAGAGGGTGAACAGGGTCTCTGTCCCAGGGTCCTCTGTGCCTCAGTCAAGAGAAGCTAGAGGCTATAGTCAATTTCAGGTGGAGAAGCCAGTGGCCCCAGGCTGGGAGGAGGCAACCTTCAAAGGCATGTGCTTGCTGGCAGGGAGCAGTGTCAGACCTGGCTTTCTGTTAGAAAAATCCCAGCTATTGGCAGAAACAAAGACAGTCCCTGGACACAGCCTGGCTGGGGAGAGATGGAAGAGAGGAGAGGCGGGGTCAGCTTCAGGTTCCCTCCCCCACCCCCTCATCCTCCCACAGAAGCCACCTTGCTTCTCAGCAGTGGGTGAGGGGGGCACCTCCAGACAAGGCTTCAAACACTTCACACGCGGAGTAAGCGGGAGTGGGTTGGAGAAGAGAACGCACAGATTGATGGGGAAAGACACCGAATACGCCCCTGGCAGCGTGAGAATGTGGGTGGGAGAGGGGGTAGTGCCAACCTCCAGCTGAGCGCTGACCCGTCTCCTGGTTCCCAGCCCACAGACGGCCGGGGGGTCCGCCCTAGTCTGTCTTTTCTCCCTCACTCTCTCTCTGTCACACACACACATACACACACACACACACACACAGTTCTCTCTACATCGGCCACAGAACATCAGACTCTGCCTTCCACCAGTAGGATCACTCACACCTGTGAATGGAATCAAATATCTCCTCCACGTCCTTGTGTGTTAGCCACTCAGCCATGTCCGACTCTTTGCAACCCCATGGACTGTAGCCTGCCAGGCTCCTCTGTCCGTGGGATTCTCCAGGCAAGAATACTGGAGTGGGTAGCCATTCCCTTCTCCAGGGGATCTTCTGACCCAGGGATCAAGCCCGGGTCTCTCCTGCATTACAGACGGATTCTTCACCGTCTGAGCCACCAGGGGCATTTTTCAAAGGTGTCATCCCACCATTGACAAGGAGGACAGCTCCCTGTTGAGGAACCAAGCCAAGAACTTATGGTAACCAGACAGACACCCAAGCCCCAGCCTTCTCCTGGAAGGGCCTCTAGCCTTGCTCCCCTGCATGGACTCTCAGCCTGGAGATGGCCCTGGAGGCCTTCTGGCTAGAGGCAGTCTCTGGAATCTCTTCCTAAGCCCATGCGCCTCGGAGTTCCTATTGTTGTTGTTGTTTAGTCACTCAGTGGTGTCCGACTCTTTGTGGGCCCATGGATCATAGCACCCCAGGCTCCTCTGTCCTTGGGACTGTTCAAGCAAGAATACTGCAGTGGGTTGCCGTGTCCTTCTCCAGGGGATCTTCTCGACTCAGGGATCGAACCCATGTCTCTGCACTGACAGGCAGATTCTTTACCCCTGAGCCAGCAGGGAAGCCCCCAAGTTCCTAGCAACAGTTCAAACTCTGCCCTCAGGCTGAATGACTTGCACCCATTCCTATTCCTATCAGTCATGCTTCCTGAACTGAGAATTGGGCCCGGAAGGGCAGGAAAGGAGGCTGGAGGGTGGATTAGAGAGAACTTCAAAGTCCAGGTGCTTCTGGGGGAACTGGCAGTGAAGCGCTGGCCAGGAACTGATTAAGCCAGACTCAGTACTGCCCTGGGGTCCTGCCTGCCACCCCCGGGGGCCCTCCAGGACTCCACTCCCAACTCCTGGGGACACTGCCTCTCTTCGTCAACTAGGAGCCTGGATGTTGTCAGGGGAGGAGGCGTTATAGTCTAACCCAGGGCTCAACCCTGGATGCAGGCAGGATTGCAAGGGGCCCTCCCAGAGAAGGGGTGGGTGGTGCTTCCTGCTGGCACATAAAAAGGCTCCCCACCTCATCCTGGGCTAACCCAGTTCCCCTCCCACCTGGCTGTTTCTTTAGCCAGGCACTGCATCTCCGGAGGGCACTTCCCGGGTGACTCAGTAGGTAAAGAATCCACCTGCCAATACAGGACACAGGGGCTCCATCCCTGGGTTGGGAAGATTCCCTGGAGGAGGGTATGGCAACCCACTCCAGTATTCTTGCCTGGAGATTCCTGGACAGAGGAGCCTGGTGGGCTACAGTCCATAGGGTTGCAAAAAGTCAGACACAACTGAATCGATATCCCTGAGGATCCCTGTGAGGCACCTAGGGAGCCCTGCTTCAGCTCAGGTTAGATGCACAGTCCGTGTCTGCCAGGACAACCCGGGCAACCACCAACTTGGCAGATAGTGTCGGGAGTGGGGGGCAGTTTGGGGGCCTGGGACACTGCAGAGGTCCGAGGTCCTTGGGGCTGGGGAAGTGTCCTGGCCAGACTCCCCTCCTGTTCCTGAAGAGATGGTCTGGCACCAGTGGACACACTACCCCGCTCCCCCACCTCCCTCCATCACAGAAGTTGGAGGTCTGTAGCCTTGTAGGATACAGCCCACAGCCCTGTCCCCAACATACAGGAAAGGAAGAATGTGTGGTGTGTCACTGTCCTTCTCCATCCAAGTGCAGAGCCAGTGGGACATATATTCAGAACTGTCCCCTGCAGGAGAAATCAACTGCCTGGTGACCAGGGATAAGGGTGGCCTGGATTAGAGCTGAGACAGTTCACTTCCCCTTGCTGTCAGGTCCTTACAGTCAGCTTCACAAAATCAAGGCAAAGGCCACAGAACAGAACTCCTAGAAGGAGTCATCCTCAGGGAGTGTCTGGGCTTGTCACACCCTCCTCCCAGAATGGGTGTTGCAGCCATTGCTTCCCCTGGGGCTCCCCGGGGCCTTCTCCAGCTTGTCCTCTGCCCACCCTGTCCCCGTGCCTGGTGCTGGGTCCTCTCTCCCTGACCACCTGTCGCATGACTCCTGCATATGATAGTCACCCACCTGGCCCCTGGGCTGTGACTCAGCATTTAGCTCCGAATCCTGGAGAATTTTCTCCTGTCACCCTCAGCAACAAGTGGTTGCAGTTTTCATTATCATAAGACCAAAAAAAAACAACGTAGCTGAGAAAATAGATATGTGCCTTCCACCCTACACTGGGAACATCTTGACATTTAAATCCAATTACCCTTTTCCCATTCTTGATGAGGATATGACATGTAGCTAGAGAACATTCTGCTAGATAAATATATCATAATCTCAGCCTGCTCATAACATCCCAGGGCTGATCTGGGGACTCTCTGTCTCCCATCCTCCCTGGCCACCCTCTGCCAGTGTGAGAGGATGGGGGTCACGGACTGGCCACTTCAAATGGCCTTGAAAATGTGTGTTTGGAAAATGTGGGCAACATTTGATCTCTGCCCTTCCCTGAGTCATTAAAATTAATTGGGGAGATGGCGTGATTGCAGAGGCAGGAGGACCTGTGCCAACCTTTGTAAAGACTCTGTGGCCATTCCGAGGTCTCCATCCCTGGGTTTTTGGCAAAATGCCACAACCCAGGGAGGCTGTAGCCGAGTGGAATTTACGAAACACTTTCCCATATTACTGCAAAACTTCAGTTCTGTCAGATGCAGGGAGTCATGGATACCCAATGAGTCAGAAAGCCAATACAGACCCGTGTGCTTTTATTCTGATGTCAATATTAGTTCTCTTGGACATCTGGAAAGATGGGGCTCAAGTTCTTTAACAAGGGCACACATGCTTGCCAGGCCAGAGGTGGGGACAGTGGGAGGAGAGGAAATTGCCAGGATTAATTAAGGCTGTGAGAATCTTGCCTTCCCGCCCTTCCAGCTGAACTCCCTGCTGTGGGCTGTGTCCAAATTCAAGACACAGCTCCCTACCCAGGCCTGCCTCCTTCAGAAATTCATTTATCGCTTAAAGTCACAGGGCATGTCTTGACCTTCCTCTTTCCATTTCCACCTGCAGAGAGAAAGGGAGAAAGTGAAATGTAAGTTCATAGAGATTTTAGAAGGAGTCTCCTTTTAGGTGACTCTCCTTTTAGGTGTTCCAAACATCTAATCTGTTCCTCAACCCACTCTCAGCCATGGCTGTTACCAGCCCAAGCTGACGCTTCTCCCACTCCCACGAGACAGAATGATAACATGCAGAGAAAGGTTGCCCTCACCCCAACTTCACCCATTCCCCCAGAAGTCACAGAAGCAGAAAACCTTCCCTCCTTCCTTCCTCCCCTTCCTCAGAACTGGGTGACCAGTTGTCTTCCTCCCCTGAGGCTCTGATTATCCTCAGACACTTCACACAGTGTCTGGACTTATTCATCCCAGATAACACTGTTGTTTTATCCTGTGTGCTTAGGGCTAGTTAATAAATAGGAATTAAGTCATTCATTTACTTTTTGCTGCAAATCACAGCATGAAACTCGAGGAGTACTTATATTTATGAATGCATGGGCGTGAAATTGTGTGTCTGCTTGTGTGTTAAATGGAATTCAAGGCTTATTCCACCAGCCCCAAAAACACTGTTCCCAAGAATTCACAGGCATTATGTACTTTTTTTTTTTTTTTTTACCAAAACACATTTGTCTCTTCTAATATTCCCTGAATGCTCAGGTAATAGTTTGAAAATGACAGCTCTCTTCTCTGACATCCAGGCTCTGGGCATCTCTCAGAAAGAGAAGATCAAGGGATCTTATGGGGTATGGGCTGATAAACATTCCCTGGTGGCTCAGATGGTAAAGAATCTGCCCGCAGTACAGGAGACGAAGGTTCAATCCCTGGGTTGGGAAGATCCCCTGGAGAAAGCAATGGCTATGCACTCCAGTATTCTTGCTTGTGGAATCCCATGGACAGAGGAGCCTGGAGGGCTACTAGAGTCCCTAGAGTCTCAAACTATCAGACACGACTGAGTGACTCACACACACACATAGAGAACCAGACAAGCCTAAAATCCAGGCAAGTGGTGCCACACACTCAAGTCTTGGGTCAGGTGCAGCCTAGTTAGAGGAGGTTAACTCTCAGAAAGAAGCAGGAGTAAGAATGGGGACCTTGTCACACTCCTTATCAATCATTCCATACTAATTTTTAAAAGAAATATGTGCTTTAAAATATTTTCTAAATCAATTAGTAATAAATGCCTACAATTTGTCCTGGAATTAAATGCAAATATGAGGCTGTGCTGGACCTATGCAGCTAGTCCTAAGTAGAGAAAGTCAAACCAGGTCATCAAGCAGACCTCACGCAGCTTCCCTACAAGAGTCTCACTATGGGTTGAGGGGTTCCTTAACAGAAATTCCCAGCCCCTGAAGGCGAGGGGACAGCCCCAGTGACCCCCAAGGCTGCAGGTATGTTTGCAGAGCTGTGTCATGAAAACCAAGTGCCACACTAAAATTCAACATCTGAGCGCCTATCAGGCAAGAAAACTTGGGGTTTCCCTGTGGCCTGTGGGCTGTGTGGCTGTTTGAAAGTGAGTCTGGGTCAGAGACACTGCTGGATGAGGTCAGTTCAGAAAATTAGTGGAAGCACTCTTTCCTGGGAGAGGAGAGTCACTGTGCAACAGGCCTAAGCCGGCAGCCTAAGACAAACTTTTAGACTCTCGAGATTAAAGCACAAATGGAGTTTCAACTGGAGGAGTGGATCCTAACATTTGGGGGCCTTCCTCTTCCTCTCCTTTCCTCTCTCCTCCTGTTCTCTCTGTCTCTCTCACCCACCCACCCCCACACATACCCCCCACACAACGCACACACACAGACTGTTTACCAGCTTACCATCTCCGGAGGTTCAAGGACCCCTAAAGGCCGTTACATGTTCACCTGCCTGTCTTCCCCATTGGACACTGAACCCTTCTAGAGATAAATGCTTTATTTTTGTATCAGCCCCCAGCACTGGTATCATATGTACATCTTGACTTCTGAGCTTTCTGAAAAGTTCATGATGTTGAGACTCGGTTGCCGTCGTTTCACTTGATCATGCTAATGGCCAGGACTTCACCTGGTTATCCACAGTGATGTCTTTTGATAGACTTCACACTGTGCATTTCCAAGGGCTCCTGGAATGGGGGATCAGAACACAACCTGGGGTCAAAACCTGAAATGTTGTTTTTTGTCTTGTTGGGGGAGGGGGGGGGAGCTATTGGGAGCTGTCCGTGGTCCTGAAAACAGCCTCCCTTCTTCCAGTTGGCTGAGTTGCCACCACAGGTTCCCATTTCAGGTATGTCTTAGTGCCTGGTCTCAGCCTGGTTTAAATCACCTAATTGCTAGTTGCTATGCTTCTTAGTGCAGCTTAGATTTCAGAAAGAATCTGGCCTTTTGCTTTAGTCACGTTACTAGTCCTTGCAGCTATGGACATGATCCTGTCTGAATCAGCTCTGCTCAGGGCTTCTGCCAGGGCTTTAGTCTTGCCAGGCCCTGAACCAGGGCTTGGCCTCTGATTGCAAAACTGTATTTCTATTTCAGGCTTTTGCATGCTTGCTTCCTTGGGAAAGCAGACTCTGAGACAGAGATTTATGTGCAGGAAGTTTATTGGGACTATATTATGACAGAGGACAGGAGAGTTAAAGTAGTTTTGGAGCAAACTAAACATCTACTGTTGTCCATTCCAAGTCAATGTGAACTGTTTCTGATACTCTTTTTTGACAGGGATGGAAAAGAATCTGTTTGTCAAACCATGGTCATATACCATGTACCCGAGGCCACGTAAATCTAGCAAGGATACCACACCTGACACAGTGGTTACAATTGGGGCTACAGCTTGAGAGTCTGCAGCAATCTACTGTCATCTTCCAGTATCCATTTGTCATTTGTAGGGACTAGACTAGTGAATTACATGGCAATTTGATGGTTTCACTACTCCTGCATCTTTTAGGTCTTTAAAGTTAGCACTAATCTCTGCCATTTCCCCAGGAATGGCAAAATGGAAAATTAAATATTACCTTTGACTTAATATCTTGGCTCAGGGGGTACAGTAAATTCCAGAGGCTTCCTAGGCATTCCTTACTATGGTAGCTCTCATCCCATGGGTCAGGACATAGGGGCTCTGCCAGCTATCACATGTGTTCATTTCAGTTGTAAATTCAGAGGTGGGGAAAATGACCATTGGAGTGGGGGAGTCTGTGAACCTGAATTGAGGCAGATATGGGCCATTTATTGTTGTTCTTTAGTTGTTCAGTCATGTCTGACTTTTTTTTGATCCCATGAATGGCAGCACTCCAGGCTTCCCTGTCCTTCACTATCTCCTGGAGTTTCTCAAACTCATGTCCACTGAGTTAATGATGCCATCCAGCCATCTCATCCTCTTTCATTCCCTTCTCCTCTTGCCCTCAATCTTTCCCAGCATCAGGGTCTTTTCCAGTGAGTCGGCTCTTCACATCAAGTGGCCAAAGTATTGGAGCTTCAGCCTTAGCATCAGTCTTTCCAATGAATATTCAAGGTTGATTTCCTTTAAGACTGACTGGTTGGATCTCCTTGCAGTCCAAGGGACTCTCAAGGGTCTTCTCCAGCACCACAGTTTGAAAGCATCAATTCTTCAGTGCTCAGCCTTCTTTATGGTCCAACTCTCACATCCATGCATGACTACTAGAAAAACCATGGCTTTGAATATATGGACCTTTGCTGACAAATTTATTACCTGGTCCCTATATTCTCTCACTCTACCAGGAAGGCTACATGACAGGTCAGGTTCCCAAGAGCCAAGTCCCTAGATACAAATGTCAACTCAGACAAAAATCTAGACATATTTAGGTGTTGTTTCCCCCAACCTCTGCAGCATGCACTTATCCAAATAAATGTTTGCCAGTCAGTTTGAGAAAGGACTGCTATGCACAGTTGCCATGATGATATGAGGTTCTTCCTCTTGGGGACCCAACCTCTGTTCAGTCATTGAGTTCTGGATTTGAAAACTGGTCCAGAGATCATGCCATTTTATTGAAACAGCTACCTTCAGTCTCCTGGTTGTCCATCAATACCCTTGATGGCTGCCCATCTTTCTTGCCCTTGTGATGCCATGTTCTATTAACCTTCATAGCTTTCTGCAGGCCAGCTCCTCTTGGTTGATGCCCTGACATTGCTGCTCATTAGAATTTGTTTACGATGGCTGAGCACTGCCATGTGGGTTTTGTAATATTATTTCATGAGCCTATCATCTCCCCTTGATAACAGGGACTCCTGATCTCTAATGACGGCTCTTTATTCAGTCCTGTCCTACATAGGAGACACTACTGAGCTTCTCATTGATACTGGTGTCCCTCTCACCAGTGCATTCTTTATTGCTTTAGACAGGGGAGCACCCTCCGGGTCCTCCTACAAAGCACAGTCATGTGGTGAGTTCTCCAGCCTTTCATTCATCACCCCGGCATGATCACCTTTGTGAGCCTCTTGATCTCTTCCTGCACCGTCTGCCACAGCAGTTTTATCTTGTCTGCTTCATTTGTGTGGACCATAGCCTTCCCTGTGTTTCTAAGAGCCGTCCTAGCAGTGTGTTAGCAGCAGCATCTGGGGTCGTTGCCGTACTCCTCAGTCCTGTATCCCAGGAGAGTGCTCCCCTATAAAGTGTTCCTCCTTATTCACCCTGATGTTCTGCTTTCTCGCCTAACATCCTCAGAATGAAGTTCTATGTCTATTTCTGGGTCCTTCACCTCTCTCAGAAGTATAGTCCCTTTCCTCTTTACATTCACCCATCTAGATATCCCCACCCCATTTCTCCCATTCCCATTCCTTCTGCATCGGGTGCTTGACATTGCTGAGAATTAACCTTCTCCGCAGCTCTGCTCCTCCTACTGTGAAGTCCTAGGACGGGTCCTCTTACTGCAGAAGGTGAGAGTCTGTCGATACCCTGCCACAGAGGCAAGAGCCAACCATCTCCATTGTCCCTCACCTTAGCATCTACTTTCTGAGATCTCTGGCACCAACGGTCAGATTCCTGCAGAGCAGACTCTGAGGAAGTGCAGGAGGTATGTGGGGAGGGTGTTCTCTTGGATCAACACCTGTGGAGGAAGGGAGGGAAGCAAGAGTGGGCAGAGGGAGAAGTCAGACTGTGATGTAGTCAGCCAGCCCCACATGGAGCTTTGGAGCTGGGATGGCCCAGAATTCATGCAAGGGGCTGCAGCCTTCAAAGTCTGCATCAGCTAGTCACTGGATGCAGACAGCCCCAGGGAAGATGCGACCTTGGGTGAGGTGACTTTCTGCAGCCCAGCTGAGAGCAATCTCTGGAGGGTAACTGGGCTGTGAGCTGTGTCACTGGGCTTCCATGGTGGCCACTGCACCCAGTCATCCCCCAAATCTTATCTGATCCCAGCCTCCTTACACTTCCGGCCCCCACTCTCCTGGCTCCTCCCTCCTGTATGTGCCTAAAGGCTTCCTTTATGGGAGCAGTTTTTTCCAAATTGCTTTGCTTACTCAAGGATCACTGACAAGTGACTGTGGCTAATGTTATTATTTTTTTTTAAGACACTTTAATACTTACTTTTGTTTGTTTATTTGGCTGCGCCGGGTCTTAGTTGTAGCACGTGGGATCTTTAGTTGCAGTCTGCGGGAGCAAACCTGGGCCCTGTGCTTTGGGAGCATGGAGTCTTAGCCGCTGGACTACCAGGGAAGTCCCTGCTAATGTCATTGAATTCACTTCTTTTTTTTCAGTTTTATAAAAGCCTTTTCCTTCCAGGAATTGCCATTTGGTTTCTGAGATATGAGCATGATATCTGTAAAGAGAAAATAGCAGTGTTTTTTAACCTTTTCCTTCCAGGAATTGCCATTTGGTTTCTGAGATATGAGCATGATATCTGTAAAGAGAAAATAGCAGTGTTTTTTAACACGGTACTTTAGAGTTCTAAAACGTGTTCACACAATTTTTTATCAGTTTAATTGGAGTATAATTTATACACAGGAAAACACTGTGTAAGTTAGCTCTGACAAATGTATACCATCTTCCCAATCAAGATATACAGCATTTCCTTCACCTCCAGAACATTCTTTTGTATGCCTGCTCACTCAACTCCCTCCACCCCATCCCTCGGGTAACCACCCATCTTATCCTGACACTAGAGATTAGTTTTGCCTATTGTAGAATTTCATCTGAGATCCTGCAGTACGTACAGAAAGGCTTCCTTTGTTCAGCGTGAGGTCTGTGAGCGTCATCCATGGTGTAGTTTGTTTCCTTTTACAGACAGTAAAATTCCATTGTATGGATATGCCACAATTTGTTTCTCCATTCATGCAGGTGGTGCTAGTGGTAAAGAAACCACCTGCCAATGCAGGAAACAAGAGACACCGGTTCGATCCCTGGGTCAGGAAGATCCCCTGGAGGAGGGCATGGCAACCCACTCCAGTATTCTTGCCTGGAGAATCCCATGGACAGAGGAGCCTGGAGGACTACAGTCCGTGGGGTTGCACAGAATCAGACATGATTAACACGACTTAACATGTATGCACATGGTTCTTAGTGTTTAGAGTAAAGGAGTGTGTCCCCAGACCTCACTCCAGCATCACTTAACCAAAGAGCCCTGGGAAACGGTGCTCTGGCCAAATAACTGGTGCATTTGGTAATTTCCTCCAAGGTATGTATTTTTCTAGAAGATTCTCTAGGCATTTTGTCTGGATGCTATTTGAGTTAGTATCCTGCCAAGCAATATTAATTTTCCTTACTAATTCAGGGTAATAGTAATTGAGGGGCAGACCCGCAGAGCAATGGGCTTGGGCCACATGCATGTCAAATGGACTATATATCATGACATCAGACATTTCGAGAAAATTGCTTTTCCTCCCTGAATGCCAAGTCATAAATAATTTCAGGTTGGGAAGAGCTCTGGTAAGCATGTGCTTGACTCCAGGGAGTGGCCTGTAAATACTGTGAGCCACAGAATAAAAAACGAGGGGGACAGATTTGTGAGGTCACATCTCATCTGGATCTTGCTATAACTCTTTGCAGTTGATGCTGTGGCTGTCCCGCCCAACTCTGCTTTCCCCACTCGTCACCTGCCACCGTGAGTGTGGACTGCTAATGGCTCACAGCTGCACACTTAATTCAGAGGTTTGACCTCAGCTGACAGGAGCCTCTTCCAGAAGGTGATGTCTCCCTCCTGGAGGTGGCCTACAACCAGGCACACACTGGTAAATGGGCTTTGGGGGCAGAGAACAAATCAACCAGGCCCTGTGTGTAACATTGTCACATTGTCCAATGTCTGTGGAGTAACTGCTCCCACCATGGCCAGTTCCAAGCTACCTTGCAAAAATAAACAAATCGCTTAGGAGTATAAGCACGTGCAAAAGAAAAATGACCTTTAAAAGGCAAGGGAATGATAAACACAAAATTCAGTGCAGTGGGCATCCTGGCCGGGCAGGATGGGGATGTTGGAGAGGGGCCAAGGAAATCTGGGTGATAGAGATACTATTTAATAAAGCTGTGTTTCTTAAGCTGGGTGGTGAATGCCTGGATGTTTGTGTTCTTTTTCTTTATACCATGTACATTATATGCTACACATTTTCTTTTGAGTAAATGAAATGTTTCACGACAAAAGCAATTCTAAAGACGTCTTCTGAGCTTTGAACTTGTCTTCGCCTGCACATGTGGGGCATGGCTTTTTGGTGGAGACCAGTAGAAACAGCTTGAAGGCTGGTCTTGACTCCCCCTGCAGCCACCCCCTGGGTGCGGGTGCACACTTGACACTCCTAACAAGCTCTGGGTGTGGCCTGGGGGCTGGAGATTCCCGTTTCTCTCAGAATGGGCAGCAGGAGGAGATGAGTAAGGGACAGAACTGCCCTGTGCAGCATCCACCTCTCATCAGGAACCAAGGGGAAGGCTGCCCTCAGGCCTGAGGCTGGATCTGCCCCCACCTCACCCAAAACAGTTCTTCTTTTGACCTGGAGGGGCTGTGAGAGCCGGGCCATCCCTCGGTGTGATACTGAGCGTGCGTGCTAAGTCACTTCAGTCATGTCCAACTCTGCAACACTATGGACTGTAGCCCACCAAGCTCCCCTGTTCAAGGGATTCTCCAGGCAAGAATACTAGAGTGGGTTGCCATGCCCTCCTCCAGGGGATCTTCCCAACCCAGAGATCGAACCTGCGTCTCTTATGTCTCCTGCATTGGCAGACGGGTTCTTTACCACTAGCGCCACCTGGGAAGCCTGTGATACTGAGCATTCGGATCTAAATTTGCCCCAGGTACTTCGTAGGCTTGGGCACTCTGCTTTTCATCTCCCATGGATGAGCTCCTGCCACCCTCCCTGCAGTAACCATTATCAAGCCATTTTCTGCGAGAGGAGATGAAATACTGGAGCAGGTCTGGAACCTGCCAAGGCAGAAGATGGAGCCACAGCTTCCAGCAGGAGGGCTTGCTCCCAGAGTCACACGGTGCCCCCTGCATTCCGGTGCCAGCACCTCTGAGCAGCTTACGGCACTGTCCCCTCCAGCAGCCCAGGTTCCCTTCACCAGAGCCTTCCTTCCTGGGGGTTCACTTCTGCTTGCAGCCTGGGCAGTGCTCCCCGCTGGGGAGGGGAAGATGGAGGCTGTGATCCAGACCTGGGCACCCAGGGGCTCCTACCATCAGAACACAGCTGGGGGGTGGGTGGGGAGCAGTCTGCACACTCCCTCACCAGATTGTTCACATCACCCTTTCCTCTGGGAGACACAGTTGTCTGTGTGCACAAAGCCACTGATCTCCCATTATAGAGATGGTGAAACTGAGTCTGCAGGCCAGTGAACTGTGCTGCTCCCCGGCTCGGTGGGGACTCTCACAGCTCAGACCTTCGGGGCCAGGCCACCTTCATTCATCAGGAAGCTGGTGCCGCAGGAAAAGAGGGACCACAGCCCAGGTGGAGGCAGCCAGGACGGCAGGCAGAGAGCCAAGGGGAGTCTAAAGAAAGATGTCAGGTTGGGAAGCTCACGTCCCACAGGTGCACACAGATGCCTGCAGGCATCAGAGATGTTCCAGACGCTGTTTTGAATGAGGCCAGGGCTGAAGCTGGAGAGGGGTTAGCAAGGAAAATTCCCCTGCCCCAGGGTCGACCCCGAGAGAGGCCCTGTGGGGTGCGGGTGAGAGGCCAGGTGCTGAGGAGAGGGAGCGAGGCAACCTGTGTCCCGCACTCAGCAGGACCCTGACTGCAGGCAGGAACGACTCCATGAGAAAGCAGTGGTGGGGAGGAGAGCTGACCTGGGGGCCCAGGACCACTCGGTTCAAATCCTGGCTCAGCCACTGACCAGCGGTGCATCCTTGGGAGGCTTCGTGTGTGTGCATCTCCGTCTCTTCGTGAGTCCAGTTGGGTCAAAATGACACCAACCTAGTGGGCTTCTGTAAGGGTCCAGAGCTTCTACAAGGGTACCTGGAATCGCCAAATATCTTCACTGACCAGGACAGCAGGGTCAGTGTGGGAGCAGAGCAAGGTCTTCCCTGGGTGGCCCCCAGGGTGGTCTCTGGGTGCTGTGGGGAAGTTGCTGAGATGGGAGACCCACCCCTCTAGGATCAGAGCTCCAGGGAAGGGAGGCAGGGGCCCCCTGCAGAGAGTGGGCACATGTGGCAGCCCCCACCTCGGATGGGGAGGGGCCATATCAGGTGCTCAGATCTCCGGATGGCTCCTGCCGATTGTCTGTCCACAGGCTGTATCGCCTGAGTCCTGCAGGCCCGAGGGCCTCGGTGAAGCCGGAGCCTGGGTCAAGGGTGATCCCAGGCAGCTGACGTGATTGAGGGGCCATGGCACCCAGAGGCAGGCCAGCAGGCTCAGGCCAGGAAAGACCCAGACCCTGCATCAGTGCATTAGGCTGCTCTGTGTCAGATCCCTTTCCAAGGAGGAAAGGCCAGGGATGTGGAAGCTGAGAGTGACGTGGGGCTGGAGAAGGGTATTCTGAGCAGGAACGTGTCAGCATGGGGTCATTACTGAGTGGGGTCACAGGGTGTGACTAGGGGAGATTACCCAGTGGAGTGGGGGGGCGGGTAGGAGTATGCGCTCTTGGTCAGAGGCCTGTCACATGACCACAGATGGCCACAGCTGAACTCAGCTTTCCCAGCTGCACACACAATTAGATGCCCTCACGGGGGCTCTGGTCCCCAGCAAGGGCATGCACTGAGTCAGACCCTTTCTCCTTAGAGTCTCTTGTGCATTGCCCCCCAGGGCTACTTGAACCTGAGGGCCTGTCCCCCAAGAAGCCACAGATTTAGCACCCCACTGTGTCCCACACCCGCCCCACCCCCACCCCCCACACAGCCTTGGGCCAGGCCATCCCGTCTACAGAGGTTCTGCTAGAAGAGTGCTTTCACTCCTGATTCAGCTGCCAAGCTTCTGGGGGCCACCTTCTCAGCTCCCTGTCAGGGCTCCTGAACTAATGAGTCTTTTAATTGGTTGCTCAGAGAGAATCAAAGGGGGAAAAAATAGGCAAAGCAAAATAAAACGTTCCTTTCAGTTTTCCACAAGTGTGAGCGCGAAAACCTCATGGTTCTCCCGTGAGACCCTGGACACCAGGTGCCCACCCCCAGGGCAGGGGAGAGGCAGCTGTGGGCACTGGACGGAACAGCCAGTGTCTGTTCGGGCCAGTGTCACTGTGTCACTCAGCTGCAGGCCAGGGCATCCTCTGCCGACCCCCCAGCCCTCCCAGCCTCGCCAGGGAGGGCCTGAGGATTTCATTATGAGCTCAGATTATCATCAAGTGCAAGGGGGAGTGAAGGGAACGTTATAAGCTCTCCTTTTAATAATGAATCCCATTTCCTCTTGCAGTTGGTTTTCTTGCAACAGATGCTGTTGCAGAAAGTGGAGCAAAATGGAAAAGACAAAAAGGCGAGTGATTGACTCGACCCCAAAGCCTTCCTGGCAGATGTCTGGGAGGGCAGGGCAGGGTGCCCGAGGCCCGCCCACCGCACCCTCGCCTGTGGCCCGCCCACAGGGACTCAAATGTTTGAATGATTCTCAGCTTGGCTCGGTATTGGGGAAGCGTGGAGCCGCCCTCCTGCTGTTCAATAACTGATGACCATTTTTCTCCAATTAAACTGAGATTGAAGGATCCTCAGACTTAGACACCCAAGGAAAATAATTAGTGCTTAAAATGTTAATTGTGCTCAGATGTGCCTTTGCCTCTGGAAGCTGTCTGCAGGCGAATGTGCAGGAAGGCGGTCCTTGGTGGGACAGGGCTCTGCCACCACCCAACAGCCTGGTCTTCCCAGGAACCCCAGAGTGGGCACCCCGAGTACTCATCCTATCCATGTGAGGCCAGTAGTGATGACTCTGTGAGGCCTGCTGTGAGCCCCTGCCTGGCCAGCCCACTGTCCCCAGACGCTGGCAGGCAGTGTTGCCTCATGGTTAGAACAAAGGCATGGAGTCGGACAGGTCTGGCCTGGCCCCTGGCTCTGCCACAGACAGGGCCAGCAGCGTGGATGCCAGCAACACAGGTAACCTGAGACTCATGCCCTCAAGCAAAACAGCACAACCTCCCCTGCAGAAGTGCATGAGACACCCTTGTGTCCTCAGCACCTGCCAGGTCCCAGGTAAGTAATTCCAAAAGCACGCCAGTCCCTTTTCATCAGGACCAGGAGGACTGGGGGTCGAGGGCTGTCACTGTATTCTCTCCTCGTGGGCTATGCAGGCTGCTCTCCCCAAGAACAGTTCTTCCTCGGAGAAGAAGGGATGTGGGAGCCACCCACACCCCCCCACCCCAACCATGTTCCCACCAACCTGCTTGCCAACTAGAGGAGACGTCTCCCTGCCCCGGAGAGGATTCATCCCACCCCGGGTGCTTCCTGCTCATGTATTTCCACATGCGCGCCCCAGTTCCTTTCTCTGTGGAGATGACATGCCTAAGAGGCTTAGGCTCCTTCATGCCATGCATCCCAAAGAAATCCACTTAGAAATTCCGTGTTCCCTGATCCCCCACATAATAAGATTCCTTTATCTCTTGTTGTCATGGGAAGTATATATTAACTGATTAATATTAATGTGTTGGCCGATTAATATTAATACCGAACCGGTTCATACTTCACAAGGCAGGGCTCTTGATGAGCGCCGCGGAGCCCAGACAGCTGTCGGATTTTAGCGGATCCCAGGAGAGACGCTGACCCCCTCTGCCGTGCCTCGTTAGGGACACCATGTCATTAGCGGTGTCTGTCGGAGCTGGCATGGAAGTGTGTTTGGACTCTGAGCATGGCAATTAGAATCCTTGCCATCCAAGACAGCATATTTTATCATTTAAATAGCATTTTCACATTCTCTTAACATATTTTCCCAGTGACATTGTTAAATTAGGTGATAAAAGGTTATTTCTTGCTTCTGAAGTTGAAATACGTTACCATTATCCCTTAGTTGCCCGGAATTAGAAAGGTTTCGGTTTTCTATGTTCTGAAGCTTTCATTATCAAAATTTGCCACACTTTATAAAACAGACAACACTTTTTTTCTTTTGCCTTTGTTTTCATCAAAGATGGACAGAAGCTTTGTCTCCCGACATCCTGGAGATTGCTCTCAGCGTTTGGTGGAGAGGGTCATGCCATCTTTCGAAGCAGCCAGGATGTACACTCAGGGCCCAAGGGGGTCAGAGGGGGTCCTGGGTTACCACTGCCGCCGTACCCTGGCCACCTCCTGAGCATCAGGAAAGCCAAGAATGGTCAGGGGCTGGGCTTTCTGTCCATCTTGCCCATGGGGAGGGCACAGCCACAGGCTGCATTGTTGGCCAGTGAGGCTGGACTGGAGCCTGCCTGTGTCTGTGTAGCTTCCTCATCCCTCCATCCCCCCTCCAGCTTCCCACCTGTCCAGTCCTCGCCCAACCTCCGTCTCAAGTCCTTTCCCTGAGTGACATGTACCCCCTGCTATACATCCAATAGGTAAGTAATGAGGACCTACTGTGCGGCACAGGGAACTCTGCTCAACACCCTGTAATGACCTGTATGGGAAAAGAATCTAAAAAGGAGTGGATATGTGTATCTGTTGTTCAGATGCTAAATCGTGTCTGACTCCTTGTGACCCATGGACTGCAGCACACCCTGTCCTTCCCTATCTCCCAGATCTTGTTCAGACTCATGTCCACTGAGTCAGCCTGGCCATCCAACCATCTCATTCTCTGCCGCCCCTTCTCCTTTTGCCTTCAACATTTCCCAGCATCAGGGTCTTTTCCAATAAACTCTCTCTTTGCATCAGGTGGCCAAAGCATTGGAGGTTCAACGTCAAGTACACGTAGTGTATAGCTGACTCACTTTGCTATGCACCTGAAACTAGCACAACATTGTAAATCAGCTGTGTGTGTGTTAGTCACTCAGTCATGTCCAGCTCTTTGCGACCCCGTGGATTGTAGCCCATAGGGCTCCTCTGTCCATGGAATTCTCCAAGCAAGAATACTGAAGTGGGTAGCCAGTCCCTTCTCCAGGGGACCAACTATACTCCAGTTAATAAATTCTTAAAAAAAAATCCCTTCCCTGGACCTCAACCCATTCACCCACTATCCACGTCCCATCCATGTCCCCCATCCATCAACCATCTCCACACCATCCACCACCACCACCCACATGCCATCCTCTGCTCATCCCACCACTATCTTCTGCGCCACTCACATGCCATCTCCCGTCCGTCACCTGTACTGCATCACGTCTGACGTGGAAGACATCCTGTGTGTACCACATGAGCCTCCCCCAACCCTGATTTCCCCACCCACACCTCCCAGGTAAATGTGCCATGAGCAGCGGCTGGAGCCAGCACCCGTTCATACATCACTTTCCCCCAGTGCTCAGCATCCCTGAGTTGCCGCTTGTCATGACCTCCAATGGCACACAGTCTTTGATGTGGCACTGTAGGCCACTGGGCTCTTCTGAGAACAATCTCTTTGCCTAGAAAGAGAGCGCATAGACCAGAAGAGCTGCTATGTTCCCTTGCAATGAGGAGCAGTTGTTATTTAGTTGCTAAGTCATGTCTGATTCTGTTGCAACCCCATGGATTGTAGCCCGCCAGGCTTCTCTGTCCATGGGATTTCCCAGGCAAGAATACCATTAGTGGGTTGCCATTTCCTTTTCCAGGATATCTTCCTGACCTAGGGATCGAACCCGCATCTCTTGCATTGGCAGGTGGATTCTTTACCACTGAACCACCAGGGAAGCCTGAGGGATGAGCAGACCTCTCCCCGAAACTTGACCCCAGTCCAGCCTCCTCCCATCACCTTTCCCCCAGTTTGACGCCAGGGACAGGATCCATTTTATCAACATAAAGGCTTGTTCTCTCACTGATTTCTGGCCAGAAGGGAGCTTCAGCTGGGCTGCTGGAAATGGTCCAGGTTGCTCTGTGGCTGCTCGAGTGTTCCCCTTCCTGTGTGCCATCTCCAGCCTCTGCCCTGCCCCCATTCCCAGACACTTGGGGCATGGGGGATGGCGTCTCTGACAGAAGACTTCAGCTGAGGATGGAAGCTGGGGAAGCAGGGCTGTGGAATTCTTCCTGAGCCTGGGCTGGGGTCCTATCTAAGCCTTGAGGTTGACTTCAGTCTCTTTGAGCTCTCTTCTGCAGGGTGAGGTCTCCAGAGTGGGTGTTGGGTGGGGGTGGGAGGGGGTCCTGTCTGCAGATCGTGAGTGAGGGATGCCAGCCAGGCACCTGTCTGCAGTGGAATCAGCCCTCATTCTACCCAGGAACCCTGCCCTGCAAAGTGATCCTAGCCTGGCCCAACCAGGTCCTCTTTTTACCCAAGACAGGGCTGTAGACTGGAAAATGGCCCCAGTGTGTTCCGGATGCTGTTTGGTGCGCAGAGGAACACTGTAGCCTCCAGAAGCGCACATGGATTCCTGGGCCCTGACCTCAGCTGGCTCATCTTCTCAATCGGAGAGGGTGGATTCCTGGGCCCCGACCTCAGCTGGCTCTTGGTCTCAGTCTGGGTGCAGCAGGGCAGACAGTGGCTGAAAGCTGGAGATGATATTCTCAGGCTGTCCACCAACCATGAGCCTCCCCCAGTACCCAGCATGGTGGTGCCTCCCTGTGAGTTTCCAGCTCTTCCAAAATCCCTGCCAACTCCAGCCACAGATTCTCACACAAGCCTTGGGCATTCAAAGCCTGATACCCGCCTATCCAGGCGCCCCTCTGCCTGATGCCCTGTGTGTTCCGGGCACTCCCTGCCCCACATGTGCTGTTACACGGCAGCCCCTCGTTCTGTAATCACCTCCCTAACAAACAGAAAACATGCTCGTCACCGTTGTAAGCATCCCTGGTGTGATTTATTGCCATCATCACAATATTTTGTTTGGAGCTGTAAACCTCCAGACATAAATCAAGTCATTAGAAGGAATGACGTTTAATCCTGCAGAAAAAGCCTCAGTGGGCTGAGCCGTTCTCACCCAGCCAGCGAATCATTCATTCTAGAGAGGATGGCTGCAAACACACTAACACGGGTGGGCCCTCTTCGCTGCCGCACACAGATGTGGAAGGATGGAGGCCTGAGTTGGGCTGCTTTTGTTTTGTGGAATTGCACATTCTCGACTGCAAAGTGGTGCCCAAAACACGTGCCCGGCAATCCAGACAGGAGTCTTAATTCGGAAAGAAATGCACACAGCCAGGAGGGGCTGAGTCTGTGCTTGTGATCTGTGCTCATCGTCCCGAGAGCAGCTGCTGGTTGGACTTCAAAGGAAGCAGAAAAACAGCTCAGAACATCTTCTTCAGCTCTCTGTTCACAGTGACCCTCGCCACCCTTCGAGCAGCTATTACATGGGGACCGTGTTCTCTTTGCAAAGTGGGCAGGTCTAATTTCCAGGGCTTTGCTGCTGATTCACAGGCCAAGGCTAAGAGAACTGAGCCTTGAAGGGAATGTCCAAGGACCTCAGACAGTGCCTGCCAGGAATCCGGCAGCCCCCGCCCCACCCAGGCAAACACAGACATGAGTTCCCTGCAAAGGGTGCCTCTCAGAGTTAAGGTGACATCCCCCAAATGCTAGGAGGATCAGATGTCTGTGCTCCCCAGGATGGCCTGGGGCTGCTGTGATCAGCCCCTTGTCAGCCCAGTGTGGTCCATTGCTGGTTGGACCTCTGGGTGCTGAGCTGGGAGGAGCCAAGGACTGGCCAGCCAGAAGGGAGAGGAAGTAGGTTTTAGCCAAGTGTCCAGGGAAGGGGCGTCTCCACAGCCAGGCATTGCCAAGGTCAGGATTAATGCCTTACCTCTTGAAAAAGTGATAGTCACTCAGTCGTGTCCGACTCTGCAACCCCGTGGACTGTAGCCCACCAGTCTCCTCTGTCCATGGAATTCTCCAGGCAAGAATACTGGAGTGGGTTGCCATTTTCTTCTCCAGGGGATCTTCCCGACCCAGGGATCGAACCTGGGTCTCCTGCATTACAGGCAGATACTTCACTATCTGAGCCCCCAGGGAATCCCTAAGAGTGAAAGTGTTAGTCGCTCAGTCATATCCGACTCATTGCGACCCCATGGGCTATAGCCCACCAGGCTCCACTGTCCATGGGATTCTCTAGGCAAGGATACTGGAGTGGGTATCCATTCCCTTCTCTAGGAGGTCTTCCCAACCCAGGGATCAAACCTGGGTCTCCTGCATTGCAAGTGGATTCTTTACCATCTGAGCCACCGGGGAAGAAGAGCTGACCAAATTCTCGGGTCAGAGACTTCCTGAGCTGCTGGTGGCCCAATCCTTGACTGGACCGACTCCACTTCCAAGGAACTGCCTTGGCGTTTGGGTTAGCTGTGAACTGCCTCTCTCCAGGCCGATGGCAGAGAACACCTGGGTTGACTGCCAGGGTCCCCTGCCTGCCCTTGCCATCTGTGAGTCACCAGGACCATTCTGCTCGGGGACACAGAGGATGACCTCTGAAATGCGGCTGCCCCTTTAGGGTCTCGGTTGGGCTGGAGGAGGCCCTGGAGACAGGATGGGCCTGGGTGGTGCTGGGATCAAGGCCAGGGACCCCTCTGGGCATGATCAGTGGCCATGCACGGCCACCTGGGGTGCCCTGCTGAGGACCACTGCTTCCATCCCTGAGTCCCTGGGCAGCCCTTTGTAGGAACCTGACTCCCCCAGGAGGCCTGGGGCGCCTCCCTCACCGAGCAGCCCCTGTAGCAGTTGGGGGCTGGGGACACTTCAAGGAAACATCAGCTAGAAGGATTTGCTTTGTGGCTTTTCAGGGTATCGCAGGCAACAGCTGTGACGGGTCTGACAGTCACAGACCAGCTCAGTAATTGACGCGGCGGCCGGATCATCACATCCAGAAAGCCGGCCAGAGCCAGACCGATCATTATCTTGCGGTCGGGCCACTGCGGTAATGAGGCTGCCCCGTCGGCGGCCTCCGATGACCTGACTTGGCTCCAGTGAAGAGGCGTCTGTCACAGGCCTGGGCCAGTCGGTGTGGTTGGCATTCTTCCCGCAAACAGGCAGCCCCTCGGTGGCGCTACTGCAGCCTCGGGCTCCAGAATGACTCCCTCATTTTTATTTTCTGGTCACCCCCGATGGAAACTCACCAATATTTAAACCAAATTAGGCCCTTTCCTGCAGAGCTGGCTGGAGAGCAGTCACCAGGGGCCCTGACAGCCAAACAGGAAGAACATTACGTCCATGCATTTAACCTGGCCACGGCCACTCAGAGCTGAAGCCGCGGCTCCCTGCAGGCTCAGGACAAAGGCAGGACTCAGGCCAGGCTCACTGCCAGGGCTTTAGGTAACTGGCTGCCTCAGGCCTGCTCTCTGTCCTCGGAAAGTGCTGGTCCCACACTGACACCCCGAGAGCCACAAGTGTGCCCCCACTCATACATCTGCTAACCCTGTCCTCCCTTTTCCCCCCTCCTTCAGCTGTAAGTCCATCCAGCTGATGCTTCCTTGATGTGGTCCCCCCACCTGCTGCAGGGGCCACTCGGTGAGGGAGGCACCTCAGGCCCCCTGGGGGAGTCAGGTTCCTACAAAGGGCTGCCCAGGGGCTCAGGGATGGCTGCCTTAGCAGGGCAGATGGGTGCTGCTTCTGTTTTATGTTTTTTGGGGTTTGGGGGGTTTTGGATATGAGGATATGGGATCTTAGCTCCCCAGCCAGGAATCGAATCTGCACCCCTTGCATTTGAGGGTGAGATCTTACCCACTGAACCAGCAGTGGGTAAGAGCCCTTTTCCTCCACATTCTGCCATCCTCACCTGGGTCCAGGCCTCAGACATCTCCACCCAGACAATGGCAACATTCGCTGACCAGACTTTCTGCCCTGTGTTAAACTTTTCACCTCAGAATGACCCTTAAATTCATGATAACGCTCAGCTTAAACCGCTTCTAGGCTTCCCCTCAGGCCTTAGGAGAGAAAAGAAGGACCTTTGCCTTTGCCAGGACCATAAGGCCTCTGCAGCTTTGGACCTGCCATTTCTTGACACCCTCCCATGAACCCTGATGTCATGGTGCAAGGTCACCAAAGTCTGCCAGGGATGCCCTCATTACCCACGTTTGGACTTAGTCACTCAGTCACATCCAATTCTTTGCAACCCCACGGACTGTAGCCCACCAGCCTCCTCTGTCCATGGAATTCTCCAGGAAAGAATACTGGAGTGGGTTGCCATTTCCTACTTCGGGGGGATCTTCCCAGCCCAGGGATCGAACCCGCATTCCCTGTGTCTCCTGCACTGCAGGCAGATTCTTTACCCACTGGGCCATTGAGGAAGCCCAGGTGCCAATTAATTGTCACTACCTGAGGGAGACCTCACCTGATGCCCTGGGATTGCTGGCATCCCCCACCACATGCTGCCTGCCACATCCTGAACTGCCCCATCACACACGGGAAGCTGCTGTCCGGCGCCTCACCTCCTCGCTAGACTCCATGAGGGCAGAGCCATGACGATCTCGTTCACAGCCAAGACACTGCCACTGGTGCCTAAGACGCTGCCTGGCACATGAGTGCTCGGTGCAGAGCAGATGGACAGATGGCGGCCGCCTGTGTGTCTGCATTCTGCCACCAGGTCTCATACTGCCGGGGAGGCAGAGACGGGGGCCGCCAGGGGCCGCTGTGGCTTTGCTGGCGAGTGTCATGAACTGGGTTCTTTCTCATCTGCAGCAGCAGTCACTCACTCTTGCTTATCCTTCCAGACGTATGGGTGTTGAATACGTAAAAGGAAGAAAAAAGCAGGACTTGCTCTAAAGCATGTGCCACGTGCTCTGAGAAACTGCATGGGTGTGAACACACCCTCCCCACCCAGCGCGGGCCTCTGGTGCACTCGGGTAACACAGCGCAAGACCTACCAAGTCCTGCTCTATGCAACGTGCACACTTGGCGGTGCAGTGGCGTGTGCGCTGGGGCCACACGCACACCCCAGACATGATGGAGTCACCCCAGGCTCTGACAGAGGAGAGCCTCAGAGTGGGAGCTGAGGACCCCTCCCCTGAGAACAGGCAGGCACACAGAGGATGCTCAGGGACACCCCGTCCCCCAGCCAAGTGATGCGCAGGTGTGTGGGAGTGGAGCGGCGGCACAGCTGTGGGCTTTGCAGACCAGCTAACAGGCTGGCTGGTTGACGGACAGGCAGCTCCGATGTGCCACACTGACAGCTCCAAGGGAATTCACAGCCAAGGCTGAGCTGGCAGGGAACGACTCAGCTGAATCGTGGATCCTCATCACAGAGGCGAGGGGATGGAATCACTAAACAAGACAAGGAGCAGTCAGAGCCGTCAGGTGCCCGTCTGCCCAGGACGGGAAGATTTCCGCTTCCTTCCCCCGCAGGCAGGTCCCAGAGCCCCTGCGCTGGTGCAGGATCTGGGCTCAGGGAAACCCAGGTGCTGCCACGGTGCCCGGGTGATGGGAAAACACGAGCTGGGGGCCTCCGTCCTCTGAGCTCTGTCTGTGCCCAGCACCGTGCATCACTTCATTTTCACATTTGCAGACCCCCAGGATGGGTATTTTCATCCCGTTTTCCAGATAAGGACACTAAAGCTCAGGGAGGTTAAGGTCACAAGCAATGTTCTCATTTTCTTTTTTTCCTCTTTTTACATATACTGACTCGTGTGTGCATGCTCAGTCATGTCCGACTCTGCGACCCTATGGAGTGCAGCCCGCCAGGCTCCTCTGTCCATGGGATTTTCCAGGCAAGAACACTGGAGTGGGTTGCCATTTCCTCCTCCAGGGATCAAATCAATATCTCTTGCATTGGCAGGAGGTTTCTTTACCACTGAGCCACCTGGGAAGCCCTTTAAATATACTGAACGTGAAAGTCGCTCAATCATGTCCAGCTCTTGCAACCCCATGGACTGTAGTCCATGGAATTCTCCAGGCCAGAATACTGGAGTGGGTAGCCTTTCCCTTCTCCAGGGGAACTTCTCAACCCAGGGACTGAACCCAGGTCTCCCGCATCGCAGGTGGATTCTCTACCAGCTGAGCCACAGGGAAGCCCAATATACCGACCCCTTGTTAAAAGCTGTGAGTCAGGGTGCAGTCTCTCGGTTAAGGGAGAGGAAACCCTTGCTCAAGTCTGGGCCAAGGGTCAGGGGTCACTGTGGGACCCCACTGTGAGTTTGGTTGTCTCAGAACAACTTGAAGAAGCTCCCCCACCCATTGGCTTCCTGCAGGGCCACCCAGTGTCTTGTCTGGGAGCATGTTTGGCCTGACTCCTACCTTTCCCCAAGGTTCAGGCTCTGACCCCAGAGCCATCTGTCTTTGGGTTTCAGCAGCAGCCGGCACCTTTGTCTGGGGCCCCCTGCCTCCTGGAGCCCCATTACCATGCGGTGGGCCCTGGGGGCAGCAGAGGAGGCAGGGCTGTGCTCTGTGGCCCTAGCAGAGAATTTAATGAGTTGAATGTTCCAGTGAACACAAGTGAGAATTGAAGGCCTCTGGTGAGGCTTCTTCCATCTGAATGCTGTGCCCTGAGTCCAAGCTGCCCTCTAATTGCTGAGAGTGTTTAAACTTCCGTTTTGCATCAAATCTGCATATATTAACAACCGGCCCAGAGGAACAGAGCAGCTCACAAGTAGGCAGGCAGAGGCCAGTGGGGGTTTGGGAGGGCTTGCCCCTCAAAAGGGCAGAGCCTGAGCTGGTAGGAAGAGTCAGAGGAGGAATAGCCACCACGGGGGCCCAGAGGCAGGCCCAGCCAGGGGCCCCCCAGGTGGCAGTGGGAGGCAGCCAGCTGAGTGTGTCCTTGCTCCGACCACCCAGACCCCCAAACCCTGCATAGCCTGGGTGGGTGGACAGATCCTCAGCCAGGACAGCATGTGTCTACATCCAGCCACTTGGCTGGCAGCTGCCACCAGACGCACAGACCCTTCCCAGGCTGCCAGGCTGAGCTGGAGAAGCCCAGCTGGGGGTTGGTGGACTCCAGCCAGAACCCTGGAGAAGCCCAAAACCCATCCCCCACTCCAGGGCCAGCTCTCAGTTCAAGCAACATCAGCTTTTCCACAAGCATTTATTGAGCTCCTGCTGTGTGCCAGGCCTGGTGCCAGATGTTGACACAGTCCTTGTCCCAAGAACACAGAGAACTAACACAATCCTTTGTCACTGATTGGGCCACCCAATCCTGCAGCGAAAGTGTTTCCTCACCTCCTCTAGGCTGTTCTGGCCCAGTGCTCTTAAAGCCCCCTGAAGTCACTCCCCCCTCCCGCATTATGAATTTGAATTGTGCCCCACTTCCTGCCAAATTGGTTGAAGTCTCAACCTCTAGCACCTGTGAAGGTGACCATATTATATATAGGGTCTTTGCTGACATCATCAAGGTGACGTCATTAGGGTGGGCTCTAATTCAGAATGTCCAGTACTTTGGCCACCTGATGCGAACAGCTGACTTGTTGGAAAAGACCCTGATGCTGGGAAAAACTGAAGGCAAAAGGAGAAGAGGGCAACAGAGGATGAGATGGTTGGATGGCATTACTGATTCAATGGACATGAACTTGGGCAAACTGGGAGATGGTGAGGGACAGGGAGGCCTCGCAGAGTTGGACATGATGACTGAACAACCAAAAAATTCAGGATGACCAAGGGAGAAGAGACAAGTAGACAGGTACATAAAATAATCATGTGAAGTTGGAGACAGTTACCATCCCTGGCGGTACCGTGGTCAAGACTTGGCCTTCTAATGCAGAGGATGTGAGTTCAATCCCTGGTTGGAGAGATAAGATCCAACATGCCTCCTGGCCAAAAGACCACAACATAGAAGCAATATCGTAACAAATTCAATAAAGACTTTAAAAGATGGAGGCAGAGATTGGATGTAAATTGCCACAGCCAAGGAACGTCTGGGGCAGCCAGATAACTAGACAAGGCAAGGAAGGATGCTCCCCTTGAGCATTCAGAAGAAGCAGGGCCCTGCTGACACCTTCATTTCAGACATCTGGCCTCCAGAACTGTGAGAGAATAAATTTTTGTTATTTTTAAACCAGGTAGCCTTGTGATACTCTGTTAGAACAGCCCTAGGAAATTAATATACCTCCTGTGAGGATCAAGTTTATTTGTCAACTTGACTAGGTTATGGTGCCCAGATAGTTGGTCAGACACCAGTCTAGATATTACTGGGAGGGAATTTTTTAGATGTGATTACCTTTAGATCAATGGACTTGAGTGGACTTCCCTAGTGGTCCAGGGGTTAGGAGTCTGCTTGCCAATGCAGGGGATACAGATTTGATCCCTGGCCTGGGAAGATCCCACATGCCATGGGGTGACTAAGGGCCTGCAGTGTAACTCCTGAGCCCACACACTGCAGTTACTAAAGTCCATGTGCTCCAGGACCCGCGTGCAGCAGCTGCTGAGCCTGCTTGCTGCAAACACTGAAGCCCATGCACCTACAGCCCATGCTCTGCAACGAGAAGCCACTGCCATGAGAAGCCCGTACAAAGAGTAACCCCTGCTCACCACAACTAGAGAAAGCCTGAGTGCAGCAACGGAGACCTAGCGCGCACCCCCCAATCCTTCTCATTAATTAAAAATAAATAGGCTTCAAGTAAAGCAGATTACCCTCCATATGTGGGTGGGCCTCATCTAATCAGTTGAAGGCCTTAGGAGGAAAGAAGGCAGGAATTCTGGCTCCAGACGGCCCTCAGACCTGAGCTGCACCACCAGCTCTTCCGTGGATCTCTATCCTGTTGGCCTGCCCTGCAGATTTCACCCAGCCCCCATAATTGCAAGAGCCAATTCCTTAAAATAATCCCCCTGCTATATGATATACAAATTTTATATACATATATATATCCTGTTGGTTGTTCCTCTGGAGGACCCTGATTCAGAAACCTTTCAGATTTCCTGTGGAGTAGAGCCTGGCAGCTCCCTCGGGGTTTCTTCTCTGACCCCAGCGGGAAGGTAGTACATGCGCCCTGGCTGTGTTTTTCTCCTCCCAGCATCCCAGTTTCACACTTGTAGCTCATCACTGCTTGTGTGAGGTCCTGCACACTGGCCGGCTATGCAGCTGCCCCAGGGCAGGGAGGCCTTTCTCCTGGCACACCCGTAGGTGTCTACTTCTTTCTATGTGGGATGTGGAAACAGCAGAGCAGGTGACAGCACTCATCCCCCCAGAGGCAACTGCCAGGGAACCTGGGGTGGGACCGACGCCTGGAGGCTGTGTCTCGCACATGAGGGAACCAAACTGCAGTGAGGGGGTTGCCTTCAATGTCCCTTCTGGCTCCCTCCAGCCTGAAACCCCTAGGGTTTTCTGGCCTGATGGGCAGCGTAAGTGGACGTGTGGGCATGGGGATGTCCACCATGCAGGCTCAGCCATCAGAAGAGTCAGGCTGTGGAAAAGGAGCCAACGAACCCCAGCTCAATGCATAAACCTCTGGGGAATCCAAGGACCACGAGTCTGAAACTCTGGACAGGGCAGGGTCTTTGAACTTCCACTCATATCCTGTGGCCTCTCCAGTTCTCTCCCATCTCTGCCTCCACTTTGTGGGTCTGACTCCTTTGGGATGGCCATGCCTTCCCCAAGGTTGCAGTGTTTTTAGAGTGGCAGGACCCTCTCCCCACTGCCCATCGGGGCCCAGGGCTAGAATTTGAGCAGCCAGAATAGCAGTCACTCTCCTCAAATGACCCGCCTGGGGCTAAGGGGTCTGGGGCTCATGAGGCAGCCCTTTCTAAGTACCTGGGTCCTGTTTGGACCCACATCAGTGTCACCTGTCTACACAACCTGACTGAAAGACTGGTTTCCAACCCCTACCCCCAGTGGGTCCTGGGCATCCAGGATTGAGTCTTCTGAATGCAACCCAGCAGGTCTCCCTCTTGTGATTCAGAGAAGAGTGGTGGGCAAGGGACCCTCCCCCCAACACCCCACATGCTCGAAACCTCCCCTCCCCAGCTCTGCCTCAGGTCCAGGCTGCCCAGCCTAATTATAGGAAACTGGCCTCACACACCGTCACATCAGCCTCTGCCTCCTCTTGGCAGGTAACCAGAAAGCTTTTTCAGCCAGACGCTCAGAAGAAAACCTTCAGCCAATGAAGAGCTCACAGTGTGGAGCACAGTTGGCAGCCTCAATAACTCACACCTTGTTTATTCTCACGGATGCTCACTCTTATCGTACTGCATGTGTTTCCACCACTCTGCGAATGTCCTCTGTCCAGAGAGAGAAAGTGGTGGTTTATTTCGTACTGTATGCGGAGATAGGGCTACCTTAAAGGTTGTTAATATTATGCTGAAGGAAGAGGATGGGAAACTCAGACGCTGAAAGGAGAGCACATACATGACTGGCCCTGGGGGTTCCTGTCCCAGAGTGGGGTCAGGAGATGAGAGGCAGCCTGGTGACATTGGATGGAAGAGAGGGCGGGGCCGTGGCTTTTATCTATGTTGTACACCTATTTGGAGGCTTGGCAAGGGTAAGTGGTCTTAGAGCGAGGCCAAACCCCACTCTAGATTCCCCATGGCATGGGTTCCAGGGCCCCTGGTGGCAATACTTTCCTGGTTGTGTAGTAGAGGCATTTTCCTGGCTTGCTCCCCAGAGCTGTCCAGGGTCCTGAAATACAGTCCTCTGGGGAATGCGCAGAGCACCGCCCCGCCCCTCCCCAAGCCTCAAGATGCCCAAGACATCTCCCGGCTGTCACATCTCAGAGCTGCAGGTGGTCTTTGCTTCAACCTTTATCTGAGCAGTGCATATAAAGCTACTTCCTTGATGGAGAGAGTAGGGACACTTAGCCTCTGGCCAGTGGGGCCATTTCTGTTACATTCCATTGTTAAGTTTCTTTATTCCAAAGTGGCCAAATGGGATGGGCTCACAGTCTTTGCAAACAAGCTGCCATAAGTTTAAGGGTCATGACCATTCAGCTTTTGGCAAACTCAAGCTCCATATAAAATCTGTTATTGGGTTTTCCACAAGATAATCCTTTTTTTCAAAGGGGGCAATTGCGGCCAGGTTGGCTTTGTTGGGGAAAAGTGCCCAAGAGGTCAGGAGGCTCACCCAGCCCTGGGCTCTGTCAGCAAGGACTTTATCGCCAGCCTGCGCTCAGAGCTCTGGCCTGACCAGCCTTGGAAAGCCCTTAGGCTCAGGGCCCTCTTGTGAAGTCTGCACAGGTAAAAATGGGTCAGGTCTCACAGTCCACCACCCTCCAGGCGGAGGCAATGCTGCCAGTGGGAGGTCACGGCTGTAGAGGCTGTGACCTCTGTAAGCACATCCTTGTCTCACTTTGCCTGCTGGCAAGATGCCTTCTGTAAGTGGCTCCTCAGCCCCACTCTGGGCCAAATCTGGCATGACTCATTTGCTCCAGAAAAGGAATATAAATAAGCACCATCACACCTTGACAAGCTGACAGGATTGACAAGCGGAGTAAATTCCCGTATCTGAGACTCTGAGGAGGAGAGGTGATTTCACAGAGCCAGCTGCCGTCACCAGAAGAAAATAATTAAGGAAACCCGGCAGTGTGGAGCAAAACTGAGTGTGCAGAGGGGCCTTTCTGGTGGAGGGATCTGTGATCATCGGCTGCAGGAGGAAACCCGCACGCACGTATCAGCTGGAAATGAGCTTAGGGAGCTCATGCTGGGGACAGGCTGCATGAAGAGATGAGAAAGTGCAGCGGGGGTGGGAGGTGGCTAGCCAAGGGAAGGAGACTGTGGGCTGACAGGGGGACCCTGGTGAGGGGCTTAATTCTAGAAGCTTCTGCCTAAAGGTCAAACACCCACTGCTCACACCCCACCCTCCTGAGGGGTGCAGTCAGTTCTACATGGAGCTTTCCCCTCTCCATGGAAGAGTCGGGAAGGCCTGTTTCAGAGCTGACCCATGCACACAGGCACACACAATGCTCATAAGCTGGGGGATGCCCAGAAAGGTGTAGACCCTCTGCCCTTCTCCCAGGGAAGGGTCAGCCCCTGGACAAAGAGGTCAAAGAAGAGCACTGTGGCAGAAGAAAGATGCAGTGTGACAAGCTGTGCCTTCACTTCCACCTCTTTGGGGTCTTGGGAAAGGTCCTGGAAGGCTCAGGGAATTTAGGTTTCCCAACCCAGAGGTGACCTCACATCCTCCCACCCTCACTTGCTGATGAATGAAGAATTGTGGGCCCACCCTCAGACTGAGCAGTATAAGGCCAGGGTCATAGCAGGGGCTGAACCTGTAAAACTGGACCTCACCAGGAATCAGCAGAGTCCCTGGGTCAGGGACAGAGAGCCTGGATGTCCCCCGGCAGCTGGACTCCAGACGCTGGACCTCTGCAGAGTTCCCAGAAACAGCAGGGGAAGTGTCTCCAGAACAACCCCTCCCCTCCCCACCTCGGCAGCAGCCAGAACTCAGCCAGGTGCAGTGGACGCAGTGCCCCATTGTGCCAGCTGGGAGTCAGAGCGCTCCGCGTGTTTAAAGGATCGTTGGCTCTGATTGTGACTGTGGCTTGTGGCAAAACCTCAGAGAAGCCACGTCCACTCACATGGCACAAGGGCAGGAAGAGCCCAATGCCTCCGTCGCCTGGTAGGGATGGGGAAAGAGGCCAAGACTCCTAAATAGCACTGCCTCCTTGAAGGAAATCCTCTCACCCTCCCAGGACCTCCCTTCAAATGGGCCAAATCCTCTCTTCTTGGCCGAAGATTTGCCTCTCCAGAGCTTACTCGTCCTGAGTGATCCCAGCCCCAGTGCAGACAAAGCACCTCCTTGGTGGGGGCAGAGGGGATGATCCAGGGTGTGGCCAGTGATGCGCTGATCTCTCTCCATCTCCCCCTAGTCCCCAGCAAGGGCTTGCTGGGCAATCAGTCACTATGTGGGGCTCTCCTCAGCCCTTTGGAGGAAACCAGGGTGGGCAGAATGAGATCAGCTCACCCTAGAGCTCCAGGACCAACTAGTGGCCCAAATTGCAAAGCAGATGCTGAGGTGAAGAAACTTTCCAAAGCCAGTGGGGAGGCCCCAATCCAAGGGGAATGAGTGTGTTCCACTCCCAGACCTCTGTGCCAAGTACAGACACAAGTGTGCCGTATTCATAGAGCCGAGGCATAGAGAGAAGATGGACAGATCTTCCTGAAGGGCCTTTCCGTGTGTCTTAATGACAGTGTGAGGTGGGGGCAGCCTGTGAGGTTCCCAGCTGCTCCATTGAGCAGGTATGTGGTCGGGGCACCTTCTGAACTCTCCAGGTCACACTAGGATGTAGGATGCTCAGAAGTTAACATCAGGTGGGAGCTGGTGGGACCAAGTCTTTGCTGCACCCCCACTCTCCACGCGGGTCAGGGAAGTGGAGGGGCACTTGCACCCTGCCTTGCCTCCCCTCCTGGCCCCCTGAAATGTTTTTTCACAGAGCTCACACCAAGTGCCCTCCAGCCCAGGCACCCACAGTCAGGAACCTATAGGCAGTTCCCACTGCTTACAGGAGACCACGTGGTACTTCCATTGCCAATACTATCCTGTTTGCTTTTTAGGAATAAAGTTCAGCATCAGACCACAGCAGCCGCACAACGTGAGTTCTGAGAGTTTGATAAATCTCAGCATGGGCAGCTTGGGGAGGGTTGGGGAGGCCAGGGAAGAAATTCAGAGCTCACATTAAATCCATTCTTAGAAAGAAAAATGTGTCCTGCCTTTCTCAGGAGCCTTGGGAACAAAGCCGGGGACCTTGGACCCATGAATTTCCCTTTCCCGTGTATGGCGGCTCCCGCCTGTGCTAATAGAAGCGTTAAATCTGAGCCTGGTTCCTTCAGGCCACCAGCTCCCCCTTTGCCTCCTCGCCAGGTTGTTGTTCCTGGGAGACCTGCGCCATCTAGTGGCCAAAATAACACCCCCACTCCCACCCCCACCCCCGACCCCACACACACACCACGGCCCTTGAGGGGAGAGGGGGCTCTGGGGGCTGTATGCGGGCTCAGACCAATGGGGTCGCATCCTGCAGGGCCAGGCTGCCCCCTTCACCCTCATCTGAGAAAAACCTCAGCCCACAGAGGAGGCAGGGACCCCGGCCTTGGCGAGAGTGCCTGGTCCCGTGGGAGCCTTAGTGCCCAGCCGATCTGTCCACGCTGCTAACCACCTCTCTTCTTGCCCCAGGACCTCCCGCCAGGCAGTTCCCAGGATGGTCCCTTTAAGGCAGCCACGGAGAGGGTCACCCGAGACTTGTCCAGCCGCGCCCCGCGGGGCCTGAGCCTGCGGCTGCCCCAGGACCCTCAAGCTCAGCTAAACGTGGGGGCCCGTCTGCGACCCCGGCAGCGCCGCCGACGGCTGCTCATCAAGAAAATGCCGGCTGCGGCGGCCCTCCGCGCCAACAGCTCGGCCGGCACGTTGGTCCGGCCGGCCCCAGGGGCCCTGGACGGCCGCTGGGCCAGCCTGCGCGAGACCCAGCGGGAGCGCAAGCGGGTGATGCGGGAGGCGTGCGCCAAGTACCGCGCGAGCAGCAGCCGCAGGGCGGTCACGCCCCGCCACGTGTCCCGCATCTTCGTGGAGGACCGCCACCGCGTGCTCTACTGCGAGGTGCCCAAGGCAGGCTGCTCCAACTGGAAGCGCGTGCTCATGGTGCTGGCCGGGCTGGCCTCGTCCACCGCCGACATCCAACACAACACGGTGCACTACGGCAGCGCCCTCAAGCGGCTGGACACCTTCGACCGCCAGGGCATCCTCCACCGCCTCAGCACCTACACCAAGATGCTCTTCGTGCGCGAGCCTTTCGAGAGGCTGGTCTCCGCCTTCCGCGACAAGTTCGAGCACCCCAACAGCTACTATCACCCCGTCTTCGGCAAGGCCATCCTGGCCCGCTACCGGGCCAACGCCTCTCGGGAGGCCCTGCGGACGGGCTCCGGCGTGCGGTTCCCCGAGTTCGTGCAGTACCTGCTGGACGTGCACCGGCCGGTGGGCATGGACATCCACTGGGACCATGTCAGCCGGCTCTGCAGCCCCTGCCTCATCGATTATGACTTTGTGGGCAAGTTTGAGAGCATGGAGGACGATGCCAACTTCTTCCTGAGCCTCATCCACGCGCCGCGGAACCTGACCTTCCCCAGGTTCAAGGACCGGCACTCGGAGGAGGCGCGGACGACAGCCCGCATCACCCACCAGTACTTCGCCCAGCTCTCTACCCTGCAGCGGCAGCGCACCTACGACTTCTACTACATGGACTACCTGATGTTCAACTACTCCAAGCCCTTTGCAGACCTGTACTGAGGGGCGGGGCCAGCCCACCCACTCACAGGTCCGCAGGGGCATCCCACTCCCCCTTGGGTCCTCACCTGCGAGCTGAGATGTACCCAGAGCAACAGGGCTCTGAGGAGGCTCTGAGAGTGGCGCAGGCCCTTCGGGGGGCACAGAGGCCCAGGCCTTGGACCAGACCCTGGCCCTTGTCCCATAACCCCCTTCCATACTCCTCAAATAAGGAAGATGCTGGGGGGTGGGGGCGGTGAGCTGGACACTCCAGAGTCCCGGCTGCCCACACCCAGCTCTGCCAAGAGTCAGGATGACCAGGGATGACCAGGGAAGTCTGAGGCCCAGCGGACGAGGGCCCCAGCGGTAAGGGATTTCCCTTAGCATTGCCTTGAACCAAACCGCACGGTTTGCAGCTTTTCTACGACCCAGGGGGGAGTTTCCCTTGGAATGAGGTTTGAAATAAAGCACATGGTTTCCAGAGCAGGGGCGTCTATACTTTATGTGTTGGTGCGGGAGCACAGGGACCCTTCCCCGGGGCTTTCTGGGGCTCTTTCTCCCTCGAGAGGATGGTGGGAGCCAGGCGCCTGCGCCCCGCCCAGGGCATGCGCAGAAGAAGCAGAGGCCCCCGCAGTGCCGGCTCCGGGCCCGCAGTTGCGTCTCCACCCAGGCTCCCAAGGCCAGGACGCCGCCAACGAGGTCCTGAGATCTCAGTACCAGCACACTTCATCCTGAAAGAAGACAGACCTGTCCCCGTGGAGGTCCTTCTATCAGTACACTTTGTGGGGGCTTTCTGGGGACTGCCAGAGCACTGACAAGCTCTCTAGACCAGCTGTCCTTTGGGGTTGCCCCTGCGATCAACGCTACACTGCACAAGGGTCTCAGGGGTGTGGCATTTCCAGGTGAGAATGATGCCATCCCTGGCTTTCTTTTCTATTTTATTATTATTATTTTTTTTGGCTGTGTTGGGTCGTTGTTACTGCACACGAGCTTTCTCTAGTTGCAGTAGGAGGGTTTCTCGTTGCAGTGACTTCTCTTGTCATGGAGCTCGGGCTCTGGAGGACACAGGCTCAGAAATTGTGCCCTGAGGCATGTGGAATCTTCCTAGACTGTGGATTGAGTCCATGTTCCCTGCATTGGCCGGCTGATAATTAACCACTGGACCACCAGGGAAGTCCTGTCTCTGGCTTTCTGAACCTTGGGATAAGCAGGGCTTTGGCCCAATGATGTCATCTGCAGACCCCCTAACACTGACCTTGATCCCTGACTTCACTTGCCTGACAGAACCACCTCAAAGCCGCCAGGGTTGCCTGCTTCTATTTGAACCAGCACTGACAGAGCGAGGGGAGAAGCTGTATAGGAAACACCTCCTCCAGAAACTCACACTGTCACATGCAGAAGTGGTTCTGAAATTGTCAAAAACCAGGGTGACTCTTGAAAGGTCTCAGAGAAAGTGTTGGAGCTCTGAGTGTGGGCATGACCGTGGCAGTTTTGGGGTCTTGTTTCAATGGGAAGTGCTGCCTGGCAGATGCTTTACCGTCTGAACCACCTAGCAGTTTCTAGGGCCATCTGTCTGTCTGCCACTTTGGGTCTCATCTTCTGTCAGCCTGTCCCCCAGCAGTCTGCCACATGCCCTCCTGGGTCTTTCTGTAGCCTGTCTGCAGACCCCTCCTGGGAGATTGCTCTGTCTGTTCCCACGTACTAAGGGGGAAGCTCCCAAACCCTGACAGGATGCTGTTGGTCCTCAGGGTGAAACAAGCTACTGGATCCCAGCCAGGCTCACACTGGCATGAGCTACTCCATCTTTCTTTTGGGGCTCTAAAAAGTTTAAAAGCAGTAGAACAAGGGGGTTGAGGCTGCCCCCTGCCTGCTCCAGGCCACAGGCATCCAAGAATGCCGAGTAGCACAAGGCCTTCCCTTGGGTTGCAGCTGATAGCGACCTGGGCCATAGGACAGAAGGAATTCACAGGGGCAGGGAGGAGGCCGGGGTCAGGGTCCAGGGGACTCGAAGGTGTGGAAGGCAGGAAGAGGCTGAGAGGCTGACCCACACCCAGGCCAGGGCCAGGTCAATGTGAGAGGAGGCAGGGAGGGCCTGGCTCACCATGACCCAGAAACTGCCTCTTCTGGGCTGTGGTGCCCACAAAGTGAGGCAGAATTCACCATGTAGAAACAGTGTCTCTGGTCAAGGACACATTTGGCAAATGTGTCTCCAGTATTCTTGCCTGGAGAATCCCATGGACAGAGGAGCCTGACAGGCTATAGTCCATAGGGTCGCACAGAGTCAGACACGACTGAAGTGACTTAGTACGTACTCACATGGCAATGTCACTGGTCTGCTCAACAAAGAGAGACCCAGAAGCCAGGCTGGGGCAGTCTACAGGGCGGCTTCAACCAGTGCTGCTGCTTGGAGACGATCAGGATTGCCCCAGGAGCCATCCTTCCATGGTGTGAGCGTGTGTGTGTGTGTGTGTGTGTGTGTGTATGTGTTGGAAAGTAGGAAAAGATACCTTGTGTCATCTCAAGAGACAACCAGTCCTGGGTTGGACAGATGTACACACACAGGCTTCCCAGGTGCGCTAGTGGTAAAGAACCTGCCTGCCAATGCAGGAGATGCAGGAGACTGGGGTTCCATCCCTGGGTTGAGAAAATCCCCTGGAGGAGGGCATGGAAACCCACTCCAGTATTCTTGCCTGGAGAATCCCCATGGACAGAGGAGCCTGGAGGACTACAGTCCATGGACATGACTGAAGAGTCGGACACGACCCAAGTGACTGAGCATGCATGCACACACACAAACCGTCCATCAGAGAGGGTCTTTCCTTCTGGCGGCAGTGGCAGGGGGCACAGTCCAGGCGATGATCGTGATCACCATTTGATGGCCCCCAGCACAAGCTCCAGAAGCCCAGCCCCGAGACCTCACCCTGGATCCACGAGGTGGTCCCGGACCCAGCTCCAGCCCCCAAGGCCAGCCTCACCTAGCCCTAGGGCTTGGAGACAGTGGACTTAACTGCTGACACAGGAAAGTGTGTGTGTGTGTTTCTGGGGGAGGAGGGGAGCAGGCGAGTCTGTGTATGTGTATATTTGTGAGTGGTGTGGCAGGGATCTGTCTTGGGGGCATCTGTGTCTGGAGTGAGAGTGTGTGTACACGCGTGTGAGCCTGTATATGCGTTGAGGGGTTGGGGGTACTGTGGACAGTCCTCCTTTGTTCACCACTTTGTGGGGTATAGTCTGAAGGGGGCTGTTTGGGTCAGGGACCCAAGAGGGGGCCACAGGCTGCCCCCAGGGGTCATGCAGGTCCATCACATTATAAAAATAACCACTGAACCCCCAGTGCCCTTTGCGGGCTTGGTCCTCCAAATGGGCCCTTTCTGGGGCAGCCCACACTGAAGCCCCTACCAGGCCTTTGTCCTGACAGTGGCTAAGACCTCCCCAGACGTGAGCCCAGCTCTCTGAGTGTTAAAGAGCATGCATGCATGCTAAGTCACTTCAGTCATGTCTGACTCTTTTTGACCCCATGGCTGTAGCCCCCCAGTCTCCTCTGTCTGTGGAATTCTCCAGGCAAGAGAGAACACTGGAGTGGGTTGTCGTGCCCTCCTCCAGGGGATCTTCCTGACCCAAGGATTGCACCCACATCTCTTCTATCTCCTGCACTGGCAAGCCGGTTCTTTACCACTAGTGCCACCTGGGAAGCTGGCTGAAGAGAATAGATGTCCCCCAAACCTAGGGTCCCCATGAGGCCTGTGAGCCCCACAATCCCTGGGGAGATGAGATGCCAGGTCAAGCCAGGTGGCACCTCTAGCTCTCAGACGTGACAAAACCCTCCCATCTGCTGTCACCATGGGCCCTGGCCATCCAGATAGTGGTGGGCAGGCAGTGGATGGAGGGACAGTTGTCCAGCATCCTCTCCCCTTCCAGGCAGGGCTTGTCAATTTCATCCTCAGGTTGAGTCCCCTCGGTGGGGGATGGGGGCCTCAGGAGAGACCTGAGGGCAGGAAGTGGTCTCCTCTCTCTCCCATCATCCTCTCAGCCCTCTCCTCTCTGGGGAGCACCCATGGCTAACCAAGGGAATTTCCTCCTGGTATGTCCCCCACCTCACCCAGTGCTGGGGGACCAGAGCTGGGACAGGATGATTAGTGTTGGCCCACGGCCCCAGGACCCCTGGTGGCTCAGATGGTAAAGAATCAGCCTGCAATGCAGGAGACCTGGGTTCAAACCCTGGGTTGGGAAGATCCCCTGGAGGAGGGCATGGCAACCCACTCCAATATTGTTGCCTGGAGAATCCCCATGGACAGAGGTGTCTAGTGGGCTATAGTCCCTGGGGTCGCAAAGAGTCTGACACCGCTGAGCGACTAGGCGCTTAGCACAGGGCCCCAGGAATGGACCAGGGTGGTCTCCAGGACCTGGGGTGGACAGTCTGGGGCTGAGCAGGGCTGAAATCATCCTGCCCCATCTCTGGGCCCCCATGCTGGTGGGTACAATGACCCTGGGTGAAGCTGGCGGCGTGTGTCAGCCTTGGCTCCTCTTGCTGGAGAGGGTGGCCTCCAGGGTCTACAGGGGCCCAGGCGAGGGAGAGGGCCTGTGAGCCCTGAACTTTGGTTCCTCCGGATGGTCGGGCCTGACGGTGAGGCCGGCGCTGCTCCCTGACTTCTCACGCTGCGCAGAAGGGCCCTTTGCACAGGAGACTCAGCTGTGAACTGACAGCAGACAGTGCCCAGGGGTCTGCAGGAGCTGGGGCCACGTGGGAACTTCGGTCCCCTCCCTCACCTCTGGGTCGGCCTCCGAAAGAGGAGGGGCATGGGAAGGGGAGAGAGTAGGCTGGAGGGCTGCTCCTGAGAGCACCTGAAGCCCAGAACAAGGGTCCGGGGTCAGAGGTCACAGTGAGTAATTCCAAACTGTGGGGCCCGAGGATGTGCCAGCATCAGTCAAGCGCTCTTGATGGGCAGGTGCGATGCTGGCCACTCCCACGCGCTGCTTGCTACACCCCTCCTGGCAGCCCTGACCACGCCTCTACCTTATAGATGAAAAGACTGAGGCGCCGGGAGTCCCGCCCAGAGCTGCACAGCAACCGCACCTGTGCTGAAACCCCACCCAGAGGACTGGGCGCCCCCGCTTTTGTGCACGCTCACCGCCCCGCCCCGCTCTGCGTCCGTGCAGTTCACGGAGCGGGCGGGGAAGGGGGCGCGGCAGGGCGCACGCCTTCTCAGGCAGAGGCAGCACTTGGCCACCAGAGGGCGCTAAATCCTCACTCCTGAGCCGCGGCCTGCACATCCCCGGCCTGTCCACGAGGTGGCAGCAAAGCCCCGGTTGTGTGTAGCTCTTGCGGGCCAGAGCATGCCCCAGATGCAGAGGAGACGGTGTTGGTCTTCTGCCCGCTGCCCCTCCCAGCCTTGGGGTCACGGGGACCCTGCTTCCCCAACTCTCTCTCCAGGCAGACCGTGGAGGTCAGTCTCAAACCCACCAGCTCCAGAGGATCCCAAACATCCCCAGCGCCCCTCATGGGTCTATGGGGCGGTAAGCTTTCAGGAAGCCCTGGAGAGCAGAGACGGGTCCACAGGGACAGAGGGGTCAGGGGTCAGCTGGGGTGCTGTCTTCAGTCCTGCTGGCTTCACTCCCCTCTTTGGCAAGCTTAGACTGGGGACACACCCTGACCCACCTTGGCCATTGTTCCTTCTGTCTCCTGCCCCTGGCAAACCCCAAAGCAGCCAACCCCGCAGCCTGCCCCCTCAGCGGCAAGAGGAGAGGACTCGCTGGGCTCTCTGTACATTCGGCATCACAAACCTCTCAGGGCCACCAACGGCCTGCAAGCATTCATCCTCCACTGTCCGTGAGGGTGACCCGAGCCTTCTGCGACCTCAGCCACACCACACACACATGTTCACGTGGGCACGCGCACACATACACATGCCTATATGGGCACACACATGCACATGTGCACACACACACACAGAAATGTGCAGAACTGACAGTGTGCCTCTTACTGCAGTGAAAGGAAAGGGGAGGACCAGACATGTCCTCACATCTCCTGTCAAATTGATGCTCCAAGTGCATTGAGCCCAGTTGCCCCCCTCCCCCTGCCCTGCCAGGGTCCACCCTCCAATCACTCTTGGAGCCCAGCCCCTTGTCTCCTCCTCAAAGGCATCACCCTCTCTCTGCTGGTTCATTAGGCTTCAGCAGGGCCCTGTCTTCAAAACCAAAGAAGCCTTAGCCCCCAAACCAAAGAAGCCCTCCAGCCCTGGCCCCATTTCTGCCTGCTCCTTCTCTGCAAAACTTGTCCCGCCACCTCACTCCCCCTCAAGCCTTTTGCTCTTGAACCCACTGTGGTCTGCCTGCCAGTCCCCCCACCCACAGAAATGGCTTGTTTCTGAGTCTCCAACTATCCCATGTTCTGAATTCGACAGACACTACGATCTACTTGGACCAACTCGCCAGCCACACTATGCTGTCCAGTGGACTCCCAAACCGGCACCTCCAGCCCTGACCTCAGACCTCAGACCGCACCCCTGCCGGCTGTCTCAGGGCACCTCCCACCTCTCCCAGCTTTTCTCCCCAGGCCTCTCATCAGCCTTCCATCCCCAATCAGCCCTGGAGGTCATTCTCTCTGTCCCCTAAGTGTATCCTGAATCCGTGCACTTCTCTTCTTGTCGAGAGCCTTCATCTTTTTTTCCATGTGGGATCTTAATTCCTCAACCAGGGATTGAATCCATGTCCCCTGCAGTGGAAGCATAGAATCTTAACCACTGGACCACCAGGATTCCGCTTCGTTCCCTCCCTGGCCCCTGAAGCAATGTTAAGAATTCTGGCTTTACTGCTATACTGGAGACGGCTCTAAGCATTTCATATATATTGCCTTATATAATTGTCACCACAACCCTGAAAGGTGGGTATAATCATTTATCCTCCCAGTTTTTACAGAAGAGGAAACTGACACAGAGAGGTTACGTAATTTGCCCAAGCTCACACAGCTATGAGGAGGATGTTCCAAGATGCAGACCCTGGCATTCGGGCCCTGGTATCCCCCAGCGTGTTCTCATGCTTCAGCAGAAAAAGGTTAGAACTAGACTCCTCCTGGGCCCATGGGGTGGAAAGAAGGGAAGGAAGAGAGACGCAGTGGCCCAAGGGATCTGGGCTCGACAAGGAGGACTGTGAGGGCAGGAAAGGCTGACGGCAGGGGGAAGGTGGGAGGGTCTGTAGAGGAAGTAAGGTGGGCGCTGGGAATCTGTGACCTTGGAGATGGTGTGATTTCGTGTAATGACAAGGACCGACTGTAGCTGGTTGTGGAGGGGAGCGGGCGGCGGGGAGCACAGAGCTTGTAGCAAGTCATGTCTCATAGACGGACCGTCTTCAGCCTCCTCTTGGTCCAAGGACACCCTCATCCCACACCTGTGTCTGCACCCAACCCCATCACGTCATTCCTGTCACCTGCCTGTCACCTGGGACGGTCTGTGTCTGCCTGACTGTCTGGAACCGCTGTGTGTGGGTCAGCCTGACTGCGGGCTACGTGGTGTCACCTGGGCTGTGAGTCAGGCCTCTCTTTGGGATACAAAGCCTGGGAGTGGGGCTGGGACCTACTGGTGGGGAGACCCAGGTGGGCGAAGGGCAGTTTGGGCGACTCGGGAAAGATGACCCAGCCAGGCAGGACGGACCAGGGCAGTGAAGGCAGGCAGGTCAGGAAGGAAAGCTGGATTCTTACTCTCCAAGCCCATGTGCTGAATTTTACTTTTCCTTTTATTTATTTCTTCTGCTTAAATCCTGTTTCTCTCCCTGAGGCATCTAATCTATTATTTAACATTGGATTGTGCGATTGAAACTCCCAGGCAAATTGAAAATTATTTGTGTTTGAGGTTTCAGGCATGAAGCCGAGGCAACTGTTTCTGGGAAATCCTGGGCACCTGGGTGAAGGTGAAGGACCTGCAGCCCTGCCCCTTGAAGGGGTGGGGGGAATGGCTGGGGGTCCAAGCCCCCAGGCCCTGCCCGGCTCAACCCAGGCCTCACACACCCAGTGCCCACAACTCAAAGTCATTCATCTCCACTTTGCATTTCACTTGGAGACACCGTCCGCAACTCCCACCAAGCAGGTGCCCTTGGCCCCCAGCCCCGCACCCACCCTGGGGGAGGCCTGGGTCACAGGAGAATGAATGGCACAAGGGCCAGGTTCGCCATCACTTTTTAGGGCTCAGGCTCTCCGTGGGTTTGCGGCCAGGGTTGCCAGCCTAATGGGGTCTGTGAGGTCGCAGGGCCCAGGGTGGGGCTGAGGGCCCTGACCTGGGGCGGGGAGTGACCGGCCTCTGGAGCCCAAGGGCTGAGAGGGGTGTCATCCCATAGGGCTGCCTCCAAGGACACCCCTCCAAGGAATCCCCACCCCCACCCCCATCCCCAGGCAGAGTAGGCTTGAGTTCCCGCAGGGCGCTTGCCTCCTGTGTGCGGGGTGGGGAGGGCAGTGCCTCTTCGTGGTGATAAGGAGGTTGGACTTTGTGCTAGAAACAACAGGAAGCCACAGAAGGGCTTTGAGACCTGGAGATGCGACAGCTTTTCTATGTCAAAAAAAGATGCGTTTAAAAAAAAAAAAAAAAAACATGCATAAGGGACTTCCCTGGCGGCCCTGTGATTAAGATTCTGACCTTCCAATGCAGGGGTTGCAGTTTTGATCCCTGATTGGGGAACTAAGATCCCACTTTCTGCAGGGCATGGCCAAAAAGTAAAATAATAATTAAGTTTTTCTTTCTTTTTTTTTTTTAAGAAAAGGACTTACCTGGTGGCCCAGTGGTTAAGACTTTGTGCTTCCACTGCAGGGGGCTCAGGTTCAATCCCTGGTCAGGGAACTAGGTTCCCACGGGCCTCACAGTGAGGCCAAAAAGAAAAAAAAAAGTGAAAGAAGGATCCACAAGAGGAGAGGCCATGGGCACTCATCCACTCCAGGTTTCCCAAGCCGTCACATGTGCCAGGCACTGTGCTAGGCTGGGGACACATGGTGGCGGCTCCCGTGTGCTCCTGCTAAGAACCAGGGCCCAGCACGTGGGATGACACCGGGGCTGTGGATCCCCCACGAGGATCGATCCTCAGTCACTCAGTCGGGTCAGAGAGCTTCTGCTGCCCTTGTAGGAACACAATGGGGAGGGTGGGTGCATGCACGTGTGCACGCGGTCACTCAGCCGTGTCCGACTCTTTGCCACCCCATAACTGTAGCCCGCCAGGCTCCTCTGTCCATGGGGATTCTCCAGGCAAGAATACTGGAGTGGGTTGCCATTTCCTCCTCAAGAGGATCTTCCCACCACAGGGATCAAACTCAGGGCTCCCGCACTGCGGGTGGATTCTTTACTGTCTGAGCCAGTGGGGCAGGTGCACAAAAGACTCTCCCGGAACAGCCTGCCTCCAGCCCCTGTCACAAACCTCAGGAAATGCTGATAAGCTTATAGCATAAATGTCACTTTGCACCACTTCCCCCAGAGAATGCATCATCTTTTCAGAGGCCTCTGGGATATATAGAAAAGTTTATCACAGGGCTTCCCTGGTGGCTCAGTGGTAAAGAATCTGCCTTCCAATGCAGGAGACACTGGTTCGATCCCTAATCCAGGAAGACCCCACGTGACAGAGCAACTAAGCCGGTGCCTTAGAGCCCAGGAGCAGCAACTACTGAGCCCTCACGCTGCAACTACTGAAGCCTGTGTGCCCTGGAACCCGTGCTCTGCAACAAGGAAAGCCTCCGCAATGAGAAGCCAGCACACCACAGCTAGAATAGCCCCCAGCTTGTCACAACTAGAGAAAAGCCCGTGCAACAACGAAGACCCAGCGCAGCCAAAAATAAACATAAATAAATAAATTTTTTAATAAAAGTTTTCACAGATCCCTCTGAGTCTCTGTCTGTCTGTCTCTCTCACACACACACACTTGCACACCCCTCAGTTCCCAAGGAAGGCATGTAAAATATAAAAGTCACATATTCAGACAATAGTGATGTGATTGGAGCTTACAACAGCTGGGACCTTTTGGTAACAAGTATAAGAAATGTGTTGGCAGCAGTTTCAGTTGAAGGAGGACCTGATGAGAGGTCCAGGATGTTGGGGACAGACAAACACACACAGACACACAGACACACACACACACACACACAGCCGGGCTGCAGGGGCCCAAGCCTGGGACCCGGAGTGCCACCAAGACTCTCTAGCGTGCTCACCTCTGCTCCCCTGGGGGCTGTTTCCTGCATCCCTGTCCCATCGTGCATCCACTTCCCCTGCTCCTTCTGTGCCCATGGTAGAAACTTAGGCAGGGGACTTGCCAGGGAGCCCGCTGCCCAGGGAGGGACTGGACCCAGTCCCCGTCCCAGGGACACTCTCATGGGCCCTGCAGTTCCATCTCTAGAAATCTGTCCTGCAGAAGCTCCAGGCAGGAAGACAAGAATATGCAGGAAATGGTCACCGCAGCATGATGTGAACTAGCTATTAAAACACTGGAAACACCTTAAATAGTCATCAGTAGAGAAATAGACAAGTGCTATCCACTCTTGCTGCCAACTTTGATGTATCCACTTAATTAAGAAAGCAGTAGTTCCCCCTCATTCAACAAATACCTTCTGAGCACTTGTGGGAGGCACACGGTGCTCAGTGAAGGGGACACGGTAGTGAACAAAACCAAACCGCATCCTTGACTCACAGAGCTCGCTGTACCTGGGGAGTCTGATGCTAGCGAAGTATTAACACTGCGGGAGCAGCTTCCTGAGCTCCGGAGGCCTGCAGCGCAGACGACCTGGGTAGAGAAGTCAGGGAAGGCTTCCTGGAGGAAGCGGTGATTGCACCCAGATCAGGACAAGAGGGAGAGAAAGGAAAAGCGCACGTGCAAGTGTCCAGGGGTAAAAGATTGCATGGCCAATGAGGGAAGGAGGACAAGGGACGGTGGTGGATGCCATGGTGAGCCACCCAGATGCCCTTCGGGAGGGCAGAGCCTCCAGTGTCAGCAGCGCTGCTGGCAGACAATGCTCTTGTGGGATCGTCTAGACTAAAGACAGGGGCTTCCCAGGTGGCGCTAGTGGTGAAGACCCCCCCCCCCCCAACCTGCCACTGCAGGAGACACAAGAGAAATGGGTTTGATTCCTGAGTCAGGAAGATCCCCTGAGGAGGAAATGGCAACCCACTCCAGTGCTCTTGCCTGGAGAACCCCATGGACAGAGGAGCCTGGCGGGCTACAGTCCCAGGGGTCAAAAAGAGTCGGACACGACCCAAGGGACTTAGCGGGCACACATGTAGGCTAAAGACAGATGCTTGCTTAAGGTCACAGCACAGCCAGCGTCTAATCGACACAGAAATAGAAAGGCCCAGCACAATTCTGGGCCTCATACAACAATTCTGAATGGCCATCCAGCCTCAAAGCTCCACCTACCTGGTCTGAACAACGGCCCGCAAAGATGTCCACATCCTAGCCCCCAGAACTTGCGAATATGCTAGTTTACAGGGCCAAAGGATTTTCTCCACTATTATTAAGGATCAAGAGGTGGGGTGGTGATCCTGGCTCATCCTGGTGGGCACAGTGTAATCACGAGTGCCCTTACAAAGGGAGGCAGGGGCTTCCCTGGTGGCCCAGTGGCTAAGATTCCAAGTTCCCAATGCAGGAAGTCCAGGTTCGATCCTTCATCTGGAAACTAGATTCCACATGCTGCCACTAAGACTTCAGAGGCCACAACTAAAGATCCTGCATGCCACAACTAAGACCCACTGCAGCCAAATAAATAAGTAAAGAAATAGTTTTTTTTTAATTAAAGAAGAATTTAAAGGAAGCAGAAGGGTCAGAGTCAGGGAGGAAGGGGAAACAACGGAAGCCGAGGTCAGAATGATGGAAGGAAGACGCCATGAACCAAGGAAGGCAGAAAGCCTCCAGACAATGGAAAAGGCAAGGAAACACCTCCTTCCTGGAGCCTACAGACGGAACACAGCCCTGCAGACCCATTCTCAACTTCTGAACTCCGGAACTGTAGGGTAATAAACTTGTGCTGTTCTAAGCCTCTCTGCGGCAATTTGTTATAACAGCAACAGGAAACTGACAAAGCATTGGAACCCAACTTCTGGATCCTGGGAACTCTCCTTTATCAACCTCTTGCGTGCTAATAAGTTCCACTTGCTGGGGAACCCCTCCTACAGCAGTGAGGGCTGAGGAGTCTGAGAAAGCACGTGCTGGGGTGGGATTTGGAAGCAGATTCACCCATCTCCTGCCTGGCGACAGTAGTAGGTGGATTACAACAAGGTGACAATGCAATTGTTAGAACGTTCACCTTCGATGAATTGAGATAGTTTACCTGTGAAATGCCATGCTTGAGGGCAGCTATTTGGATGGATACCTGAAAAAGAGCAAAATAAGTGGAATTAGGTGGCTATGGCTCAACCTGACTAGCACTTAAAAAAAAAAAGATAACCAAAAGCTGAGAGTAATTAAGAGCTAAGTGTGAAAGGAGGTCCTCAAGTCCTGCGGTGGGAGAGCGGACAGAGGAGGATCTCAGAGCAACCAAGTTCCAAAGAAGATTAAACTCAACCTAACTTAGCTCAGGTCAGGAAGCAACAGTTAGAACTGGACATGGAACAACATGTTCCAAATAGGAAAAGGAGTACGTCAAGGCTGTATATTGTCACCCTGCTTATTTAACTTATATGCAGAGTACATCATGAGAAACTCTGGGCTGGGAGAAGCACAAGCTGGAATCAAGATTGCCGGGAGAAATATCAATAACCTCAGATATGCAGATGACACCACCCTTATGGCAGAAAGTGAAGAGGAACTAAAGAGCCTCTTGATGAAAGTGAAAGAGGAGAGTGAAAAAGTTGGCTTAAAGCTCAACATTCAGACAACTAAGATCATGGCATCTGGTCCCATCACTTCCTGGGAAATAGATGGGGAAACAGTGGAAACAGTGCCAGACTTTATTTTTGGGGGCTCCCAAATCATTGCAGATGGTGATTGCAGCCATGAAATTAAAAGATGCTTACTCCTTGGAAGGAAAGTTATGACCAATCTAGACAGCATATTAAAAAGCAGAGACATTTCTTTGCCAACAAAGGTCCATCTAGTCAAGGCTATGGTTTTTCCAGTGGTCATGTATGGATGTGAGAGTTGGACTGTGAAGAAAGCTGAGCGCCGAAGAATTGATGCTTTTGAACTGTGGTGTTGGAGAAGACTCTTAAGAGTCCCTTGGACTGCAAGGAGACCCAACCAGTCCATCCTAAAGGAGATCAGTCCTGGGTGTTCATTGGAAGGATGGATGCTGAAGCTGAAACTCCAATACTTTGGCCACTTCATGCAAAGAGTTGACTCATTGGAAAAGACCCTGATGCTGGGAGGGATTGGAGGCAGGAGGAGAAGGGGATGACAGAGGATGAGATAGATGGATAGCATCACCGACTCGATGGACATGAGTTTGAGTAAACTCCAGGAGTTAGTGATGGACAGGGAGGCCTGGCGTGCTGTGATTCATGGGGTCACAAAGAGTCGGACACGACTGAGTGACTGAACTGAACCGAACTGAACTTAGCTCTGTGTCAAGACCATGCTCTGATGGGGAGAGGATGGCCCCTTGACATTTCAGATGGGATGTCTGAGTTGATGCACCCCAAATCTGAAATCCCTCGATTGTCTTGAACCCTTTGAGCTTTGCAGAAGTAACCCATTCTTTCCTATTAAGGGCTACCACTGCTGCTGCTAAATCACTTGAGTCGTGTCCAACTCTTTGCAACCCCATGGACTGTAGCCCACCGGGCTACTCTGTCCTTGGGATTCTCCAAGCAAGAATACTGGAGTGGGTTGCCAAACCCTCCTCCAGGGGGTCTTCCCGACCCAGGAATCAGAGTCTTATCTCTTATGTCTCCTGCATTGGCAGGCAGGTTCTTTACCAGTAGCACCACCTGGGAAGCCCCTATTAAGGGTTAATACTTCCCTATTCCTTGAGGAAAAATGCAGAGGTCTCTGCTCTGTGTTACTTTATGAAGCCCCTCCAGGATCTGCCTCTATCTCCCCTTCCGGTCACTAGACCTGTAATTGGGGGTCAAGTCACATGATGACTGGGCCAAGGCGGTGCTGGACTTGATAAGGAAGGAAAGGAACTATGGCCCCCGGGCACTGGCAGGAGCCAGGAGAGCACAGGTGAGACTGGATTTTGAAGGTGTATCATCCAAAGTCAGATGGTGAGAGAGACACAGAAGGCTGGACTGATGGGAAATCTTATTGATGTGACAGCACTTTCCTGGGATGCGAGATTCCCTAGCAAGGACCATGGAGGTGGTGCAGAGATGCTGCTAGAAGCACAGAAAGGTACTTCCCTGGTGGGCCAGTGGCTAAGACTCTGAGCTCCCAATGCAGGGGACCTGGGTTCAGTCCCTGGTCAGGGAACTTAGATCCCACATGCCACAATTAAGAGTGCACATGCCACAACTAAGACCCAGTGCAGCCAAATAAATAAATAAATATTCTTTAAAAAGTTGAAAGAAGAAGCACAGAAAACGGCAGGGCCTGTATGTTTAGGAAGCCGGAATTTTTGTGTTAGGTGGTAGAAGGGGGAATTAAAGGGCTCTGCGAAGTGGGTGGGCTGGAGTGGATGTGCTAAAACCCTAAGGCGGGGAAAACCAGTGGAGGAGTACACTTGTCTGGAGGGGCTGGTGGACACACCGCTTCCCCTTGCAGAGGGAATGTATGCTTACGAGGAGCCCAGCATCACTGAGACGGTGGATGACGGCTTGCCTCTGTGGGCCCGGCCGCTGGTGGGATCAGCTCTCGTGGCTCAAGGATCACTAACAGCAGTGAGGGCAAGGGAGCCCCAAACAATCGAGGTCTGGTGGTGATACCGACCCATCCATAGAGAGGTAGATGCAATCATTATAATGAGTGGTCAGGTCAGAGTGGCCCCAGGGGACTAGGTCTATAGCAAGTCCTCGAGAACAAGGTATTCCCTGGAGGCAAAATAGATGGGCAGCCAACAAATGTCCTACTCTAGCTGTACAATCAAAGAAATCAAGAATGGACAGTCAGGAGGCCAAGGGCAATCCTCCCAGTGAAACAAAAATGTCAGGATTCCTCATCGAGTTTCTGGAGGTCAATTTTCAGATCCGGAACCCACTGACTAAAGGAGACACCGAACCCGCGGGATGAGCCGGTAACACGAAGCAAGTGTATTAAGTGATCATACCTCAGTCCTCCTCCAAATGTGTCCTGCAGAAAGAAGCCACCTGAATAAATCTAGGACATAAGACAGAGTCTGACTTCATAAAGATACAATGAGCTCTGGTGTATCGTGGTGGCCCTCCATTAGAGTGGGGCCCTACAGCCCAGGTGATGGATGGAATACTGGGCCAGGCCTGGCTTACAGTGGATCCAGTGGGCCCACAGATTCATGCAGTGGTCATTTCCCCACTCCCCAAAGTGTAATTAGAGGCAGTAATTGTCACAACCCCCATTTTGATTCCTTGGCCTGCAGGGTGAGAGTTTTTGTGGTGGGGTAGGCAAAGAGGAATCTCTGAAACTGTCTTCTTTTCCCTTCCAAGACAGTAAATTAAAAAACACACACACACACACACACTATCTCTACGACTTCTCTGCTGGTCCAGTGGTTAAGAATCTACCTTACAAGGCCGGGTACATGGGTTCAATTCCTGGTCCGGGAACTAAGATCCCAGATGCCATGGGGCAACTGAGCCCCTGCACACAACTCCTGAAGGACGTGTGCCCCACAGCCCATGCTCTGCAACCAGAGAAGCCGCTGCAAGGAGAAGCGCCCCCCCCCCCCGCCCCCGCCTCAACTAGAGAGTAGCCTGCATGCAAGAACAAAGACCCAGCACAGCCAAGAACAAATAAATAAAAACTTTAAAAAATATTCTGAAAAGCACACAATATCTCATCCCAAGTGGGGGAGGGGGAGGGTGGTACTGGATATTGGAGCTCCCTTTTAAAAGCTCAAGGATCAAAGGTCCTTGATCAAAGATCGAATGGTCCTCATTACAGTTCCGTTGAACTGACCAGTTTGACCCCTGCAAAAACAAGACAGATCTCGGAGGATGACAGTGCAAATCCAGTCAAGTTCTAGTCAGAATCACAGCTGCTGTGACAAATGTGATAGTCTCGCCAGTGCAAATTATCACGGCCTCAGTCCGTAGTACTTGGCCATTGATCTGGCAAATGTATTATGTTCCATCCTTAACAGAAAAGAAGATCACAAACAGTTTGCAGAGACTTCTCTACTGGTCCAGAGGCTAAGACTCCATGTTCCCAATGCAGGAGGCCCGGGTTCTATCTCTGGACAGGGAACTAGATCCCACATGCTGCAGCTAAGACCTGGTGCAGCCAAAATAAATCTTTAAAAAATAGTTTGTGTTCAGTTGGAATGGCTAGCAGTATACCTTCACCGTCTCACCCCAGAACTATATTCACTCTTCAGGCCCCTGTCCAATTATAGGCCCCAAAGATCTGAAGTGGTCTCCTACCTTGCAAAATACTGCATTGATCTGCTGTATCAATAACCTCGTGCTCATCAGAATGAATGAACAAGAAGTAGCTAGTATGTTGTGGATCCACCCACTCCAAAGGGTGAGAGGGTAAGCCCAGTGAAGTTTCAGGGACCTGTCATACCAGTACAGCTTTCAGGAGCTGTAGTGATCTGCAACATGCTGGGGCAACCAAACCAAAGGACAAATAGGACTTCCCTGGTGGTCCAGTGGCTAAGACTCTGCGCTTTCAATGCAGGGGGCCTGGGTTCGATTCCTGGTCAAGGAACTAGATCCCACATACTGCAAGTAAGAGTTTGCCTGGGCTTCCCTGGTAGCTCAGCAGGTAAAGAATTCGCCTGCAATGCAGGAGGTTCGATTCCTGGATCGGGACGATCCCCCGGAGAAGGGATAGTCTACCCACTCCAGTATTCTTGGGCTTCACTGGTGGCTCAGCTGGTAAAGAATCTGCCTGCAATGTGGGAGACCTGGGTTGGATCCCTGGGTTGGGAAGATCCTCTGGAGAAGGGAACCGCTATCCACGCCTGTATTCTGGCCTGGAGAATTCCATGGACTGTATAGTCCATGGAGTCACAGAGAGTGGGACGTGACTGAGCGACTCGGTTTCACTCTCACTTCATGCCACAACTAAGAGTTCACATGCTGCAGTGAGGATCAAAGATCCCGAGTGCTGCAGCTGAGACCTAGCACGCCAAATAATTTTTTTTTTTTAAGTGAAGGACAAATAGTGGCATCTTGCACCTTCCACCTCAGAGAAGGAAGCATAATGCTTGGTGGGATTCCTTGGGTTCTGAAGGCGCTGTCCACATGTAGGACTACTCCAAACCACATACTGGGAGACCTGAAAAGCTGCCAGCTTTGATTCAGCCCAGAGATGGAAAGGACTTGCAGCAGGTCCAGGCTCTGACACAAGAAGTGCAGACTCGGGCTGTACCGAGGGTCCCTCTCGGTGTCAGCAAATGGAAGGGTGAGGGTCCACACGTGATCTTAAGATGCAATGGTCAGATCACTTCCTGTATCTCCCTAAATCTGCCAGTCTGATAAAGCAATGGAAGAGCCTGTATAAGCACAGTTAAAGTGGTGTTGGAGGTGTCAGCCCTGGGAAAGAGACCGTGTATGGTTTTTGGCAAGCCCCATGGAGAGAATTGTGATGCAGACTCTTCAGGTTCTGCCACAAAGCCATGTCATACGGAAAATTATAAATCTTTTAAAAAGCAGTTCCTGGCATACTGTGGGCCCTGGTGTAGACAGTGTACCTCACCACAAATATTAAAAAATAAATAAAAAGTGGTTGGGGGACGAGAAGGAGAATGACTAGACAGAAGCTAGGCTGTCTGGGGCTGTCGCGTGGATGGGACCTGGCAGAAAGTGTGACACTTTTCTGTATCACTGGAGAGCATCCTTCAAGGAGGAGGCACTAGACAACCAAAACCAAGTCAACAGAATGACTTGGCCAAGTGACGTCAACCGGCTCCTGGCCTCTCCCCTGCTGGCACCAGGGGCAGAGATGGAGCTCTGAAGAGGTCAAGAGGATGGACTCTCACTCAGAAGGACTGCTCCAGCTGCTGCTGCTGCTAATGTTCACTCTTCCAGCAACAGAGCCCAAAGCTATATCCTAGACACCGTGTCCTTTCTTGAAGACACTAGAAATCCAAGTTGACCACATTGGATCTCTTTCATCCTGAAAGGAGCAGTGATTCATTTTATCAGGGGTAAATACAATAGATCAAATGTCCATCAGCAGAGGACTGGATGAAGAAGATGTGGTTCACATATACAAGGGAATATCGTGTGTGTGTGTGTTCAGTTGCGTCAGTCATGTCTGACTCTTTACGACCCCATGGACTGTAGCCCGCCAGGTTCCTCCGTCCACGGGATTCTCCAGCAAGCATACTGGCAAGGGTTGCCAGGCCCTCCTCCAGGGGATTTCCTGACCCAAGGATCAAATCGGCGTCTCCCATGTCTCCTGCATTGCAGGCGGATTCTTTACCTCTGAGCCACCGGGGACGCCCCACAGTGGAATATTCCTCAGCCATAAAAAGGTACAAAATTATGCCATTTGCAGAGACCTAAATGAACCTAGAGACTATGGTACAGGTGAGTTAAGTTAGAAAGAGAAAAATAAATATGGTATATTAATGCATGTAAGTGCAATCTAGAAAAATGGTATGGATGATCTTATCTGCAAAGCAGGAAAAGACACAGATGTAAAGAACAAATGTAAGGATCCCAAGATGGAAGGGGGGGTGGGATGAACCGGGAGATTGGGATTGACATATATACATTATTGATACAATGTATAAGGTAGGTAAGGAATGAGAACCTGCTCTATAAGCACAGGGAACTCTACCCAAGGCCCGGTGGAGACTTAAGTGGGAAGGAAATCCAACAAAGAGGGGTATATGTAAATGGATACCTGACCCACTTTGCCGTACAGCAGAAACTAACAACACTGTAAAGCAACTATATTCCAATAAAAATTAATTTAAAAAAATCAGCAGGTCAACATGAGTCTACCCATGTGTGATTGGCCAAATAACAACCATTCCCCACAAAGACATCTTTGTCCTAATTCCCAGAACCTGAATATGTTCCCTTTACTAAGCCAAAGGGACTTTGAAGGTGTGGTTAATGATTTTGAGATGGGGAGATTTTCCTGAATTATCTGGGTGGGGACAGTGTCCTTCTAAGTAAAAGAGGGAAGCAAGAAATCATCAGAGTGAGGTGGTGTGAGGGGAACTTGGCAAGGTTTAAGCCAGAAGTTAGTTGCAGGATCTTTTTGAAAAGATCCTTCTGGCTACCACAAGGAAAATAAATTGTGAGGGTGAGATTCACGCTGTGAGACCAGAAGGATGGTCCTGTGAGCGTCCAGATGAGAGATCCAGATGAGATGAGAAGGTGGCTGGACCAGAGTGGTGGGGGGTGTAGAGGGGAGGAACGTGGGTGGGTATGAAGAGTAATTTGACAGACCCTGGAGATGGCTGGAGATGAGAAGTGGAGAAGAGGGCTTCCCTGGTGGTCCAGTGGTTAAGAATCGGCCTTGCAATGCAGGGGATACTGGTTTGGTCCCTGGTCTGGGAAGGTTCCACAAGCCATGGGGCAACTAAACCCATGTGCTGCAACTACAGAGCTCGCACCCAGCGCCAATGCTCCAGGAGAGAAGCCGTGGCAACGAGGAGTCCGAGCACCACAGCTAGAAAGTAGCCCCCGGTCACCGCAACTAGAGAAAGCCTGAGCACAGCATCGAAAACCCAACACATCCAAAAGTAAAAATAAATTTATTAAATAATTTGTTTTTTTAAGCTGACCTGGTCTACTAGTTACCAAAGAAAGAAAGAAATGGAGAAGAGGGTCATGGAGAAGGAAATTCCTGGATGACTCCCAGGTTCTATCTTGCACATATAAGTGGCAGGGTGAGATGGGGACAGTGGGAGGAGGCCAGGTTCGAAGGAGATGAGTCTGAGACAGGATATGCTGAGCCTGAGGAACCTCTGAGACATCCCTGGGGAGGCGTCAGGTGGGCAACAGGGCCTGTAGGTGGAAGGAGGTATAAACGCCTGAGTCATTGTCAGGCAGAACTGCTGTGAGATTAGAGAGGGAGAAAGTGTAGGAGGAGAGGAGGAGGAGGCCTGGGAAATGGCCAGATAGGGTGGATGAGCCAGCAAACAAAGCTGAAAAGCAGTGGGCTGAGTAAGAGGGGAAAGAAACACATGCAGAATTTGCTCTGTGGATGTCAAGGCAACAGCCAGTCCAGGGATGGTTATGCTGCAGAAACAAACATTCCCTAACAAAATCAAAGGCCAAAAAAGACTAACGTTGATTTCTCCCTCACTCTATGGGGCCAGTGTGAGTCAGCAGGGACTCTGCTCACCAAGGTCCCTTGGGAACTGGGTTGATAGAAGCTCCATCTCAAAACCAGCCTCCACAACTGGGCAGGGAAGGGGCGTCGTGTGGCCCATGTGGCACACACATGAAGGGGTGTGTGGGGTTTTTTTTTTCTGTTTTTGTTTTTATTTAAATTTTATTGTAATAGGGTCCACCCAAAAGGAGAGGGTGAAGCACGGGGAACATGCAGGGGACACAGGAACACGATCTTGTGACCAGAGCCACAGCTTCTGTGTTGGGGGAGAGGGATGAAAAGAAAAGGCCGGGGTTGTAGCTGGGGTGGAAGAGGGAAAGGGGAGACAGTGTGGCTGCCTTTCTCCCACACCCAGGAATCACCTCCAGGCCCTGGATCCTGCTCCCCATTTACCCTGGTCCCCTAGGATTCCATCTCTTGTCCTGCTTCTGGCCTCAGTGGCTCTTTCTTTTGCCACTTCTTTGGCTTTTTTTCTTTCTTTTTTGGTATTCTTTGGTATTCTTTTTTTGGTTTTCTTTGGTATTCTTGTTTCTTATTTGGTCTGACTTATTTTCCCCTGACAGATTCAGGCTTGGCACACATTTTGAGGACCTCACCTAACTTCAGAGGAGGCAGGGAGGGAGTTCACAGAGGAAAAGAGCTGGGAGCTATTGAAAGCCTAGATCAGCAGGAGAGAAGTGGCTGGCCAAGCCAAAGGCTGCTGAGAGATAGAGTGACATGAGGACTGAAAAATGGAGGTGATGCGGGTCCTTGGAGACCTGACAAAGAGCTCTGTGGTGGCCTTAAAGGATTAAAGGCCCAAAGGATCCCACTCCTGGGCCTACATCCAGAGAAAAGCAGAATCCAAAAGGATACACGCAGCCCAAAGTTCACTGCAGCACTGTTTATGATAGCCAAGACATGGAAGCAACCTAAATGTCCTTCAACAGAGGAATGGATAAAGAAGATGCGGTACAAATATGCAGTGGAATACTACTTAATAAAAAAAGAACGAAATAACACCATTTGCAGCGACATGGATGAACCTAGAGATGATCATACTAATTGAAGTCAGACAGAGAAAGACAAATATCATGTGACATCACTTATATGTGGAATCTTAAAAAAATAGTACAAATAAACTTATTTACAAAACAGAAATAGAGTCACAGATGTAGAAAACAAATGTATGGTTACCAAGAGGGAAAGCAGGAGAAGAATAAATTGGAAGATTTAGGATTAGCATACACATAATGAAAAAAAGTAAAAGTGAAAGTGTTAGGTTCTCAGTCATGACTGACTCTTTGTGACCCACCAGGCTCCTCTGTTCATGGGGATTCTCTAGGCAAGAATACTGGAGTGGGTAGTCATGCCCTCCTCCAGGGGATTTTCCAAACCCAGGGATGGAACCCTGGTCTCCCACATTGCAGGCAGATTCTTTACCATCTGAGCCATCAGGAAAGCCCAAGAATACTGGAGTGGGTAGCCTATCCTTTCTCCAGGGGATCTTCCCAACCCCGGAATCAAACTGGTGTCTCTTGCATTGTAGGTGTATTCTTTACCAGTTGAGCTACCAGGGAAGCCCAAAAGAGTGGATATATGTATACATATAACTGATTCTCTTTGGTGTACACCTGAAATTAACACAACATGGTACATCAAGTATACTCCAATAAAAAGAAAGAAGTCAATGCCAGAAGGTGACTGGAATTGACTGGGGAGGAACTGGAAGGTAAGAAGGGGACAGGAAGTGTAGACCACTCTTCCCATTCCATCAGCCAGGAAGGCGGAGCAAGGCAGGGAAGAGGCTGGGAGAGGATGCTGGAACAGTTCAGTTTTGTTTCCTTTCTCTTAATGGGCGATAATGAATGTGTGTGAAGGCCAATGGAAAGCATCCTTTGAAAGGAAGAGATTAACTGTGCCAGAGAAAGATGGGATAGTCAACAGGGAAGAAGGTCTGTATGTACTGATGCAACTGGAACCCTGGAATTTCCTGCCCCAACAGCCCTCAGCTCACTCCAGGACCTGAGAGGGCCTCTTCCTCAGGTCCACTGTCCTGACCGTGAACAGCACCCACAAATGTGTGCACCCCAAGGTCTGAGAGGTGAGCAAGTGGCAGTCATCTGTGGGCCTTGTGGACAGTCTGGATGTGCAGGGTGGGTATGAATACAGTGTACATGAAGCCCCCCACTGTGAGGGGTGGAGACAGGGGCAGTGAGAGGACAGGGTTGGCCTGGACCAGTTCTCTTCACCCCCCATCCCCACATTCCAGCATACCACGCCAAGAAATCTGAGAATTCCAAACAGAATCCCACCTTCTAGATCACTATAAAGGTGTATTTGTTGAGATTGAAGGATGTAATGTATTTTGATGTAACAACTGTGAGCTTCCTTTATAGCTCAGTTGGTAAAGAATCTGCCTGCAATGCAGGAAACCCCAGTTCGATTCCTGGGTCAGGAAGATCCACGGGAGAAGGAATAGGCTACCCACTCCAGTATTCTTGGGCTTCCCTGGTGGCTCAGCTGGTAAAGAATCCTGCAATGGGGGAGACCTGGGTTTGATCGCTGGGTTGGGAAGATCCCCTGGAGAAGGGAAAGGCTACCCACTCCAGTATTCTGGCCTGGAGAATTCCATGGACTGTATAGTCCATGGGATTGCAAAGAGTCAGACACGACTGAGTGACCTTCACTTTCAAGTATTGAGACATAAACTATGTAGATCTCCTCTTATCCTCTCGTTCTGAACCCTGCCAATGTTAAGGGTGGGCCAAGATGTGTAATAAATAAACAGACAAATACACATAAATATATATTACTTTATATATTATTTATACTGCATATATATCCACAATAAATATATATTACATAATTTTAAATCATAGAATAAAAGGTATCCCATATATATATAATATATATATTCCCACTCCAATTGGATTAGGATTGTGTGCGTGCACACACACACACAGATATAGTTTGTATCAGTCAGCTTTTGCTGTGTGACAAGGAAATACAATTTCAGCGGCATACAACAATAAGCATTTATTGCTCATGGGTTGGTGGTTGCTAGTGCAGCCCCACCCCACGTGTTTCATTCTGGGGCTCAGCCTGGAAGGTCGGCAGCAGCCTGGGGCATTTTCTTCCTCCTGCAACAGCAGAAGCTCGATCAGGAGGCAAGTTCACACGCTTCAAGCCTCTGCTCCCTAAGCAGCATCTGCTAACTTCCCTTCAGTGAAGCCCAGGACGGGGGATTGGAGGAGTACATTCTGCCAAGCATGATGCCCTGGTAAGGGTATAGATGTCGAAAGCCACTGCAAGGCAGGGAAAAACTAGTATCAATAATTTAGTCTATCATGTACCACACTGAGGTTCTCTAGGAAGAGGAATATGAGACTGTAAGGGTGGATATGGCGGCGGTGGTGGTGGGTGTGTGTGTTGGAAGGGGGCGTAATTTGGAACTCTAATTACTAAAATAACAATTTTTTTCTTCTTTTTATAATTTACCTGTAATCCCACATTCCTCTGTAAGAAAGCAAAAATCAGACCTTCATTCTCCCAAGTCCCAGTCAAAATCCTAACATAAAATTTTTACTACTTGATTCACCAGGAAGACTGGCTCGTCATTTTGAAAAACAAATTCTTTTTTAGATCTTGACCTCAAACCACAAACAAAAGTTAATTCTAAGAGGATAAGAGACCTAAATGCAAAAACAGAGCTGTAACAATTTGTCGGGAGATAATATTTTGAGATATAGCAAGATGCCTTTTCTTTTTGCACTTCCTTGGGTGACCTTCCAGCTTTCCAGCCAGAGGCTTGCATCGCCTAGAGGTGGAGAGAGAGATGGAGGGAGGAGAAGGGCGGGGGACTAAAGAAGGAGGAGGAGGATGGGGGAAAGGTGGAGAGGAGGCAGAAAGGAAGGGAATGAGGGATGGGGGAGGGAGAGGGCAGAAAGAAGGGAGAGGGAGGGAGGGAGCAGGGGAGGAGGGGACCACACCCACCCATACAGCTCTTCCAAAAGCAGCCTGCTGGGAGGTGGAGGTGGGAGGTGGGAGATGGGGTGGGAGGTGGGGCCGTTCCTTCCCTCTGATACCATAGTGGCCAGAAACCACAGTTTTCAGCAAAAGCATCAAAGACCCAGTTCCACCAGGAAAGGCCTTTGGGGACCCCTGGCACATAACACACAGATGTGCTGGCTGAGGGAGGGACCAGGGCAGGAGGCAGAGCCCCCCAACCCCCCGCAGATCAAAGGAGTGAGAAGGGAGAGCGCCTACCGGGAATGTGAGAAGAGGTAAGTGGCCAAAACACAGTGCAAGAGGGGGCACCCGCGGGAAAGTTCAAAACACACACAAATGTTATCATTGTTTATGAATACATTCATGTGTTGCAAAAAGTATAAAAATGTGCTCAGGGACGTAGCAACTTTGGGGGTGCAATTACAGGGTGGGGGGAAGAAGGGAGGGGTTTAAACTGGGCTGTATCTTTTCATTTGATTTTTAAAAAGGGATCTGAAGCAAATATTGGAGCTGTGACTATTTGTCATGTCTGGGTGGTGGGTATGTAGATATTTGTGAGGTGGTTTTCTGTATTCTGAAATGCACAGTAGGGGGAAGACAGACTGCAGGCTAGCATGAAGAGCTTGATGCCACAGCTTAAACACCACGTACCCGTGTGCACGTGTGCCTAGGTGCTCAGAGCAACATGCACACGTGTCTCTGATTCTGTGCAACTCCATATGTGTCTGCAGTTGTGCAACACTGTGTGTGCACGTGTGTGTGCATGTGTGTGTGCACCACATCTCCCTTTGTGTCTGCCACTTCCATGTGCACGTGTCTGTGCAACTATACGTGTCCACGGTTGCGCTCATGTGTCTTTGACTGTGTGCGCATGTATGTGTATCTGTGCTGTGTGAACAAGAAGAGGAAGGCCACTGGCTGAACAAACACCAGATCACTGACTCATTGCTCCCTGGGAAGAAGAAACCAATTTTTGTTTCTCCTTTGTACATTTCACTGTGTGTATGGTTTTTTATTTTGTTTTGTTTTACAATGATCATGTAGTCTTTCTTCAAATTTAAAAATACTTGTAAAAAGACAGTAAAGAGTTTCACAGTTTGAAAAATGGGAAGAATTTATCAGCAGACCCTAGATGCCCTCCGGGGCTCCTCCTTGCCCCCTAGGTCCCAACCTGGGATTCCATCCACCCCCAAGCGCCCTGAGCTCTGAGGAGCCTAAGGACACTTCCTACCCCCACCCCGAGGGCATGGCCCAAAGCAAGCATGAAATTTCTCTGAAGTATTATCTTGAAATGTTAGGCAACCTTTACATTCTCCCCTTTAATGCATACACGCTTATCTTAATTATACAATCACGAGGTTTTAACCCCTAAATCTTGCAGTCAAGGGGCCTCCCTCTCCCTCACCTTCCCCAGATTGTGTGTCTCCTGTAGGTAGGTGTTGGGCCAACAGTGCTTGGAATAGGAGCCGGGGGTGTAGCTACAGCCCCACCAGAGGTTCTGGAAGGTCAGTTGGAAGAGCAAGCAACCACGATCCTTCCAAGTGTGCTTACACCGGGCTGAGCCCAGTTCTCCGTGTCAGCTGTCACGCTGAAATCTCCCAACAAGGGCAGCAGCTCAGCACCATTACTGCTCTCACGTTACAGGGGCGGCCACAGGACTTCGTGAGATGAGACTGAAGGTCACCCAGGTGCACTCAGAAGTCCAACTTCCTGCCATATACAGACTGTCTCCCTGCAGCAGGAGTCCCCAACCTCGGGATCTGATGCTAGATGATCCAGGCGGAGCTGATGCAGTAATAATAGAACTAAAGTACACAATTAACGGAACGTGCTTGAGTCACCCTGAAACCATCCCCCTGCTACCCGTCCAGGGTAAAATGATCTTCCACAAAACCAGTTCCTGGTGTCAAAAAGGTTGGGACTGCTGCTACAGAATAGGCCCCGGGAGAATGAATTGCCTGGGACAAGGAAGACGGTCGGTGTACCGAGCTTTGGCCGGAGGAAGGAGCCCTGGGCAGGTTGCTGACTGATCAAAGACTGTGTCCCTGTCTCAACTCTACTTTTCCCTGAGGCCCGTGTCAATTTCTGGGCAGGGCCCCGGGGTCCTGTGACCCAGGGCCACCCCGGTGGTCGCCTGGAGCCCGTGTGGCACCACATAGAGTCCTTTAGGGGCAGGACTTGGTGTTTCCCAGGCGTCCAGGCCAGCCTGATGCTGACTGAGGCCTGCAGGACCCTAGAGAGGGCCTCGCCGGCCCCCAGTGCCTGCAATAGCCTCGTATTTCTGGAATTCTTTTCTGTGTGTGTCACGGGGACAGCCACACATGTCAAGGGCCCTGATGAACACCAGGTGCTGTTGACAGGAACAGCCTCGTCTTCAAACCTTGAGGGGTTGCTGGGAGGACCTCGTGACTTCACTGATGTAGCTCCAGAGAAAGAGACCTGAGACGAAGCCAGAGGTGAGGAGGGCAGAGGGCCTGGGGCCAGTGGCCTGGCTTGGTTGCCTGGGGGCAGCCATATTTTGGCAGGTCAGCTGTCTCCTGGGACTCTAGAAGGATCTGGAGCATCATCTGTGTGGCAGCCTCTCTGCAGATGCCCTTTGGGGTTCTGCCTTCCTTCCAGGTGGGTCTGCCCTGGCGGCTCAGATGGTAAAAGAATCTGCCTGTAATGCTGGCGACCTGGGTTCGATGCCTAGGCAAGGGAAAGGCTACCAACTCCAGTATTCTTGCCTGAAGAATTCCATGGACAAAGGAGTCTGGCAGGTTACAGTCCAGGGGGTTATAAAGAGTCGGACACAACTGAGAGACTAACACTTGTCCCTTCCTTCCAGCTCAGGGTTCTGGTCAACAGCTCTTCACCTTTGGGGTCCCCAACACAAAACCCATCCTTGCCTCCTTTCCCCAGGCAGATCCTGACTATGCTCAGGGTCGACCTTCCTCCCCACGCAGCACCCCCAGGACCACGCAGGCCAGGACTAAGCCTGATTGGTTCATGTTTTCCCTGGAACTCGCTTGCAAATTGGCCAATGGAATGTGCCAGAGAGAGCTGTGAGGGCCACTGGATTGATAGGGACAGGGTAAAGGGACAAAATAAGTGATTAATTAATAGATTAGTCAATCCTATTAGGGGATTTTAAGCAGAAAAAATATCGGAGACCCCTGTAAGTTAATGATTACTCAGGAGAGCAGGTTTACTTAACCACAAAACCAACCAGGCTTGCTTAACAAAACCCGGGCAACAGAAGCATGAGACGTGCCCCCAAAACAATACAACAATGTTGGCATGAGACCCACATCCTGCCCACTGAGCTCAGTAAGTTAATGATCCCTAGGACATGCTCTCTGCATACATGAAAAGGGATAATCTGTGGACCTAGCTTGTACACCAGGCTTCCCTGGTGACTCAGATGGTAAAGTGTCTGCCTGCAATGTGGGAGACCTGGGTTCGATCCCTGGGTTGGGAAGATTCCCTGGAGAAGGAAATGGCAACCCACTCCAGTACTCTTGCCTGGAAAATTCCATGGACAGAGGAGCCTGGTAGGCTACAGTCCAAGGGATCGCAAAGAGTCGGACACAACTGAGTGACTTCACTTCTTTTACCTTGTACATACAGGGACAAGAAAACTCCTCTGCTCAACCTGGAGGAGGAGCTGATGATGGAGGCATGATATCTACTCAAAGGGAAAGAAATTCTTCTCTCCCTCCCCACTTTTCCTTTGATTATAAAACTGTAGCTCAGTAAGTTCCCAGGATGTGACATAAAGGACTATGGTACTAGAGCTCTTCGGAGCCCCTGAAACACCACTAAACGGTTTCAGAAGCACTTCCCTCTTCTCTGTGCAGGAAGCTTTGAACTACAGGGTTCTGGGTTCAGGTCAACAGCTCTTCACCTTTGGGATCCCCAACACAAAACCCATCCTTGCCTCCTTTCCCCAGGCAGATCCTGACTGTGCTCAGGGTCTACATTATTGAACTACATTATTCTGAAACCAGGGAGGACATGGCATAAGAACAGGAGAGTCTGCAGAGCAGGGAGCCTGGGTCCTTGGACACTCTGCTGAGCCTCCGAATGGACTCCAGGGCCACTCTGCCTCCACTGGCCATTACACAAAAAAAATCTACTTTCCTTATCACGAAGCCATTGTGAGGGTTTTGTTGTTCAGCCACTAAGTCATGTCCAACTCTTTGCGATCTCATGGACTGCAGCATGCCAGGCTTCCCTGTCCTCCACCATCTCCTAGAGTTTGCTTAAACTCATGTCCACTGAGTCAGTGATGCCATCCAACCATCTCATCCTCTGTCACCCCCTTTTCCTCCTGCCCTCAATCTTTCCCAGCATCAGGGTCTTTTCCAGTGAGTTGGCTCTTCTCATCAGGTAGCCAAAGTACTGGAGCTTCAGCTTCGGCATCAGTCCTGCCAATGAATATTCAGGGTTGATTTCCTTTAGGACTGATTGACCTCCTTGCAGTCCAAGGGACTCTCAAGAGTCTTCTCCAGCACCACAGTTGGAAAGCATCAATATTTCATCACTCAGCCTTCTTTATGGTCCAATTGTCATACCAGAACATGGACTACTGGAAAAACCATAGCTTTGACTAGATGGACCTTTGTCAGCTAAGTGATGTCTCTGCTTTTTAATTTGCTGTCTAGGTTTGTCATAACTTTTCTTCCAAGAGGGTTTTGTTACTTGCACACAAATTCACAGAGACTCTGAGAATCTGGTAAACATGGTGAAACTTCTCTTGGGAAGAAGGTTCAGACGCCGAATATTGATCAACAGGGGGTTTTGATCCCCCAGAGGTCATCCACAAGCTGCCACCGTTGTAGGATCCCTGGTCTTGTCTCACTGCCACCCTGATGCTGGCTCCTGGAGAGGGCAGGTGCTTGGCTTTGAGCAGCATACCCAGGCTGCAGGCAGAAGGCAAGGAGGAGGGGATGGTCTGTAGCCACTGCACATAGGCTTTACTTTCGCTCCATTAGCAGCAGAAGCCCCTCAGAGCATGGTGTTGGGGGGCTGGGCAGAATTCCCTGAGAGCTGGGTGGTCTTGTTTTATTACCTCCCATCTCTCAGTCATGTTTGGACTGCAACTCTCCAGGGACCAGGTCAACTGGCTGACAGTCAGCTCTGTTTGCAGGGGGCATCACTAACCGCCCCCCATCATTTCACTACCCCCTTTATTCTCCGGGTTTACTGGGGTCCTAGAGAGAAGACTGGGGGATTCCTGGTGTGGAGGCAGAGGTCAAGTAGATGTCAGACTGGGATCTCTGGGACAGGCTGGCTCCATTCTAGCCTGGAGGTGGACACAGACCTACGGGGGTCTGGCTTTCACCCCAGGGAGCCTGGGGTGGGGAAGCAGACTGCCTTGCCTCAACGCCCCAGCGTCTCCCCATACCCGCCACCCCACACTCACCCCTCTCAGACAGCAGCAGCTGTGTTACATACAGCCTGTTCATCTGCTATCTGGTCACAGATTTTCTGAAAAGGTTGAGTTCAGCAGACTCTGGGACCTCATTTTCTTATTTAGGTCTTCATCTTAAAATATAGTCTGCAAACAGCAGCAACAAAATACAAACTTACACTGGAAACCACTTTGAAATGTCGAGACTGTCTTATCCACAGCACCTAGATGCAGGGCTTGACCTGCATCAGCTTCGTGTGAACTCATGGATAGCAACCTCAAAGCAAGCTCAGGTTTGAACCCACTTTTTAAAATATGTAAACCATAAGGGCTCAAGGGCTAGTCAAATCTACTGATAAAGCAAGTTCCATTCTGATTAGACTCACATCCAATTTCATCCAATCACTCACATCCAATTTCTTGGACTATAGTAATGAAACGAGATGTATTTCACAAGATGTTTCAGTGTGTTTTCAGTTCTAATTATACATCTTCAATTAAAAAAAAAAACAAACCCTCACCATTACATTATACACCACAGATCATTAAATGCCTATCACAGCCCATGTCCAAGTCTCTCAATGTAAAAGATGGTTGACATTTAGCCGGGAACTTTTAAAACACTTGAGAATAAATTATGGCCCAAACTTACTCTTCTTAATGACATGTATAAAGTTCAGCTCTTTAATAAAAGGATTCAGGAATATGAAAACAAAGTTCCCAGCAATATTAAGGAAAGAAAGGTCTTCCAAAATGGTCAGTTCTTATTTCGATTAAATTGTGCATTTTTAATATAGTTGGTATAAAGTGAAACTCTTAAAAAAACATCGAGGAATTTAAAATGAAATGGAACCTCCTCTTTGCAGGGTCACCAGTACCACAGTGAGATTTGTCTCTTAAACAATGACACTTACTATCTCTGTAGTTCCATGAATACTTTTGAAGTGTCATATTAAAACCAATCTCGTGGCCTTGAGGCAAAGAGAAGCAATTAGTCTTGGAGTTGTGAATAAATAAAAATCCATTTATACACCCGTCCTTGACATGTACCTTGCAAATCTTAGAAACTTCATCTAGTGGGAAAAGAAATGTTAAATCATGAATACCAATACTAATCACACCGCCATGTGGCTTCCTAAAACAGTTTAGTTTATACCCATCTTCTAAGTATTAATTTATATGTATATATTCATCCATATTGAACACAAAACAAAGAAGCTCTAGCAGGCACCTGGGGGTGAGGGGAGAGTGGTGAGGGGTGATGGGAGCCACAGGGACGGCCCCATGACAAGCAGGTTTTTCAGTGGGTCTGTGTTCCTCAACAGGCCTTCTGGGATGGCTCAGCCGTAAAGAATCCTCCAGCAACGCAGGAGATGCAGGAGGCTGGGGTTCGACCCCTGGGTGGGGAACATCCCTTGGAGAAGGAAATGGCAACTCACTCCAGTATTCTTGCCTGGAAAGTCCCATGGACAGAGGAGCCTGGCGGGCTACAGTCCACAGGGTTGCGATGAGTGGGGCATGACTGAGCCTGCACCCAGGTGCTCCTAAAAAGGGAGCCTGAAGCATTCTTCCTCATGCCTCCTCCTTCCCCCTAAGCACTCAAAGGCTGAAAAGGTTTGTTTTATCTACACATGCCCTTCTCCATTTGTGATCCCAGCCAGCATTGAAGTGAGGACCGTGGAAATCCAAGTATTTGGGTACTTGCTTCACTTCTTATTTGGGTTCATCCCTCAGTGCCGGTAGGGAAGGGTGTAGATGGGGGCTTTGCTGCTCCTTAGCCTCAAGCAGCCCTGGAGAGACTGGGGCAGTCACCAGGGAGCAAAGCAGACCTGCAGGGCCTGGCCCGGATGCAGAGAGCTGAGAGTGGTACTGTCAGGCCTGAGCTGGGAGCCAAAAGTCTGTGGGGCGCCAGGGCGTGGGGAGCAGGGTGGGCAGCCCCTGGGCCGTGCTGCAGCCGCTGCGCAGATCCCTGACCTACTTCCACGGCCCCTTTCTGTTCTAGGAGCAGCTAAAAATCCATAAATTAAGGAAATTAACTGATGGGGCCTGCGGCATCTTTGTAAGCTATTTAAATCTATAAATTTACAACATCTTCTGCATATATCAAGTAATTGAACTAACTGCAGGGATGTAACTTTAATGAGAAAATTTCCCCCTTCTCTTGTAGTTCGAGCTCTAAAATAAATAAATAAAACCTTCCCTTGGAGGGAAGTTTCTGCATATTCCCGCGTGGAGAAGTTACAGGGGCTCTTTCCACGCGCGAGGTCCCCTGGTCAACGCAAGCAGGCCCCGGCCGGGTCCTCCTCCCACCACCTTCCCCTCCCGGGTTCCGAGACGCCCCGAGCGCCCCCAGTGAGTGAGGCCGCTAGAGGGCGTCCAGATCCGGCTGGAGCTCGGGGTGGGGGCCCCAGCGCCGCTCCGGGCCGGAGCGCACCGGTCCTCCAGCTCGAGCCTGGCTCTGGCCCGGGCGTCCCGGGAGAGCCGGACGGGGGCGCAGTGCAGGCGGGGCGCACTGCACCGGAGGCTCCGCGCTCCGTTTCCTAGGAGCCGGGAAATGGTCCAGGAGCGGGGTGGGGGGGGCGGGGGGGACGGACGGGGCGCAAGGGAAACAGGAGAAAGAGGAAGGGGAGGAGGAGAAGGTAGGAGAGAAGGAGGAAGGGGCAGCCGACCCGGGGACCGAGGGGACGCCCGGAGCGCAGGCCTCGGTGCCGCGAGGAGTCTTGGCGGTAGACGTCTCCATCGCGCCGCGCGCGGAAAGGAAATGGCGCGTCTGGCCGCGGGCGGCCGGCCGGGCGCCCCCCGTGCTCCCCTCCCCGGCGGTGGCAGACCGCGCGTCCGCAGACGTCACGCGCGGCGCGGCGCCCCGGTAGAGGGGCAGTCGGGGCCGGGACCCAGGGAGGACGGCCGGGGAGGGGGAGGGGTGGCCCTGGCCTCCCGCTCCTCTCCTGCCCCGGCCGACTCGCAGCCTACTTTCTTCCCAAGTCCCGCCCCTACCCCCGGGCGCCGCGGCGGCGGCTGCTCTCCTCTTTGTAACCGAGGAGTCAAGAAATGTGAGAAACGTGCCCTGTGTTACTTATTTGGGAGCCGAAAATTTATGCCCAGCTGAAAGCGCCCGGGGAAATATTACATCAGATGAAATGACAATGATTAAAATCAGCTTCTCCCCCGCCCCCTCCCGAGCCCGGAGGAGGCCTGGGCGCCGCGTGGCTGGCCGGCGGGGGGCGGGGGGCTGGGCAGCGGAGGGCGCGGGGGCCTGGGCGCACCGCTCCCGGGAGGGTCCTGGCGGAGGCCCCGGCGGGAAGGCGCGGGCTCCGGGGGAGGCGGGTGGTGCTCGCCCGGCCAAAGGAAGGGAAACGGCGCATTTTTGTCGCCGAGCGCGGCAGGCGCGGGCGCGCGGAGCTAATTGCGACTCTAATCCTCTGCCCCGCGGCACAGCCGAGCCCCGAGCCAGGAGTCGCCGCGCGCTCCCGCTCGCTCTCGCCGCGCTGGGTTAATTTTGAGCCGGATCGCTGCCCTTTGCGTCCGGGCTCGGCTGAGACGGGGCGCGGGCTACGGGCTACGGTGGGGGGCTGGTTTTCTCGCCAGCAATCGGAGAAGGCCGCTGGAGAAGAGAGGAGGGAGGAAACGAGGTGGGAGCGGCGGGAGGGCAGCCGGAGAGCGGCGCGAAGAGGAGGCGGCGGCGGCGGCCGCGAGAAGGGGAGGAGGCGAGGGGAGGGCGGAGAGGGGAGGCCCCGGCGCGCCGCGCCGCGAGGGGCCGCGCGAAGCGGGGGCCGGGGCGGGAGGGGTGGGTGGGGGGAGGGTTGGGGGCGAGAGAGAAAGTAACTCCAGGACGAGACCGGAGCGACCCGCGCAGCGAGCACAGGCTGCGAGGCTGAGCCCGGCTCCCAAGACCGGCGGCTGCGGGGGGCGGGGGCTGCGCCCGAGCCCGATCCGCCGCTCCGGCTCCGAGGTAAGCACCGCGCGGGCGGCCACCGCTCAGCGACGCGCACCCCTGTCCCCGAAGTGATTGCGATACCCGGAAAGTCGCCCGGCCGGGATTCGGACCTGGGCGGGGGCGGCTGCTTTGTCCGGGTGCAGGGCGGCGGGGGCTGACGGCGAGGGGGCACCCAGCACAAAGGCCTGGCGCGGGAGGGGGGGATTGCCCACGTGGGCCGGCCCTCGCCCCGGGTGGACCCTCCCCTCGCGGGCGGTCAGCGGGCTTCCTGCCGCGCGGGGTGGGGTGGCGCCGGGTGGGGCGGCGTGGGGTGGGGGTTTCCTCAGGTCCCGGCACTCGGGCCTCGGTGCAGGGCCGAGCGCCCTGCAGGGCTGGCGAGTTTCCGGGGTCAGATCCCGGCTCACGCAGCCGGGGCTTCGGGCTGACTGGGCCCGGCTTGGTGTCCAGATCAGAGCGAGGAAAAGTCTCCAACGGGACGGACGTGCGTCCTCTGACGCCCACCCGCGAGTCCGAAACGGAGCGGGAGGGGCTGGCGCGCTGGTGGTCGTTCCAAGCGCGCGGGGTCTGGAGCCCCCAGGCGGGCCGCGCGTAGACGCGATCGCCGCTTCGGGATTCCGGCTGCCCGGCGGTAGCCCCTGACCTGGACGCGGGCACCGCTCACACTCGCAAATGCCTCCCCCCTCCCTCGTAGCTGGAGCGCGTTTCCGTCCTCCTGTTGCCCCCCACCCCCGACTGCAAAAAGATAAGCTTCAAGTTTTCACTCCGTGTCTCAAATGTGCATGGAGGAATTTAACTGCACGAGTGAATAACAGCATTAGTTTCAATTAATTTTTTTTTTAAATCCCGGCAACAATAAACTTTGAGAACAAAAGCGCTTTTACGTCCTTAATTAGGCGAGCTTCCCATCTGTGGTCTCTAAGTGTCTGCCTCTTGATTTAACTTCGTCTTCCGCCCCGCCCCTGCTGCACACCCTCCCGGTCCTGCCAGGCGGTTTGGGTTCCGCGGCCACCCCAGCCCCGCGGCGCCGCCGGCCTGGGCCCAGCCGGCTCCGGCCGCCCCGAAGTTCACACCGGCCGGCGGGCTCCGCGGCGGGGCAGGCGCGCGCCAGGTGGCCCGCCTGCCTCCCTTCTGGCCCACCTCCTGGACAACTCGGCAGGCCCCCGGCTCTCTGGCCCCGGGGCTGGCGCCCTGGGCGCAGAGCTGAAGGGAGTTCTTCAGGCGCCTTCTGTTTACCTTTTATGGTTAAAATAACAGCTTAGCAAAGAAGCGACTTCACGAAGAAGCGATTTAGTGAAATCGTCTCAAGCTGCCGCAGCTCAGCCAGTTTAATCACCCCCAGAGAGCTGAACAACTGCGAGCACAATGGGGCACAAAATCATTTTGTGTGTAAATGAGCGTGGCATTCTGCTCGCTTCCCTCTGCTCCGGCGGGCGGGGCTTGGCAGCGGGCGGGCGTGGGACCCGGGGCTCCCGCCTCTGCTCGGAGAAGCGGGTCCATACCCCGCCAGTTTGGAAACCGGCCGGGCCGTGGAGCCCGGTACCGCCGAGGCCCCTGCAACAGGCGGTCTTGGCCGACCTCGGGAGGGCCGTGGCGCGCTGGGGCTGGCTGGGTCGTGGGTTTGATGCGGGTGCTGGCGGAATGAACTTGTGTCTCTTCCTGCACCCACTTTGTGCTTCTGACCTCAGCAGTGGTGTCGGGGAAAGGGTCCTTGTCCAGCACAGATGCGTTTGTCGGAGGGAGCAGTGGAGGTTCGCGTCAAGGCGTACAGCCTGGGGCTTCCAATGGTGAGTGTCTGGTTTGCCATGAACATCAGGTTGTGCTTGCGATGGAGAAGAGGCCGGGTGAGAACAGGATGGAACAGCTTTTTGATGGGTACTTGGTGCTAAATGTCACTTCCGAGCAGTGTCCTGGTAGTAGGGCAAACGTTGTGCTGGCCGCTTTGATAGCATTTCCATTGGGATTCCTTCCAGAACAGTTTATCCTCAGTGAGGCTTTCCTTCTGAATCCTCCTCCCAGCAGAGCCTCCCAGGGCAAGAGAACCCATTCCTGAGATGTGTTTTGGTTTCTCAGAACTTGAGATAAGTGACCTGGTTTTCTTTTTTGAAACTTGAGGGAACTCAGGAATGCCAAAAGCAGCCGACCCTGGACGGCTGTAAATTAAACACCACTGTCTGCTAATGGCAACCCCCACCCCCATTTCCTGTCAGAGAACTTGCCAGGACAGGAGGGCAGAACAAATCCTAGGAGAGTGACCTGACTGAAATTTGCAGGCTTTGATTCTCATTCGACCTTGGTCTATGTATGAAAACTGGATATTGAATTTCAAGGCACAAAGTCAATCCTTGAGGGAGGATGGGGTTAAACCTGCAAGAGATAGTACAGCTTTAGGTGTGGGGAAGCCAGTGGGGGAGGGAGGGGATGATATTCCCTGTGTCCACCTTCCCCAGCCCCAGGTCAGTGGAAGGTCTGCTTAAAACCTCTCTTCTGCAGCCCTCCTGCGTAGGGTCTGCAGAGTGTCTTCAGGCAGCTTCTGGAGACTGTGGGACAATCTCATTTCAGGTGGCCGGGGCACAGAGCAGAGTCACTGAGTGACTATGGGGAGAGGCAGGAGGGTTCATTAGCTGAGCTGCTGTCTCCTTCTGGCCATCTCTGTAATGCCTTGGGGCTTGATCCCTAGGGGATCTGGAATATATTAGGCACAGACAAGACCTTTCTGGGGGCCTGGGGAGAAGCTGCAGAGGTGCAGGCTG